>NC_081412.1:396358160-396958160 GCF_030272615.1 Cryptomeria japonica | reverse complement strand
CTTCTTACAAACTCCATCTTTCGCCCCAAGGTCCGAATTTGAGCGTTTTAAATGATTTTCAGACCTAGAGCTACCTTTTGCAACGTTTAAGAGCACTCTGCATTATTTTTGGACCAAGTAGGAAACATCAGACTTCGAAATTCTCGCCCCAGGGTCCGAAATTAGGCCCCCTGGGCAATTTTGTCAACTTTAACTTAGTGAAATTTTAACCCTTTTGGCCTCTGGGTCCGAAATTCGCCCCTCAAGCAATTTTGAAAACTTGCACGAAACGTCGGACCTCCTACTAGCCTTTTGCCAGGTTCCACAAATTTGTATTTAGGAGGCTTCAGAATTCTAAGGCATTTTGGGCCAGGCAATCCGATCGTTCATCATCAGGCGAAAATCATCTCTCGTTCAAATCTTATAAACATCGCGGCGACAAACCTTATGCATTCTGCTTCATAGCTGTTGTGCGACAAATGGCGACTTGGGTCTTCGTGCGACCTTTAGGCGCATTGCCCTTGCTTGGCGGGCTCTACCAATTCCCACTACCTTACGCCTTCCTAAGGCGATTTCAAAACTTCGAACAAAACTCTTGGCGTTCACAACCGAGAGCTAGACTAGCCGGGAGGATTCATCGGCTCATTACTTCAACATCAATCACTTTACGGATCAGTCGTGGACTCGCTCGAAGAGACGCGAGAAACTCTGCGCGAAACTCAGCAGGCAATGACGAAAAGCTCAAAACAGGAAGGGGACCCTGTCGGCGACAGGGAGCGTGTGCAACGCACAACACTTACCCAATTGACATTCCTTACATACCGGATTATGAGGCTTCATAATCTTAGGTATATCTCTAACTGCCTTAGTTGAACTGATCTTAACAATACAATCAAAATTAACATGACACAACCTCTTATGCCATAACCAACTCTCATCAATATGAGCAATTAAGCATGTCTTATTACCAGTGTTCAAGTGAAAGTTATTACTTCCTGTCTGAATACCGGTTGCAATCTCCAAACCAGTCTTGTTAATGATTTTGCATTTTCTATCTTTAAACTGAAGTTGGAAACCCTTATCAACCAATTGACCAACACTCAAAAGATTATGCTTTAAACCTTCTACATAATAGACATTATCAATATTATGCTTGCCATCCAAAGAAATAATACCTCTACCTTTGATCATGCATGCCTTGTTATCTCCAAATCTGACTTAACCGCCATTGTATTCTTGCAGGGACAGAAATTTCCCTTTATCTCCAGTCATATGATGTGAGCATCCACTATCAATTACCCATTCGTCCTTATCTTCAACTTTTGCTGCTAGGGCCTTTTCTTCATTCTTGATATCCAGTTCCGGTTCATCTTCCTTCAAAGCATAGAACACCCATTCATTTCCATTGCCGGATCCACTAGCAGAGTCTTTTGTCGGTTCATCTCCAGAGTCATCAGTTACTCCTTCCTCATCTACTATGTAGCATTGTTTAATTTTCTTGAATCTATATCTGTTCTAGTTAGGCTTAAAAGATTTCTTAACTCTTTCCTTAAACCTTGCATTCCTTTCAAGACATCTAGATGCAAAATGACTAATCTTGTTACATGCAAAACATTTAAAAGGTGTTTTTCCTTCATACTTACTTCCAATTGGTCCTTTAGGTACTCTTCTAGCAAATAAGGCTTCAAGTTGCTCAAGTTCATCATCTTCTTTCCTCATGTCTTCCAATTCTTTTGCATATAGGGCTTTCCAATCACTTTTGCCGGTAGATGATGATGATGATGCATGAAAAGCAGGTTCAGACTTTATAGCTCCAAAAGATCCAAATTCTTCAAGCTCAAAAGCAGATAATTTACCAATCAGAATGTCTTTGTTAGCTTAAGTGTTTGCCATTGTTCTTAACTCATTAATTGCAATTGCCTTCATCTTTTAAGCCGGTGGAAGGGCTCTCAAGACTTTGGAAACTATTTCATCTTCACTTAGAAATCCTCCACAACATTAAATTCCCATAACAATCTCATATACTCTTTCCATAAATACAGCAATTCTCTCATTATCTTCTATTTTCAAGTTTTCATATCTTACCCGGTAACCATCAAGTTTAGCAATTTTGACAGCAAGGTAACCTTCATTCAGAGTTTGCAATTTGTCCCACATAACCTTTGCCAATGATTTATCAGTCAATCCCATGATCTGCTGATCAGTAAGTGCACACAAGAGGGCTTCTCTAGTTCTGCAATCACTTTCAATATTCTTATCCTGCAGGAGCAGGATTGCCAAATGTCGGATCATAAGGTGTGTATCCTTTCTCAGTGATCTCCCAAATATCCTTGCCAAGACATCTAAGATGAGTCTCCATTTGAATTTTCCATATCCCATAATTTGTTCCATCAAGCTTAGGGATTTCTCTTCTGAAAATAGTTGCTGATGGATTAGAAGTGTTAGTTGCCATTGAACAACTGAGGGGGGTGGTGAATCAATTGTTAACAGTTATAACATTTAATCCACAGTACAACCTTAAACCGGAGCACATAAACATTCAAATGCCAATAAAGCAGAAATAGATGTTGATAGACACAGATACCGGTAAACAATGTAACTCAACAATTAAACAGATAATCAATGCAAAGCAACCATACCAAATAACACCATGATTTGTACATGGAAACCCCGGAAAGGGAAAAACCACAGTGGGAAACCTACCCACAGTCAGATGATATGTGATACAATGAGGGCCCTACACATGCAGGAAAGCACACTGCCTAGAGCGTACTACTCATTACTAAAGAGTCTCACTGACTACAGAGGTTAAAACCACCTCAAGATAAATGGACAACAATCCAATAAAGTGAACTGCCAGAGATAGCATCTACCATGCCTGATTACAGTCCCGGTAAAGCTCAATACTGGAGGCCTTTGACCTCTTCCTTAATCCCAATTCGATCACCTATGATCGACCTGATCCTTCGCATATGATATTACAATTCATGACCACGATACACCTTTTTATTTCCACACCACGATCTACAATGAGATCTTACATTCATTTATACCAACCCTAAGACCTAAACCAATTAGGTCGGCCACCTAAAAGATATTACAATAAGATCATTACATAATTCCATATTATAATGATATGCCATGTCGGCTTAAGACCAAAACAACAATAAAAAATCCATAAATCCTCCTGAAACATCCCGGTAACGTGTAGAGTACACGTTAGCATGATACCAGTCCATAACCTAGATAGGTACCGGACCTATTCTGGGTCCACCACGCCAAAGCAATGCCTTCAAGCAGTTGAAGCACGATCAAAGAACATCTTTAGCATCCTGAAATCCATCTAGAAGCCGCACCAACACCACTTATGCATCCGGTCACGATTCCTCAGTGAAAGCTCTATCGGTAAAGCCTTAAACCAATGTCGGTAAGGGTTTACAGGAGTGTATGATAGTATCCAATACCAAGCCAATACCAACTGACCAAAACATGCTCCAGAAGCACGTATCACATGTAACCAATCACATTTCATAGATCCAAACATGTCGGAAGTGTCCAACAGATAATCTCTTCTGTCGGTAACACCAGATCTTCTACCAGTAACCAAAACCTGTCTGTCGGTAACCATCCATAACAGCTAGTGTTGACATCAATGACAAAACATCAATGCAACACATAATCAATTCATCCATAATGCCAACAGGCGCCACATATCAAAATTGTCCAATGTGGTATGAACAGCCACTAAACTTGTTGTAACCTCTCTCAAATGGCAGCGCCCAGGTGTGTAGACCTTCCAATCTGCAACTCCAACTCAAAAAATGGTGTCAAAATGACACTTAATTAAAATCGCTTAGCTGGGAAACTTCTAGGCAGCCACTAAAATGTCTTCAATCTGCCACTTATAATAATATTTTAATGCTCGACAAGCATACTTAAACTTGTTTTCACTCCAACACTTCACCACACAAGCAATGTGGGATAAAACTTTGCCTCTTAAACTTGCCTAGAAAAAATCGATTTGCCTTTGAAAAAATATTTAATCATTGCAAATCATTGCAAATCATTAAATAATTGTTTTTTATTATTAAATAATCGTTTGTCAACACAAAAACAATTAAATTCAAGCCCACTTGCATTAAATTTAATTCATTTTCATCAATTTTGGGCCAATTGGGGAAAAACGCCCCATGTCTGGATAAAAATCTAGATGAAAATTCATCACAAGTCCCCCAAATTCCCTCTTGGGGTAAAAACGACCCTCTTTGGAATAAAATTCCTAATCAAAAATCATCATAACTTGTCAAAAACGTCATTTGGAGAAAATCCCCATTCATCAAGACCATCATCTGCATAAAAATCCATCAAACTTGATCATAAACTGTCCTGGGGGAAAATCGATCTTCATCTAGATAAGAAATTCCATCCACATCAAATTCATCTGCATTCCAAGGGAAAAACATGGGTCATTAGGATAATTTCCCATAGTCAAAATTTTGCCCTCCTAGTGGAAAATCGCCCTCCATCAAGATAATCAATGGGGGAAAAACAGGGTCCATCGGATTTTTGGGGGAAATTCACTTCCCATCAAGATTTTGAGTGGGGGAAAGTTAAGGGTCATTGGAAATGAGGGGGGGAAAGCACCTCCCATCAGGATTTTTAACGTTTAGACCTTTAAAACATGGATTTTCATTTGGAACTTAATGATTTACCACTCAAAATCACCTAGACACTTCAAATTTCATCAAAATGAATCAGAACCTAGCCAAATTCATCAAAATTTGAGCGAGAAAATAGGAATTTCATCAGGATAAAGTGCACATTTGACTTGAATAACTTCCTAGGAGCAAGAAAATAACTCCTGAAAGACCTCTTTGACGTTCACGTACCAAATATCACTGACTTAGGCATATCTAAACTCATTCACGCTCAAAAGTCTACACTCAGGCAAAATTTAGGATCACATTAACAATTTGACATTTTAAACATATTCAATCCTACACCCTCTCATTAGCAAAGGCAAACACTAGGAAACTAGGAAAAATATCTACTCTAAAAAGCGAAAAGTGGGGGTCCCCATTTGCAATGGGGCGATGAGTGAAAACCTCACAACACTACCTCTTTACCATTGATTTTGGATTTTAACTCCAAAGTCTAATAATTCTATGTATTCACCAAGTGAGTGCAACCATGACACTCTAAATACCAAATCCATCTCATCAATGCCAATCACATAGAGGTCATTTCGCATCTTGCTCTCCTAGAGTCAACTCCAACTACTAAATCATTCGATTGCATGGGATCGTAAACCCATCAGCCACTATAACATTAAAATCCTCAAAATCTTTTGTCCTCAAACCCATCTTAACTACTAATACCTCATCAATGAAGTCATGGATTGTCCCACTATCAATCAAAACAATCACCCTACGCCCCCATAAGACTCCTCTAACCCAAAGAGGATGATATCTAGGTGCTCTAGAAAGTGTTGCAAGTATACCACCCAAATGCTTCTCCTTGTTCCTCATGCTCCACCTCATCAACAACAACCTTGGGTTCAAATTCTCTTGCCTTGGAATCTTCATCAAAAAGCACCTCAATGTAGTGTATATATCCTTTACCCAAACACCTATGACCTAGTTGCCATGGCTCTCTACAATTGAAGCATAGTATTTTCCTTCAAAGTTCACTCTTGGTTTCCTCAACTTTGTTTGGTTTTGGGGTAGCACATTAGATTGAGGGAAACCCTTATGAGGAGGCTCCTTATGTTGAACCAATGATGCAATCTTGGAGTAGAATTTGTTTTTGGTTACTAAATCATCCAAATTTAGGGCTCTCTTGATGGCCTCCTACAAGGAATTTGGATCAAATGCCTTGACCAAACCCTTGAGTTGTTTGGATAGACCCTCTATAAAAAGAATTATGAATCTCCTCCCTATCACATTTGGAACCATCACTAATAGCCTTTGAAATTCTATCACATATTGCTCAACTATGCCCTCTTGCCTCAATAGTGCTAGCTCCTTAAAGTGAATCTCCACATGCTTTTTATCAAACCTCTCCATCAATTTTTGGCTAAACTCCTCTAGGGTAGTGATCGAGCCATGTCCTTGGGTCACCGTGCCATGCTACGACCACTCATGAGCCACACCATCTAGGTGAAGTGTTGCAAACTTGACTGCTTCCTCATATGTGGGGTTTAAGGATAAATAGGTATTCAATTTCTACAACCAAGCTCTAGTTGTGACCCCATTGGATCCATCATAGGTGGGTATATCGATCTTTCTCAATCGTCATTGTATATCTTTCATTTGCTAATCCTCATATTTTCTTCCCTTTCGATGATCATTCCTTGTTTTCATATAATAATACTCCATGAATGACATGTCACAGTGAATGGTTGGGTTTAGGGCACAATATTCAGCATGATACCTTGCCATATCATCCTCAATGCTTGGTGGAACTTACTACTCTTCCTCAATGGATCCTCTTCTTCTCTTTGCAAAAATTTGGCTCTGAATGTTTTAGTTGGTGGCTTGATTGAAACCCCAAATTGGTTGAGAGACCTCCTTCAACACCATTTGGATTATATCTCCCAGCACTCCATTGTTGATTCATTCCTTTCAAAGTGCTCATAATCTCTGCCATAGACTCCTCATGGAGCACTAAAATTCTTTGGTCATAATCTCTGCCATTGAAATAAGAATGAGTTTCCCTTCCTCATCCAAAGGTTGCAACTCGGAAGAGGAAACTACATTATGTCCCAACGCCTTCTTGAGGCGAGATACATGAAAAACATTGTGCGCCTCACTACTTGCCAGTAACTCTAAATCATAAACCACTTCTTCAATCCTCTTGGAGATCCTAAATGCCATAAAACCATGGCTTTAACTTTTCTGACCCACTCTTCTTGAGAGTGGACTATCTATAGGGTTGCAATCTCAAATAAACCATGTCACCAACCTCAAATGTTTGTTTAGTGCAATGCTGATCTACATACTATTTTTGCTAGTTTTGGGCTAGTCGCAAGTTTTCTTTCAAGGATTTCATGACATCCTGACTCTGTTGTAACAAATCCTTGGCATTTTGCACCCTACTATCTCCAAACAACAAATCAATGAAGCTAGGAGGTTCATAAACATAAAGAGCCATAAATGGTGACATCTTAATCGACATATGTTATGTTCAATTGTAGTAGTACTCGCCAAGATGTAACCATCTTACCCATGTCTTCTACTTCCCTAAAAGTGTAATTATAGAGATACCCTTCCACCCACTTGTTAACTATCTCAATCTACCCATCTATCTATGGGTGATAGTTGGTACTAAGAGTGAACTCTATCCCACTCAATCTAAAAATTTATTGTCAAAACAAGCTCAAGAACTTCTTGTTCTTTGTAATATCCCCAACAATTTTTTTTTATTTTTTCAACAAGATTACAAACACAACCACACCCATTAGGGTTAGACAAATAAATCCAAGACCAACTAGAAGGAACCCTACACCTTTTGTTCACCGAGAGCCCAAGCTGGGAGGGTGAGAGCATACGGTGGCAGGGGATCGTTAGATACAACTTTAGATAAATGCTTATTACAATAATGGGCGGCAAGACAGCCCCTTCCACTTTCCAGCGGGTAAAACAAGGAAACTTGGCAGTAGACCAGCCAAATAAACAAACACACTCAAGCACAAATCACTCAACCGCAATATTTCAGCGGGAGGACTGAACACTTACAACAAAGCTCAACTCAACCGCTTATGCAACAGGAGGACCATTACAAACAAAATATCACTCTACCGCTTATGCAACGGGAGGACGGAATTACAAATATAAAATGTAGGCAGCAAGCCAGCCTCTTCCACTTTTCAGCGAGGTATGCTTTACAATCCAGAAATGGTTGTTAGTACTACTATCCAGCCTTACAAATAAGAGATGCAATGCGTAGGAAAGAGAGATTATGCTATCCAATACTGCTGAATATCTCCAAACTTAACACAATTAACAAACACAAACCCACCCACAAAGAAATAACACACCAATAACCACTAAACTAAAATTACAATCTGCTATCCGCGTAACACATAGAAAACAGCCACTACCAAATTCACTATTATGCTCATAACTCACCCAAAACAACTCGGAATGACACAAAAAGGGAAGCAAATGAAAACTATGACAAAGGCGATGCAACAATAGACTCAAACCTGCACCGCAAACACCACAAACAGCCAACACGCAACCCAAGGCAGCCAAGAAATGGTACGGCCCATCTGGAAAGTTTGATTTGCTGCCCAAACTCAGAAAGTACACCAACAGAAATGCCAAGGTAGAAGAATGGTCGCCCTCTAGCTATGCTTCCAACGAGCTATTACCCAGAATAATAGATTGCACAAGCAGGGAGATAAGATCAAATCTTCACTTCAGCCACACCAAAAACCAGCAACACTGAAATCCACACCACACACTAAAAACCACACCACTCTGGAAATCTGCAAATGCACACTGAAACTTCACCACAATCCAACACTCAGCTAGGTACTATGTCTCAAGTATGAAACTGGCTAAACTAGGGAGCCACAACTCCGAAGCTCAAGTTCACTCACCATTCCGGCAACATAACAATATGATTTCTTCAAGATGAGCAAATGAAGAGCCCATCCCTTGTATTTATAGATTTTTGAAACTCAAATTCACCTGAAATGGCACCCAAATTACCTTCCATTCATTTGCATTTCATTTCACTTCCCACACCAAGTATGGCGTCCACCTTCCACACTCCCTAGTCGAACTTTTTCCCAAGGAAAATCGCCATGTTATAATATCAACATTACAAAGCATAAACACCTTCATTTTTTACACCATCAGCTAAGGGAAACAAAATGTGACTTTGGACAAATAACATAATATTTCCCTTCTGTTGTGCTCACACACACACCCCATTTTCCTCAAACAGGGACCCCCATTTTTTGGTCTAAGTTTGCTCGATAGGAGAGGAGAAATCCCCAGATTTCGTCAACATGGTCAAATCTCAAAATCGCACTATTAAGCCTTCAAAGGCCACAAGGAGTCTAATTCGCCTAAATCTCCCAAGCTTGTTCTGCACGCCGAAAACTCTTAAGTCGCGCAATTCGCCTTCAAGGGGCCGAAGCTTAGGAAAGAGAAATTCACCCACTTCAAGTTAAAATCCCACTTAAAATCCAAATTCGGCCTAAAAGGTTAAAACGTGAGACAACACTGATGGATCGACCTCTAAGGCCAAAACGCAAAAACGTTAAAGTCACAAAGTTGTACATGGCCATAAAGCAAGCAAAATCGCGAAATCGGCTAGTGACCCCAAAGAAAAGAAAAGGTGAATCTCACAAATCAGCCTCAGGGGCCGAAATGCGACACAAAGTTGTCAAAGTCTACCTCCAAGCCGAAAATCTCTAAGGCCCCCGAAAATCACGATTAACCTTCATATGCCGAAGTTGGAAAATCTCACATTTCGGTCTAGAGACCCGACATTTAGAAAGGGCATTCAAACATTGAGATCGCGCAAACCTCTTTAGAGACCCGAACTTCATCCACGGGGTCGAACACCAAAACCAAGTCGCACATTTCGGGTCAATGGGCCGAAAAATGATAAAAGCACATATTCATTTCAAAGCTAAACCGCCTGAAAATGAAAAATGGTGTTCAAAATCACGCGGAATAGGCTTTATAACCGAAAATAAGTGTAAAATCGCGAAATCGGCATTTAGGTCGAAAATTCCAAAACTCACAAAGTAAACCAGTCTCCCGAAATTGGCTAGTAGGTTTTAGATTGCACTAGAATGGCTCATTGAGCCGAAAATTGCAAAAGCTTCATAATCACGCATCATTCCAAATCGTGCAAATAAGTCCTAAGGTCAAAAAGGTTAAAAAACCTCCAAATCGCCCAAAAAGGCTTCATGGGCCGAAAATGGAAAGGAAGCCAAATTCATGAAATTCACCTCTAATAAGCCGAAGATTGCAGAAAGGAGAAAATTGCGATTTTAACCCTCTAGACCCGAAAATAGGAAAGAAGAAATCGTGCAAAGCATGCCAAATAACCCGAAATTAAAGGAAGTTGGAATTTTAACTCATTTTGAGAAAAGTCGCCCAAAGCCAAGATCTCACGATTCAATCAAAATACCCGAAAATGGCTCAAAGATTAATCTCGCAAAAGAGGTTTATAACCCAATAAGGCTAATGCAAAGTTCGAGTCAAATCACGTAAAATGCCAAAGATAGCCGAAATCATCCAACAACTTAAAATCTCGCAAATCTCTTCATTGGGCTGAAAATTACACAAGTTCACCAAATCGTCCAAGGAACCGAAAATGGTAGAAGACACTCAAATCGGCCTCTAAGCCGAAAATATAAACCCCTCCAACATCGTACCTCTCATTTCGGCTTGGTAGCCCGAAATCCAAAACAAAGGGCGTTTAAATACAAAATGAAAATCGCAAATAATCCCTCATTTGCCCGAAAATATCAATTAGTCGATATGCAAATGATCCAAATTGGCCAAATTTCTTCTTTAGAGGTTAGGCGTTTTAAGTCAGAACAAGGAATCGCGTATTTTCTTCCACTTGGTCAAATTTCATCACAAAGGCATTTTGAACTTAAATGTAATCGTGTGAAAGTACGGACATCCTAACTTCAAATTCAGCTAAGGATCTAATGAAGGCATTTGAAATTCGCTCAGAGGAAGCACAACATCCCTCAATTTGCCTAAAGGTCCCGAAATCCAAAAGAGAAGGCAAAAACATTTAAACTTAACATCTCACAGTTTACCTCTCAGGCTTGAATTTCATCTAAGTTGGAGAGCGAATCAAGATGAAGGATTAGATTTCATGTTCGAAGAGGGACATTTAAAAGATACATCTCACAAAGAGCTTCTCAAACCCGAACTTCACCATGACGAAGCAAGACGTTAAATAAAATCCAATATTTGTCAAATTAATTTAATTAATTTTTCAAATTGATTGATTAAAGGTGAAATTGATTGTTTGACACAAATTGAAGAAGGATTGCAATCAAGGCCAGGCGCTGGAAGTTGGAGAAGAGGATGCAGAAGCGCGAGATTGGAACCAAGCATTGGGAAGTGTGTCGTTGGACGACAACTTGAAGTCCACCACCGAGACCAAAGACCGAAGAACATTCAGAATGCAGCAAGTATGCATTCTCGAAGGATACACAGCTGGATTTAATTCCAGAAGTTCAGTTCCTAAAAAACTGAAATTGTTTAATGTAAAACTGCCTGTGGGCCCCACTCAAGATATTTTGAAACAAAGGGGAAACATGTCAGTTGTGGACAGTTATTTCCAACTACCGGATAGACCCAAATTGAATCCAAATAGTGATAGGTAGTTGAGATAGTGGTTGGGTAGATAACTGAGAATTGAGTGGGCATGGGTTAAAGCTGCCAGCTTCTGGAAGGCAAACTGCAACCGTTGGATGCAGTCAATCCTAGCCATCGGTTCAAATTATAAAATCTATAAAAGGTAAAGGCCTTTCTCTTGTAAGGGGTTAGATAGTTAAACTCTAGTTAGGCTGTTAGATTTCAGTTAGGATAGGTTAGATTGTAGAAGGTTAAATTTTAGTAGTAGCATAGAGATGCTGCAGAAATTGTTGTAATGGCAGCTGAAACAAATATATGAACATTGAAATATGGTGTTTATTGTCTTTGTTTTCTTTTGTTTGCATGGTTTCCTTCAGCATTTTAGATAGTCTTTTTGTTTTGGGTGTGCAGGTATTTGATGGATTCAGGCTCATACCATTGAGGATATACTAATTGTATGTTCTTGTGTATGGTTAGTCTGAGCCTTTAATTGCGTTTAGTTCAATTGCAAGTGTTCGTCTGAGCTGCGCCAGAATTGGGTGCTTAGCCATGCATTTGCAGTCTGAAAATCTTCCCAGTCCCTTCGAAGATTGCACTGTTCCTGCGAGGTTGTGAGCCATTTTGGTCAAGCAGGGATTGGTTATGTTGAATCTGTCTACCCGCATACCAGCCAGCCTTATTAATTTTAGGTTTCGTGAACCCTTCTCTTTTGCTTTTATTTCCTAGTCTGAAGATCGCAGCAAACCAGCTTGTTGCAAAACATAAGTCCCCTTGTGCTCCCAACAAACACATCGACCGTTGAGCTATCCCACAGTCAAGAACTAACATTTGGAACCTTGAGGTTGTCCCAATTGATCAGCTAAAAACAACATTAGGGCTTCCTTATACAAGAGAGGATAGGATACTCGGTGAGATCATTCTATTTTGCGTTGGTCGGATAGAGTTGCAGCGATGCAACTTTAGCCACGTCAACACCTTCCTAAGTCATTCCTCCAAAATATAATCAATCAAAATAATTAAATGTTAAACTTTAGAATAAAGTAATAATATTTAATTAGCAATTAAAATCAACCACTGATTGCTGCCAAATCAACCATGTGAACTGGATTGGAGCTCTACTCAAGACTGCCAAAAATAGCACTGCCTCAACTGACACTTACTAAAAATAGTAAGTCATGAAAACATCTCCGAAAGACATGCTCGTCGAACCCTGTGAGAGAGCTCGGAAATCCCAGAAAAACCTCAAAATCCAGTCAGCTGCCACTAACTTACTAAAAACCATCATGTAGCTCTCGAAAAACCCAAAAGGAATCCTCAGTTCATTCTACCAAATTCCAACTAGAACATCCTTGAAAAATGCAAAGAATCCTCCTAGAAAATAGGAAACCCTAATTCCTCATTCCAATCAGCCTACGGGTCTCTGGAATAGGCCAATGGGCCACTGATTACTCCTTACTGAGAAGGGGACATTACAATCCGCCCTCCCCAAGATTGCTTGCCCTCAAGCAATCGCAAGCTTGGATGCTGCAGAATCTCCTCATTCTCCCAAGTGGCATCCTCAACTGGTAAGTTCTTCCATTTGATCAAGTACTTCTTGATCACTCTTTTCCTCAAAGAACGCTCCCTGAAGTCAATGATAGCTTTAGGAATCAAAATCAACTCTCCCTCCTCATCTAGTGGAACCAACTCTGCTGAAGCTACTACATTATGCCCAAGAGCCTTCATATGGCGAGATACATGAAATACATTATGAATCTTGCTACTCGTCAAAATTTCCAACTCATACGCCACTTCCCCAACTCTCCAGATGACTCTCAAAGGCCCGTAAAAATATGTCTTCAATTTCTCAACCCCACTCTTCTTGAGAGTAGATTGTCTGTAGAGCTGAAGTCTCAAGTAAACCATGTCGCCCACCTCAAAGGTGCGCTCAATCCGCTGCTGATCAGCATACAACTTCTACTAATTCTCTGCATGCTGGAAACTGTCCCTCAAAGACCTCAAAATGTCCTAACTCTACTGCATCATATCCTTCACCTAAGGGGTTTTGTTGTCACCAAATATTAAATTAGCGAAGCTAGGAGCTCCATAACCATATAGTGCCATGAATGGTGACATCTTGATGGACATGTGATATGAAGAGTTGTAACAATACTCAAGCTAGGAGCTCCATAACCATATAGTGCCATGAATGGTGACATCTTGATGGACATGTGATATGAAGAGTTGTAACAATACTCTCCTAGGTGAAGCCATCTCACCCATGCATTTTGCTGCTCTGAAACATAGTTTCTGAGATAGCCTTCCAACCACTTATTCACTATCTCGGTCTGCCCATCAGTCTAAGGGTGATAACTTGTGCTTGGAGTGAGCACAGTACCACAAACTAAAAGCTTCCTGCCAAAAAGTGTTGAGGAACTTGTTGTCCCTATCACTTACAATGTTCTTCGGCAATCCATGTAACCTGAACACCTCCCGAAAGAACACATCAGCAAATTGTGCTTCTGTAAATGAGCTAGTGATGGCGAAAAAGTGAGCAAACTTAGTCAATCTATCCACCACAACATATACACAATCCTTCCCCTGAGCTCGTGGCAACCCAGTGATGAAGTCCATGGATATAATTTCCCATTTTTTACTGGGAATAGGCAAAGGTTGTAACAAACCAGCTGGTAGAGTGTTGTCATCTTTGTTCTCCTGACATGTATGACACTCCTTAATGTATCTCAAGACATCATTTTTTACCCCCTTCGAAGAAAATCTTTCTCGGATCTGCCTGCAAGTCTTGAAATAACCTTGGTGACCAGCAAGGGAAATATCATGGAAGGTCTACAAAATCTTCTCCTTAAGCTTAGATTCAGCCACAATGAAGATCCTTCCCTTGTATAAGACCAGCCACTCAACCAATTTGTACTTTTCATCATGAAAAGTACCCTCAATAATGCTGGTTGCAAACTGATTTTTGGCATAATCAGCAAGCAACAACTCTCTCCGATTTGCAGTAAGCTCACACAAAGAGCTCAAGTGGGATCTTCTAGATAGAGCATCAGCCACAATGTTATTCCTCCCTCAATGTCAAAGTCGTAAGCTTGTAGCTTACCCATTTCTGTTGTCTCTCATTCAAGTCCCTCTGATGCATGAAGTGCTTAAGACTGTTGTGATTAGTCTTAACAACAAACTTACTCCCCACAAGGTACTGCCTAAACTTCGCAAGAGCATGCATTATGGCAAGCATCTCTTTATCATATATGGAATAGAATCTTTCAGCTCCTCTCAACTTTCTACTTTCAAAAGCAATAAGATGTTTGTCTTGCATAAGGACCACACCAACACCTTCTCTTGATGCATCACACTGTAGTTCGAAAGGCTTGGTGAAATCTGGTAAGGCCAAAATAGGGCATGAGCTCATAATCTCCTTGAACTGATCAAACATTTTATGTGCCTTTTCTGACCACTCAAAAGCTCCTTTCCTTGTGAGATCTATGAGGGGGGCAGCCAACTAAGAATATCCCTTCACAAACCTTCTGTAAAAACCACATAGACCCAAGAATCCCTTCAAGTGTGTTATGGTCTCGGGTGGTGGCCAATCAATGATAGCTCTAATCTTTTCAGGATCCACCTTCAGACCTTCTGCACTGATGATGTGACCAAGATAGAGCAGCTCTCTCATTCCAAATTCACATTTGGACTCCTTAGCAAACAGGGATTCGGACTCCAGTTTACTGAGCACTTCATCCAAGTGTTGCAAGTGCTCCGCCCAAGACTTGCTGAAGATGAGGATATCATCAAAAAATATGAGTACAAACTTCCTCAACTGCTTCTGAAAGATCTTGTTCATGCAAGACTGGAATGTGGCAAGAGCGTTAGTCAAGCCAAAGGGCATGACTAGGAATTCAAAATGCCCAAAGTGGCATCTGAATGTGGTCTTCCCAACAATCTGATGCTCTCATCCGGATTTGATGGTAACCTGATTTGAGATCTATCTTTGAGAAGAACACTACACCATGTAGCTCATGAATGAGCTCATCAATCTTCGGAATAGGGTACCGATTCTTGATGGTTTTCTGATTTAGTGCTCAGTAATCCACGCACATACGCATGGTCCTGTTGTGACGTATTCACACATCGCTCCATTGCAAATGGGGACCCCCACTTTTTTCTTTCTGGGGTTAACCCTTTTGGTTTCGTTGTTAGTCGTTTTAGTGTCTTAGCCTTTGCATTGAAGGGATTGAGTCAGGTGGATCTCCTCAAGAGGTCAGGTCAATTGAGTGATTAGGGGTTATTTAGATCATTCCTAGGGTGTTTTTTGTGTACTATCCGGTCGCACTTCAAGTTGCCAAATCAAACCTTGGTTGAATGCATAATGTCCTCCTAGGTCCCATCCCTTACATCAAGGACAGAGCGAATTTGCCTTAAGGAGTCTGGAATGTCATCCTGATCCTCAAATGTCCTAAAATTTGGCTGTCTTGAATGTCATCCTGATCCTGAAATTTGACTGTCTGGAAAATTGAAGAATCCTCCAAAAACTAGATTTTGCATTATAACTCCTGGAGGTCCGAAACCACTCTCAAACATCCTCACAATATATATGGAATATAACTTAAAGTATATACTTAAATGTTATATTTCATATATGAATCTTGATGGAGAGACTAACATGTCAATTTTCGCTCCTGACCCTTCCAAAGGGTCCAAAGCGAATTTCCTTATCTCCCTTCTTGGTCCTAATTTGCCTCATAAACCTTATCCCTATGGCGTGGTTGAGAGAGTATTGAGGTGTGAAACAAAGTGAAGGATTTGAGCATAATTGCAAATTTCGCTCCTGACCCTTCCAAAGGGTCCAGAGCGGAATTCGCAAAACACCCATTTTCTCCTTTTTTGAGGTCAAAATCTTAGTTCCTAAGGCATGGTTGAGAGAAGATTGATATATACTTGCCTAAAGAAGTGAATGGAAGTAAAGGCAATGATGGATTTAAGGTCAAAAGACAAAATTCGCTCCTGACCCTTCCAAAGGGTCCAGAGCGAAATCCTTAGGACTCCTTATTTCATCTAATGCACCCAAAAGGATCTTGTTTCAGGCCAAATTGAGGGTGAATTCACTTGATGATGATAGAGGAAGATTTGGAAAGAAGAAGAATGGTGTCAATATGCAAATTTCGCTCCTAACCCTTCCAAAGAGTCTAAAGAGAAATTTCCTAAAAACTATATTTTGCTCCTTGTTGAGATCAAGATCTTGATTCCTAAGGCATTGTTGGGAGAGAATTGTTAATTCTTGCCTTGAGAAGTGATTTGGAGCAAAGGAAATGATAGAATTGAGGCTAAACCACAAATTTTGCTCCTGACCCTTCCAAAGGGTCCAGAGCAAATTTTCTTGAAACCTCTTTTGCTCCCAATTTTGTGTCAATCCTAGCATTGATTGAGGTGGATTGAACTTAGAAGCATCCTTAGGCATGCATTTGAGTGAGTTGTGGTCACAAAATGTGAAGAATTTATCCAAAAATGCCAATTTCGCTCCTGACCCTTCCAAAGGGTCCAGAGCGAATTTCATTATAGGTCTTGTCCTTAGCCAAGGTCCAAAGCGAAATCCTTCTTTTAGGCCTTTTTGGGGTCAAATCAATGATGTCTTCAGGAGAGAGGGATTGAAATATCAAGTCTAAGACAAGGCTAAGTGAAAAGGAGTATGAATTGAGCTTAGAGGATCAAATTCGCTCCTAGCCCTTCCAAAGGTACAGGAGCGAATTTTTTCAAAATCTACATCTCACCTCCAGTTTGGGTGGAATCCTTGGTTCAAGAACCTTGTGTAAGGAAGAATGGCCTCATCCAAGCCTTAAGAACCTATAATCATGGTTTGAGCTAGTAGAAATGAGTAAACTTGATGAATTTGAACACAAATGTCAAATTCACTCCTGACCCTCTCTAAGGTACAGAAGCAAATTTCTTCTAAAAGTGTGTCTTTTCCTCCTAGCTTCAAGGGAAATTGATTCAAATATCTTCTTATTGATGATTTAAGGTAAGAAATGCCATGTTAGAATGAATATATATCATGTATTCTTAATCATCTTTTGTTTGTTTTGCAGATCAACAAGACCGGGCTAGAAGGAAGAACAGATAACGGCAACCTATTCAAGTTCCATCATCATTAAAGACACCTCAAATGCGTGGAGGACTCAACATGCTTCTAAAGTCTTGGAAGACTTCAAGTGTTCAAGAAGTTGCAAGCTATCCTCAAGATCTTCATTTTACCACATGGAAAAATCATAGGATGACAGAGAAGAAGTATCTTACAAGCATTTCAAGGCAATATGGGCTACTAGAGAAGGAGTGACTTGACCGTGAAGAAGCCTCATCAAACACAGGAGGGTCAAGGAGAGGAACGTCATCCATCAAGTACATCAAGGACAGAAGAAGATCAACCAAAGTCAGTGCAAGGGTACGTTGAAGAAGCAGATAGTTTCAGAAGAGCTAATCAAAGTTAGCTTCTCAGCATCACCAAATTAAGTATCAAAAGAGATATGAGCAGGTACCAGACAAGGTGGCATCCCAATCACTATTCCTCCAGTCAAATAGCTCCACCTCAGCATGTCCAGATTCAATGTACCCGACTCACCAGTGATAACACAAACTTCGAGGCACCTACCCCTGACATCTATTGGTCCATTCTCATGAAATGTAATTTTATCATTGGCTAAAGGAGTTTGTTATAACAAACCCTAATTAGGGTTTCTATCTTGTAATCCTAGCCATTGATTGTAAATCAATCAGAGCCATTGAAATGTAAGGAGCTCTCTATATAAAGCTCTGGCTCTTCATTTTTAAAGGTTAATAGTTAGTTCATAGAGGTTAGAATAGCTAATGATTAATAGCAAATAGAATAGCAATTAGAGTAGATTAGGAGGAGAAGGCAAGAAATTGTTGCCTAAATTGTAAATGAACTCCATTTTCATTGAAGTTAAGGTGAAATGTGTTCTTTCTTGCAATGTGCATGGTTTCTTGTTGAATCTTCAATTTTAGATGGTCGATAATTAGATTGAATGGAGAAAAAATGTTGAATGCACTCGCGTGGAATCTGCCTAGTCCAAACCACTAGCCCCTTGTTGATTGTAAGTGTGCCCTGCGTGGTCAACTAGCATAGAATGAGCTTAATCTCAAGTCGTTACGCGTCTATTGTTCATGCATTAACTTGAATGATGATCAGTGTTTGACAGTAATGATTTGAACATCTTCAGAACTACCCTAGAAGATCGCACTGAGTTGGTGTTGAATTGTTCAGCTTGATGGTGAGACCCAACCCAATAGGACTCCAACTAGTCATTCATCCATCTTCTCACATTCTAGGTCTTAGAGTAGACTTTCTGAGCCCTGTATCTTTTGATGTTTCTTTATCTTCCAGCTAGTAGATAGGATTCAAGTTCCAACAGATTAAACACTCGGGCCATCAAATGTAAGTCCCCTTGTGATTCCAACATAATCACATCACACCAACAGAGCTTATCCACCCGTAGAGACCCTACATATAAGAACCTTGGAGTCTTCTCGAATGATCCTTAGGCGAAATCTTCAGCATTCGAGGAAATTTTGTTCAAGAGAGGATAAAATACCAATGGTATTTTATTCTGTGTTCGCATGTGCATGAAAAACACATCAACAGCTCCCATCCTTCTTTTTCACCAATACAACAGCCGAAGCAAAAGGGCTCTTGCTTGGCCTAATGTAACCCATGTCCAATAGCTCCTTAATGGCCTTTTCAATCTCATCCTTCTGCTTCTTGGGGTATCGGTAAGGAGTAGTCATGACAGGGTTAGCTCCTTCTTCGAGCTCAATGATGTGCTCGGTGCCATGCTCAGGAGGCCTACCATGGGGTGGATTCTCAAAAACCTTACTCCTTTTGGTGATTAGAGCTTGGATGTCTATGGGGTAGCTCCTTTTTCCTCAAGTGGACTTGATGACATCACTAAGCACACTGCTGCCCACTCCACTTGGTCATGGCGGATCAACTTCTCCATCCTCTTCAGTGATACAACTCTAAGACCACCATTGGACTTTCCTCTCAATAGTACCTCCATCTGACATGAATTTCAGCTCCATGGTTTGCAGATTTAATGTGATCTCACCAAGAGATCTTAGCCACTGAATCCCAAGGATTGCATCATCAGTCCCTCCAATGCTAACCACAAAGAAATCATCTCTAATTTCATGATTTCCCAACTTCAGAGACATGTTGGAAATCATTCGGTTGCATGATATAGTGGAGCCATCAGCTACCATGACTTTGAAGCCTTCTACTTCCTCAGCCACTAGCCCCCTCTTTGCAACAATTCTTTCATCAATGAAGTTATGAGTCATTCCCGTGTCAATGAGAGCAATGACACGATGTTCTCCTATCACTCCCCAAACTCTAAAGGACTCATTCTTGTGAATGCTCGAGAGTTGAGCAACCACTCCTCTATCTTCTAGTTCACTTTCAGGCCCTTCTAGAGCCTCTTCATACTCGTCCTCATTTTCAGTCTGCAGTTCTGAAATTTTTATTTGATACATCAACTGAATAGGACTCCATTTGATGTAAATTCCCCTTCCCATGACATTTATGTCCTGGGGACCAAGGTTCTCTGCAAGAGTAGCAAAGATTCTTCCTCCGGAGCTCTTGACGAAGCTCATCATCTATCCGAGAAGGAAACTTCTTGGTCTGATTTGAAAACTTTTTCTTATCCTTTTGGAAAGGAAAAGGCTTGGACTGAAATTTACTCTTTGGGGCAGCCAACTCCATACTCCTAGATTTCTTGATGGCCTCCACCAAGGTAGGTGGATCGAAAGCTTTGACCCATCCTTTGAAGGGCTCTTCAAGACCTTCTGTGAATAGAAAAACTAGCCTCTTCTCTGAAATACTACTAACCATAACTGAGAGATTTTGGAACTCAGTTATGTAATTGTCCAAGGAGCCTTGTTGTTTGAATTGAGCAAGCTCTCTAAACTTCACCTCCAGATCCTTAGAATCAAACCTTTTAATCACTTGTTTGTGAATTCAGCATAGGTGGTGATCAAGTTGTGATCAAGTTGTGACCAAGGGTGACCAAGGGTGACCAACCCATGGTACCACCATTCGTGAGCAACACCATCCAAGTGCAATGTAGTGAACTTGACGGCTTCTTCTTTAGGCATAGGCCTCAAGGACAAATAATTGTCCAACTTTTGCACCCACGCTCTAGTTGTACTCTTGTTGCTTCCATCAAAGTGTGCTAGAGTAACCTTCCCAAGAGCTTGTTGATAGTCTCTTGGAGTGGAGTATCGATTATCATATCTTCCTTCCCTCCTCTTCTTCTAATTCATGAACTGGTCAAGAGACAAGACATTTCAGATCTCTTGGGGAAGTGATGCATGCTCCACGAAACTAGCCCGAATCTCATCAGCCACAGGGACTTCGACTTCGGGGGGCGGTGTTTCCCTTGGAAGGAAAACTAGTTGCAAAGGTCTTGTCTCCAATCCAACAGGCATTCCACTATTGTTGCTGCCATTCCCATTACCACCAGAATTGTTGGAAGTGCTGGCATTATTTCCATTAGTATTATGATTTTGGTCTTGACTATGACCTCCTCCAGCATTTTGTTTAAAAGTGGCTAACATTTGGGACATCATGTCCATCATGGCATCAAACTTTTTCTCAACTCTCTCCACAACCACAGTTGCATCATTCTGACCAAACATTCTCTCTCCCATTGAATCCACTAAATCCACTGAATCAACTTCCTAGTCTCTGTTTCTCAAAACTTCTGAAAAAGTTTCCTCTACTGGCACTAACGGTATCTGAAACTACTGCCTTCTTTGTTCCCATTTGTAGTATCTGATATCTTTGTCACTCATGGAACCCTTCTGTCACACAGGCTGGCAGGAAAAGTGGCTCTGATACCACTGTAATATCCCCAACAATTTTTTATTTTTTTTCAACAAGATTACAAACACAACCACACCCGTTAGGGTTAGACAAAGAAATCCAAAACCAGCTAAAAGGAACCCTACACCTTTTGTTCACCGAGAGCCCAAGCTGGGAGGGTGAGAGCATACGGTGGCAAGGGATCGTTAGATACAACTTCAGATAAATGCTTATTACAATAACAAGCGGCAAGCCAGCCCCTTCCACTTTCCAACGAGTAAAACAAGGAAACTTGGCAGTAGACCATCCAAGTAAACAAACACGATATCTGGCCTTGTATTCACCAGGTACATCAGGGACCCAATCATCTGTCTGTATTGAGTAGAGTCAGTGGGTTGTGACTCTGTTGATGCTTCTTTAAGTTTGTGTAAATTTGTTTCCATAGAAGAGGTCATGGGCCTACAGTTTAGCATTCTGAATCTCTTCAAAATATCCAAGGTATACTTTCCTTGGTTTAGTATAATGTTGTCAGAATTCTGCCATACTTCCAATCCTAGGAAGCAATGAAGGAGTCCCAAGTCCTTCATATCAAATTCTTTGGATAGATCTTTCTTGCATTGATCTATAAGATGATCATTTCCTGTGATTAATAAGTCATCAACATATAAAATCAACATTAGCATATCACCTTTATTTCTTTTGTAGTAGAGATTAGGATCTGCATCATTCTTAGAGAAGCCTAGTCCTGAGAGATAGGTGTCAATTCTTTCATACTAGGCCCTGGGAGCCTGTTTAAGCCCATAGAGAGCTTTCTTGAGTCTACACACATGAGACTCTGCATTATGAATTTCAAACCCTTCAGGTTGCTCTAGGTAGACTTCTTCTGAGATCTCACCATTTAGAAATGTTGTCTTAACATCCATCTGGTGTACCTTCCACCCCTTAGCTGCTGTAATGGCTAATACAGCTCTTACTGATGTATATCTGGCAACAGGTGCAAAAGTTTCTTCATAATCTATTCCTTCCCTTTGTGAGAAACCTCTAGCTACAAATCTAGCCTTGTGTTTTTTTATACTACCGTCTACAGCATGTTTGATCTTAAAAAGCCATTAGATGAAACAACAAATTTCTTAGTTGGCCTAGGAACAATCTCCCAAACATCATTTTTCATAATGGACTGATACTCTTCAGACATGGCATCCTTCCATACTTGATGTTCAAGAGCCTCTGATACATTGTTTGGTTCGGCTTTAAAGAGATCATTCATAAGGGCAACATAGCTAGTGAATTTGTTAGGCCTTTTGCTTTCCCTGAAGGTCCCTGAAGGAGCAACAAACTTTTGAGCTTCTGCTACAGTCTTGGTGGCCCATAGTGGTCTTTTCTTGAGGTTTTCTCTAAGTGGACTTTGAGTTTCACTTACAGTTTCCTCAGGATTCTCCCTCTGAAGCTCAGGAGTAGGATCTCTATCTATGCTAGGGGTGGGGATATAGACTTCAGGGTCTAGAGAGCTTTGGGCTCTTTCAAAGGCTAAGTCTTCTTCAAAGATCACATCCCTACTTAGTTCAATATTCTTTTGACCAGGTATATAGATCCTGTAAGCCTTGGAGGTTTCACTATATCCTACAAAGATTCCCCTTTTTCCAGAAGGCTCTAATTTTAATCTTTTCTCCTTAGGTACATGAATATAGACAGGGCATCCAAATATCCTAAGGTGGCTAATATCAAGTTTTGATTTAGTAAAGACTTCCTCAGGGGTCTTATCTTCAAGATGAGAGTGGGGACATCTGTTTTGAATATATACAGCAGTGCTAGTTGCTTCTGCCCAAAGATTGATATTTAGATTCTGATCAAGAATCATAGCTTTGGCAGCTTCAACAATTGTCCTATTTTTCCTTTCAGCTATTCCATTTTGTTGAGGGTTATAAGGTATTGTTAAATCCCTCTTAATCCCTGAATTTTTACAAAACTCTTTAAATAATTATGATGTGTATTCCCCCCCATTATCAGTTCTTAGGGTTTTAATTTTATTTCCTGAGTAGTTCTCTGTTAGTGATTTGAATTCTTTAAACCTATTAAGGATCTCTTCTGATTCTTTACATTTCAGAAAGTAGATCCAAGTTTTCCTAGAGTAGTTATCAATAAATATTACATAATACAAAAATCCCCCCAATGAAGGTATGGACATAGGTCCACATACATCAGAATGAACTAACTCTAAAATTTTACTTGTTTTCCTAGTACTATTCTAAAAAGCACCCTTAGTGTTTTTACCTAGGGCACATCCTGTGCATGCCCCTGAATGATATTGCTTTAACTTAGGTAGACCTATGACAAGGTCTCCCATTGATGATAAAGCTCTAAAATTTAGGTGGCCTAGTCTTCTATGCCAGACTTCATCAGCATCTGTAGTTTCATGAATTAGGGCTAAGTTGGGCTCTGTGCATAGCTCATACAAGTAGCCTTGTCTTTGACCAATTGTTTTAGCTTTCTTGATGGATGAGTTCTTTGGCCAAGCCAATACTCTATTGTCCATGAAGGTTACTCTATATCCGTTGTCCTCCACTGCTGATATTGAGACTAGATTTCTCTTGATGCCTGGAACATATAGTACTCCTTTAAGTTGTAATGATACACCCGACTTTAGTTTGATGGTGCAAGTTCCAACTCCTTTGACTGGATGTGTAGAGTCATCTCCGATAGTTACTTCCTCATCATTCTCCTCTTTCATGGAGTCTAGTACTTCTCTGAATCCTGTAATGTGTCTGGATGAGCCATTGTCGATCACCCAGGAGTTCACTTTGTTTGATGCTTGGTTTGATGTTTAGATTTTCCTGTTTTGGCAAATGTGGCTTGCTTAGCTCTTCCTGGACATTTGGCAACATAGTGCCCAAATTTGTCACATCTGTAACATTTAATCTGAGAAAGGTCCTTCTTGAAGGTTTTCTTGCCGTGACGACTTTTTCTCTTCCTGAATTGTTTCTGCTTGCTTTTCTTGTTTGAGTTCGTATTTAGAACTTGGAGATCTTCATCTATATTCTTCTGCTTGATCCCTTTCTTATTTTGCCTTGATTCCTCTTGGAGACAGTCAGCTTTTAGCCTATCGAATTTTGGGAATTCATCCCTTGCACTGATGCCTTGGACGAATGTTTCCCATATGCTAGGCAACCCATCTAGAGCAATGAGGGTTAATTCTTTGCTTTGGATCTCATATCCAAGGGTTGTCAGTTCATCCCTTAGGGCAGATATTCGCATGAAGTAGGCATTGACAAATTCTCCCTTTTATCATGGCTATGTGATTTATTTCTCTTTTTAAAGCCAAGGTTCTACTAGCATTAGATATCTCAAAAGCATCTTCAAGTGCTTTGAACATGTTGAAGGTTGTTTCATGTTTCCTTATGATAGGCATAATATTGTTTCTTACCCCATCAACTATGATTTTAATAGCCTTTTCATTTCCCTCTCTCCAAGTTGTTTTGTCAGGTTCAGTCTCAGGTTCTACAGTTTCATTCTTTACAAATGATTCGACTTTATTTTCTTTTCGAATCATTTGAATTTTGAACTTCCATGCTGAGAAGCCATCACCTCCTTTGAGTCTGTCTTCAAATCTGATAGTGCTAGCCATTGAAAGAATTGTGATGTTGAATATATGCTTGATTTGAATTTCCGTAAAATTGAACAGCCTCGGGTTCGATTTAACTTGGCTCTGATACCATGTAAATGATGTTCAATTTACAATTCAATATGCAAGATGTATTCTAATTTGTATTCTCTATATCTATGTATTATCTATCTCTATTATAAATCTAACTATCTTCTTTGTTTGGCAGGTGAGAGGAGTATTTATCGATTTCAATATCCTCTTCACAAATATCAATTGATATATATATGCAAGAGGGGAGGATCAAGCAGTGCCTTGACCGGTCATGTCTTATGGACATGACCGATCAAGACACTACTTGATCGCACCCTTTGATATATACTATCAATCGGTGTTTATATTAATCACCAGCCCGATACTAATCGGGGTCTACGTAACTTAGTGTTCATGCCAATCGGTATTCACGTGGTATGCCAATCGGTGTTTGCGTGGCATATTAACCGATGTCAGTCGGTGTCTAAGTTAACCGATATCGATCACTAACTAATGGTTATATATATCAAGCGGTGCATATTCTGCCACCCGATAACAACTCGATAATCATTATTTGTTTATTGGTGAGAACATATCCGATATCAATCGGGATACATGGTTAACCTGATAATCATCGCCAGTTATAATGCAAACCGATATGCCATGCTATAATATGATTATCGATATTGATCAACTAAGTAGATTTGATATATAAATGCGGAATGATTATCAAATGAAATAGCTTGAAGTTTTCTTGATAGTTTACCGATAGGATAAATGATTGAATGAGAGACTTCATTTATCTCTCATTCAATCATTTATCTTACCGAAGCTACCGTGCATTAACAATTTTTGGCGGTTAGTATGTTTGTTATTCGAAGGTCGGCTCTACCATACTACGGCACACAATCCTATTTAAGGTGAAGTTGTGCTCGGTCCGATTCATGCTTGATTAATCAAATTCTGCCTCAATGCATGTTTTGGCCTTGGACGATTCCCCAAGCCAATGGCAAGTTAGGACGTAGCCCCTAATCTGTGTTTGTGTGATCGAGCATTGCTGATTCAAGTTTCCTCTAATTAATCGCCAAACTTTTGCGAATGTCAGTGACAGAATAAGCGATGAGAAGATCAAGAATTGATATCTTGTTGGAGCGGTAGATCGAAAGACATCTCCTTGCACCTGGGAAGGGTTGGCTCAGTCTTTGCCTTTACCTACTGTAGGGAAAAGCCTATGTATAAGGAAAAATCAAACGAATAGGATAAGAAGCGTGTTACTTTCAGTCTCCACCCGAAGCTTACCATCGGGTAACATCATCGACTAAGACACAAGGTGGAACTCCCACAAAAGAGACAAAAATCGTAGAATCCCCTATCGGTTATGCTTGTGCCTTAAAACGCAAGCAAGTATCATATGTCGCTAGAGGCCAAACATCTAGACAACTTCCATGAGGATTGGTGACAATCTGTTTATGACTAGGTCGACAAGATTGTATTTGAGTAGTGCATTGTAAGCCGACAATCTAATTTGTAAGTTGTAAAAGCAATATCATTTAAAAAGTGTTACCCTATAGAACTAGCAAGTAATGAAACAACACTTTGAATGTCATATGCTCATATTGGCTGAGTCTTATTTTGTTAAAAATAGTGATGATTTAAGTTGCTATAATTGATATGTTCTGTAATACCTGATCGCATATTTTGTTCTTATAAAAATATTGTCAAAAAATTTGTGTTTCATAAGTTGGAATCTTTCAACAGCACAACCTCCACATCTAGATGGTAACTCCTCTTCTGCTACTTCATAACTGTAGGCATAATAATGCACTTCGCCGCCCACTCTACCTAGTCATGTCTGATAAGTCTCTCTATTCTTTTGAAGGAGAAGACTCATGGCCCACCATTTGACATGTCTCTAAGTAAAATCTTCTTACCACCTTCTTCAAATTTCATCTCAATGGTCTACAAATTCATATAAAACTCCCCAATAGAACGTATCCATTGCATACCAAGGACTAAATCGATATCTCCTATGCTCATCACATAGAAGTCATCTTTGCTCTCATACTCACCCAACCGAATGCTCAAGTTTAAAATCTCCCCGGTGCATGTGAGGATGGATCCATCAGCTACCATCACTTTGAAACTGTCACAATCTTATGTTTTGATTCCCCTTCTCGCCACAACCCTCTCATCAATAAAATTATGTGTGCCACTTGTATTAATAAGATTGTCTATCATCTGTCTACATAAGACTCCCCTAATCCTGAAAGATCCAACCTTCTAGAAGCTAGATAATTGGGCAAGTATGCTCCCACATTCCTGCTCCTTTTCTGACTCTTTTGTAGAGCTATCCTCCTTTTTATCTTCTAAATCAATTTGTTGGATTGATTTTTCAACAGCAGATTCACCAGCTAAATAGTATTCATTTTGCATAGCTTTGGCCTTGATGGAACATTTGTGAGTTGGGTCCCATGGTTCTTAACAACTAAAGCAAAATTTCTTCCTCTGGAGGTTATTGAATTGGTCTTCATCTAATCTTGTAGACACCTTCCGATTCTGATATGAATCTCTTTGGAAGTGTTTCTTGTCCTTATCCTTCTTGCTTTGGAACACCTTTGACTGAAATTTGCTCTTGAAGGTAGAAGACTCCATGTCTCTTCCTCCTTTGATGGCATCCTACAATGTGGGTGGGTTAAGAGCCTTTATCCAACCTCTCAAAGGATCGGACAGTCCATCAACAAACAATACAATCAACCTTCTCTCTGAAATATTTGTGACCATCAATGATAACCTCTGAAAATTTGCAATATAAGTGTCCACTAAACCCCATTGTTTCAGTTGTGCTAACTCCTTGAAGTTGCCCAACCAGAAGGTTCTTCCACACTTGCTCTACATTCATCTTCCCTGAACCATGAAGATTTTCAACGCCTATTAATACAACCCAACACATCCAACTTCAGCCATAATGCAAGGCTAGCTAACTCGGTTGACCCTCATAAAAAATTCAAAACTCACTTTGATATGCCCTTAGATAGATAGAATATGGTCACCACATTCTTGGAAGTATTTTCGAAGAGTACACAAAAAAAGGATCACTGATAAATACCCTAGTCGACCTCAAAAGGTGAGTTTTTGGATCTTCCTGGCACTGTATGGTCACCATAGAAGTCCCTGCAATCATGTCATTTCAAAATGTCTCCAATCTTCCGTAATCACTCCCAAAACTCAGAAGAAACTGCTTGCAATCAAAAATCAATAAAGATCTTCATTGTAACTCCGAAAACTAAATCAAACCCTTGAATAAAATCACCACATGTGAAGCATTAGCATAGCCTCTATGTGAGACTATCAACAACCACCCAAGAAGGATCTTTGACCTCCATAATGATATTCTCCATGAAGGATTTCATCTCCACAAAGTTTTGGAAGAAAACAAGCAACATATTCATCTCCAAAATTTCATGCATACAAGAAATGAGTTCAAATAACCTTTTATATTTCACAAACCCCAACGCACCATAATGGAGAATAAAAATATTAATTTATTAAAGTCCCTTATGTCTCCCAATATTCCATGCCCAAAACGAGCATTGCACTTTATTTTATTAAAAATTTCATTTAATCTTTCCTTGGCACCAACTCCAAAGTCACCTTAGAAATATTAAATAAATGCTTTAGTTAAACATTAGTAAAATATTACATTATAAGCATTTATCTAAAATCACCCTCTTAATTTATGGAAACCACAACAGAGCATCGGATATCAAATCTAAAAAAGTCAGGGTGTCACTGAAGATGAGGAGACAAGACTAAGGCCGAAAATAGTGACTTACTATAAATAGCCACAGGTTCCAAGAAATGTGGAGCTCAAACTAGGTGGCCAAAAACGCTTCCAAAAGTATCACCACGAAACACACTAAAAAACAAACTCAAAGCCAACCAAAAGAAAGGTGAACGAACAGAACAGTAACGGCTCCAAGAACCAAGAAGTTCCCTAACCAACCACATTAGCCTACAGGAACCCAAGGGATAGGCTAACGGTCACCAATTGTCTAGGCTTGAATGGGGAAATTACAGCACTGTTCAAATAAGTAGTTTCAATCAAATAAATGTTTGAGTCAAATTTTTTTCACCAGATCCAAATTTAGAATTGTAATTCCTACAAGCATCAAATAATTAATATAGTCAATGGACCAACCACAATGAGGTTGAGGACCTAGTGGCAAAAACCTACAAGTTTGTGACTACTGGTCGTTCGCCTGTAGGTGATTAGCAGCTATTTAACACCCTCCACTCAGATCTAGAAACAGAGGTTCAATTGTATTGAGCAAACACCTTTTGGAACTATCTTGAAACACCCAAGGTCTAAGAGTCTAAATAGATGCATTGGATCTGCAATGAAGATCAGAAAAGTGCAGCTACAACCAGTTGTGTGGAACAGAACACCTAAATACTAGGGTTTGACTAGAACTCTCAATCAAATGTGGAATCAGTTTATGCTCAATCAATTCCCTACAGATTGGAAGCATAGTTGCCCTATGCATGATGACCCCCAAACATGGTTATTGTTGATCTTGCTGGTCTACATCCGGTTGATGACGTGGTTTGCCACTTCTTTAGATTTCCCAATTCAATCCTTCATTGATTACACAAAGGCTTGCCCCCCAAGATATACAAGTAAATGCAACAAGAATCGCCCAACAGAATTCAATGATAAAGTTCTCCAAATTCAATTGATGGCAACCAAACTAAGAAAGAAATGATGAAGTTCTCCAAATTCAATTGATGGCAACCAAACTTAGAAAGAAATGATTTGGCAAGGTTAAACAAGGGTTTCAGATCAAAATAAATTGCAAAAATGGAGAAAATCAGCAAGGCAAGGTTAGGGTCCCAACCTTAGAAGGTGGGTAGGGTTTTTGTCCCAACCAACACCATTTAGGAATAACTCCAAAATTCATGCTAAAATCTCCATAATGTTGGTGTTGAGCAATCAAAATGAAATATATAGCTATTTGGGTAGGGTGCTAAGACCCAAAACAAGCCAACTTGCAATTTTAACTCATTTTTACTTCTTTTTAAAATTTAAAATATAGGTTGACCAAACTAGGTGCCGGATTTAAATTTCAAATATTTTCTTTTATTTTATTTTTTATTTTTTAAAAATATATATTAAATTGGTGTTAAAAAACCCCTTTTTCTCTTTATTGGCTAACCCAACTAGAGATGGGACATGACACACTGCCAACCTAAAATTGTAGCAGAAGAAAAATTAAACAAAAGAAAGAACACATGGATGAAGTTAAATGCCAAGTGGATGTATAAATGGGCAATCAACATGCAAGAGTGCCCAAACACATGCAAAAATCAAAATGTATTTGAGAAAGAAACTCAAAGCTGCTATGTGGACAGAACAACTCAAGCGAAAAAAAGAATACTATGTCAAGCAATTTAATTCCACAAGTGACCACAAGTAAAAGCACTATATAGGGGCAGATATAAAATGGAAAGGTAAAATGCTAATAGTCCAATTAAAAACTAACTCACACCATCTTAAGTGGAAAGCACCCAAAGACAGAGTGAGTTGATAGCGTTTGCCATCATTACACATCAGGATCAATGGAAACAAAATGGCTTTACATCATGGAATGTATGGCATACGAGGACATTTGAACGAATTACGCTAATACTCTAAAAGTTGAATCTTTAACAACATTGTTCAAGGAGGAATGGATAGCAAAAACACCAAATTACTATATCAAAATGCATAACAAAAGAATCATGATCAGCAAAGAAATAGATGATAGTGAGAATTAGGGGCTATGATTATTTGGTTGATGTTTTTGTTGCTTCAAGACATTTCAACTATGGATCATATCGACTATCCGGTCACATGGATGTCATTAAAAACTTTTATTTCATTTCTCATAAATACATTTATGAAAATCATTCCCTCTATGCATTTCCACAATATTTACAATATCCTAATGTGGACACCCCTTTAATTCATGAGCACAATCAAAGTTTGAGTAGCTTAGTGAAATGGGATCAAAGTCAAATAACTTTTGGTCTAATGGTGAAGTTACTTGGTTCATAAAGAACCCATTAGAAATTAAATTTTTGAGTTGATACATACATCTCAAGATATTGATTTTACACTATATAAAATAAGGTCCAACAAAGATACTGATCCAACATAAAAATAAAATGAAAATCACCATAAAAGATGAGGTTGGAACACTATAAAAAATGAGGTTGGGACAAACATAAAGTATGAGGCGGGCATCCCACCCAAAGCAAATTTGGCAGGGCCCTGCAATTTCGAAGGTTTTTTTTTGGCTTCCAACAAATATTAAAATTACAGTAATGGGAAACGGTGGACATCTATGGGATTTTAATAGAAGTACGAGCATTGTCAATCGTGCCATGAAGTAGCCCTCGTGGTCAGCTTCTCAAATCATGCTGAGCGTGTCAATGGACAAAAAATTTGTCGTGTGCTTGTTTCCTTGGAGTTTGTTAGTGCAGATTAAGAAATGTCGCGTTACTTGAATTTCGCATGGTGAATAAGACAATAAATTTATAAACAAAGATAATGAGTGACGATTACAAAACTTAACTAGAAAGGAAAAAGACTTACAAGGCTTGAACAGAACCTCCAGAAGTCAGGCAGAGGACACCGGACCAGTTGCAGGGGTTTTGATCGAGCGGGTTCCAATTGGACAGCGCCGAGCTCGGATCGTCGAATATGGCATCTTTGAATGCCAGCAGAGACAAACCTACACAATCATGGAGCCACATTTTATTTCGCCGCTTGAATTGGCAATCCTAAACATCCAAAAATCCCACATTGAAGACTCACCTTCCCTTGAAATAGAGCTACATCCACTCAGACTCGTACTACATACAACCACGATCACCAACACTACTTCCACCTTCATCTCTGCCTTGCAACTTGTAGAACTAGATCAGGAGCCTTGTCATCAAGCTGAGGCTCAAAGCCATCCCCTGGGTTTCGAACCCGCCCAGTTCCCCACACGAATTTCACCTACACTAAGGAAAGTCATCATCATCTCCTACCGAAAAAACCCCATTAAGACGCCGAGTCAGAAAACAATTCAAGAATGGAGACCCTCAATTATTCAATTGCGGCATGATATCTTAATTCCACCCCGGGATTCAACTCTTTGCCAGTTCAGACTGTATTAAAAACTGCAAAAGGATTGAAATTGAGAACTAAAAACTAAGCAGCAAGAATTGCACTGAACTTTTAGATTGCAAAATAGAGACATCACAGAGAAGAGCGTGAAATGAGGTGGAACAAATCAGCCAAATTGCCGGGAGCTAAGGCAGACAGGAATAATGCAGGCCAACAGACAAAGCGACAGACTTGGCAGAAACTAACTCAAGTACAGACTAACAGGAAACCTAAAACTAAAGCAGAATGTAGAGATCAGAGTGGGACCGCTTGTATCTCGTCACATACGCAAAGTGCAGCAGTAGCAATGGAAGAACGTAAGAACAAAGATTCTCAAGGACGATGTGCAGGAAGCTTCCAGAAGCTTAAACATACCATCTTCTGGACTCTCGCAGTATGGCATAATCCCATTACCTATATCTCTGTATATGGGATCCAGTTAGTTATAGAATGTGAGTGTGACTGTGCGTACGCCTACGCTATAAACTTTTCTCCATCTTTCCCATGCGCGAGTACTTGTGGGTCCCCACAACCTATCATCACGCCCACCACCTCTTCACGTCTTAAAATTTGCTTCCCTCCGCTCCTGTAAATATTTGTTTTTTATATACCAGTCACCCTCAGGCTCTCTTTCAATCCCACTAGGATACAGAGCAAATTGCATGGATTTTTTTACCTGCTTCCACCCAGGCCAGTCCAACCTGGTATGACAACAATGCAGCCGAGATTATTGGGATTTTGGTTTGGGATGCTCCTTTCATGTTTGATTCATCTGCCTTTGAGTACCTTTGAGTACATTGGAATATTTATAGAAGCAAATGATTTTAGCCATGCCCACAAGACTAGGATTATACATGTGAATTGATGTAAAATAATGGCCCTTTCTATATGAGGAATAAGTATCTATATAAGGGATAAGGTTGACAATGATCGAGATTCAAATATAAATAGGTTGGAATTAGATCTATTATATTATATAAAAATATTATTTCATTCACTTTAAGTGAATTATATTGTGATTGGTATTTATATCTATTTAAAAATTTAATTAATTATTAATATATGTTTCTTATTAAAATAAGTTGGGAAAGGTTTCTAGTATTTTACATAGAACATAGTTCAACAAAAATAAGAAAACTATATGAAAAACAACTATTTCATATAGCATCGGTTGGCTAACAAATCAAATCAAACAGTGAAATAACACAACTAAAACTTGCAATTATATGTGTTAACATAAACCAGCTACCAAAATACCAAAAGTTCAAACTATTAGTGAGAGCTCCATTGGAGAGGTTAAGGTGTTGAGGAGGGTTAAGGATCCCACGTGACAACATTTTTTAGCCCCCCAAGCCGAGAGGTGCATACTAGACACAATTGACCACGAGATGAGTAAGTTGTCATCGATGGGAGTCAAACCCTCCATAGTAGAGTCATTGGTCTTGTTAACATAGACCAACTACCACTGCAACAAGAGTTTGAACTTTTGGTATAGTGGCGGATGGTCTGTATTAACAAAACTAGGACAAGGGACATGCACAGATTTTACAAGAATCTGTTCCTTCTCTATTGGCAACTTGTGACAGTGAACACAACATTGAAATACATAGGGATGATTGTAACCAAGGTTTACTACATGTGGTTGTATCAATGCAACCTCTATCCAAGGTTTATGTGGTGAAAGAATAGTAAAGACCAATAAAACATGGCAGTGTATTAACAAATGATGGACATAAGTGAATATAAGTGAAGGCAAAAGCCTTTTGAACAAATATAAGGATTTTTTATAAAGCAAGATAGAGTCCATTAAAGCAAAGACATGACGAAGAAGATAGTCCAAGATTCATAGTATTGAGCAGTCTAATATAGCAAATATGGACTAAGGTATAAGAACAGGGGTAATAAGATATCTAAGCATAAGAAGAAGTGACAGGTTTTCAAAAAAATATAAGAAGTAAGCTTCCAAGTATGACAAGCTCTTCTATGAGTAGTGTGAAGAAGCCTTGTATCTGTTGTGATAATGGTCAAACCTGACATAGAAATCCAAAAGAACCTCAAATAAGGACCGACACAAATATTTTGAAGATAGTCTTTAAGAAATGGTTTGTTATAGAAAGTTATAGTGAGCAGATCAAGAAAGAAAGGAACAACCATTTCAAGGGTATGGTGGTAGCAGTCACCAAAATGAGAATAAAAATTAGTGACATAAGTATGCAAAGAGAATATAAGTTAAACAAGAGCAAAAGTGGTCATATGAGTAAATGGTGATGAAGAACATAGTTATGAAAAGACAATCCTCTATATTGCTCTACTAGCTGACATATGCATAAGGATCACTACATAATAGCTAGTGGACCACATGGTAGCAAAGACATGTTTACAGTCACAAAAGGAGACATTCTTCATAAGGTGCATAGCTTAATGAAGGGAAGGCATAATGACCTATGAATACTTTTCTATCAAGGTCACAATGAAAATATTATAGTTTTCATAACAATGAAAAGACTATGACAGTCAAAAGAAGGTATGACTAGCATGTTACAATAGTGATGATTGTGTTGTGCTAAATTTGTACCTATTTGTAAACCCTAATGAAGCCAACCACTAACCCTAGATCTACAAACTAATTCAACAAAATTCAATTAGGAAACTACCATGCAATGTAAACAAAACATACACAAACAAGATTATGCCTTCACATTCATGATAGGCTTGTCTCTATTATTCACCTATCCTCAATGATCTTGTGTTTGATAGTATTGCTCTTAAATTTGTATGCAATTGCACAAGAGCTCAAGGAATAATAGATGTGGTTGTGATGAGGTATGCTTTTGATGAGTTATTCTAGTGATGATGTATGCTAGAATGATTTTGACATAATGTAGTTAGGCTCAAGATATGTGTTATGGAAAATGGGAAGAGGAAGCCTCTTTTATATAGATCATCCTAAAAATGAAGGGTTTAGATTAAGAGGTTAAATTGTGAATGGCCAAGATCACATAGATGAAAGAGAATAAATAAGATTGAAGGGTAGGAAAAGATGGACGGAGTTGTTGCACATATAAGTGTCTTTGGTGTCATTGATGTCAAACCTGTATCAAACATATATGGTTCGGATGGGATGTTTGTGATGTTGTTGTTGGTCTGGATATGTATCTCAATGGATATGTTGCTATGTTAGTGTTGAGTACTAGAAGAAATGTATAGTGGAAGTATGTGGTTTCAATATATTCATATTTTTTACGATTGGTGCTTCTAATGATTGGACGCATCTGGTTGCTAGTTCGGATGCATGGTTAAATGGTGTTATGCTACTAAGTTATTTGTAGATTCATGTTGTGTTGTCTAGATAATATGGGATGGTGATTCAAGGTGTTTTCGTAAGTTTAATGTTCCTTGCATGATCCTAAAGTTATGCTATTTTTTTTGTTGACTGCTTTGGTGATCTATATTGTGGTTTGGAATGTGTTTGCATCAGATATACATTAGATATTCATGTTGTTTATTCCAGAATTGTTCTAGTAGTTTGTCTTTAGATTTCTAGATGGCTTGAATAGTTGTTCGTGGAAGATATTATTGTTTTGATATCATTTTCAGTAGTGTGTGGAGGAATGCATTGTTTTCCTTTTATTGACTTTGTTGTAAATCAAATGTTACTATTCCTAAGGTGTTGTACTTCTATTGTGGTGGACCACTTATTTTATTTATGGGTTTAGATTAAGCTTTTTGGTTTAAGTAGATCAATTTGTACTAGCCTATGCATATTGGTCTGAGCAGTTGTGTGCAAATATTTTTTATAGTGATTGGAAGGTGTGCTGACTTAGTGTAAGCCCTCACATGTCTCTTTTATCTTTCTAATGATATTTTGGGTTGATGTTATATACACGTTATATTTTCCTTTTGGCTGACCTAGTAGAGATTATTATTGATCTGATTGATATGTAATGGACAAATCGGTAAGGGTATGATATGAATTATGATGAAAAGTCACAGTGTAATATGGTGAGATGTGCGGTGTGAATACGATGTGTAATATCAAAAATCATGCCCTATACAATTAAACGCGACAAATGGCGCTTTCCTCCATGTCATCGAAGGTCGTGTGTCACCATCTTTGTCCTTTTGTCTATCGAGATTGTTTTGTCGGATTAAAACCAAAGTTTTACCAACTCTGTCGATTTGTCACCTTCGGAACTCTAGCACGACGCAAAGATGTCTGTACGACGCACTAGCGTCCCACGAATCTGATAGTTCCTAGGTTGTCATTTGAGTGTTACACCTGGGCCCGAAAGAAATTGTAAAGCCTCTGCATGCGATCACCGACGTTGATTTTTTATCCAAGGCCTATATCTCTTTGGTTTGAAGGCATTTTGAAGATCTTTTGGTATTTTGAGATCACTTCTTGCAGGTTGGAGCTCTTGGAAATCTTATAGAGCAATAATAATAGATTTTTCAATATCTTACAGTCCACCATTGTTGCAAGCCTTCAAGCAACTCATAACACCTTTTCCACAAATCTTAGAAGGGGAATCACTTTGCCTTTTTCTTGATTCGTTGTATATTTACATTCATTTATTTTGAATTTATTATCCTTTCCATATTATCTTTATCACAATATCTTTTCTCGTGGCTTTACTTGGGTTGTTCATGGAGGTGGAAACACCAAAACAGTGGTTTGACTTAGGAAAACTCCAAAACACAACCCCAATATTTTCCCTTTTTGCTTGTGTGCAGGTTCATAATCGCGAGAGAGCTATTTTATTGTGGGAGGCTCCAATCGTGGACTGGTTGTGAGATATTTTCATCTCTTCCCTCTATTCTATCTTAGTCATTTTGTATTTCACATCTACTAGCTTAGTTTCATTGTTTTATGTGGTTTTGTCATGTTATCCCCATGTTTGGTACTTTCTGTATGGGTTCTATACCTCGTTTGTACAAGATGATAGTGCATCATGCCAGTGTCCCAAACCTGCGCACTCATCCTCTGGAGAAATGTTTGGTAGAGCCGTCTGAGAGCCCCAGATTTTGTTTGGTTGGTCCAACTTGTTATTTTCATCCCTTGGCTCACCCTTAGTGCCAGTTCGAGTGAGGTATCGAAGGGTTGATTTGTTCTCTAGGATTCATCATCCTTGAGGTAGCAAATTTCCTCCGTTACACAATGCAAAGTTGAAGAGAGTCAGAGGTTTGGTTGTATTGCAGAGAAGATAGATGAGTATTATGGTGTGAACCATTATCCACATTTTTTCATATGATTTTTGTATGTAGTTCAGTCTATTGCTCCTACTATATTTGAATAGTTGTTTTGTATCTTGCCTTGACTAAGTGGTCTTGAGTTGTGCAAGTCTTTATCTTTTGTCTTGCCTAAGGTTGTGTACCTTAGCTTGCAAGTCTGAAGAAATGAGCTCTTTGGTCGATGGCCTTAGTCATTGTAAATGGTTATTATATATTGTGAGTTTGATTCTCACCATGGTTTTTCCCAGTTTGGATTTTCCACGTAAAAATTATGGTGTCTTGTGTGGATACATTTTGATGGTTAAGTGGTTTACTTTCATGTTTAAGTTTTTGGATGAATGTTATTGTTCAAGTAACTTAATGAGTTTGAGTTTTTATGTATGTTGATTCACCCCCACCCCTCACAACTTCTAGTATCAAAGTTGTGGTTCCTAAAGAGATAGCTTAACCGATGAGGTAGATCTGAGATTTTGAACACTATGTTTGAAGAAGAATTGAATGATATGGATCAAAATGACTGGAATAATGTTGATGACATTGTTGATATGGAAGGTGAATTAATATCTACATTGGCAGGCCTAGATGATAGTCGGGAAGAGCACAAAAAGGTAGTTCAAAAGATTTCATATCTAAGAAGCCTTCTTGATAAAGGAAAAAAGGTCATTGATGAATTTGAGACAAAGCTTGATGAGAAGACTAGAGAATGGTCAAGAATGGAAGAAGAAATTACCAAACTAAAGGAGGAACTAAAAATTGCAAAAGAACAATTTGATAAAGGTTTGAAACTCAAAGGTGGCAATGAAGTGTTGGATGTTGTACTGAACTCTTTAAAATAAGGCAAATATATAAATGGACTTGGCTATGAGGATGGTAAATATTCGAAGATAAATTAAAGTAAAGACAAAATCAATAATGGCCTAAAGAAATCCAACAAAGATTAAAGAAATCCAACAAAGATTAGAAGAATTTCATTCCAAACCGAAGCTTAAAAAATCCAAAGAATGTCCAGAGACCTCCTATTGTTACTTCCAAGTATTCATCTTTTAATGGTAACTATTTTTCATGCAATAGATTTGGTCATAGAGCTGACGAATGCGGAAATTGGATTAGAAATCAAACCTTTAATGGAAGTTGTCATTGCGGTAACAAGTTTGGTCACAAAGCAGGTGAGTGCAGAAGTAGGATGAATTGAAATAGAGATAGAAATTCAAGTTTTAACAAAGGTACTCAATCTTTCAATGGATTATATTATATTTGCAAAGTCTATGGGTATAAAGTCATTGATTGCAGAACAAATTGGAGATTCGAGAATGGTAGAATGAATAGTTGTAAACCTAATAAAGGTCTAATATGCTACAATTGTAACAGAATGGGACATATTGCAAAACATTGTAGAAGAAGAATTGAGAAACCTAGTGGTCCAGAAAAGAGAATTAATATCATTGAAGAGAAGGAGAAGATCGAAGATGGATCTACACCTTCTGTAGGTGCAAACCCTTCTTCTAGCAACTAACTCAAATAGTTGTGTTTGAGGGGGAGAGGTTAAAGCATATGTTTTGTCCCCTCTAGGTTTGGTGTTGAGTTGTTCTCAACATGATAGAATTTGAAAGCCATTTCCGGTGGATTCTAAGTACTAAGATTGATTGTCAAGAACTTTTTTTAGTATGATATTGCTATTAGGTTTCAATTGTGTAGTTTTTGAGTCAAACTCATTGACCCACATTTCATGATTAGTGGTTCACAAGAACCCATCTCTCATGAGAATGAATGGTCCACTTAGCACTCATTGCATCTAGGTAATGCTCATAGGGGTGAAGCATTGGAACTTCCCTGGAGGTCACCCATCCCAGTACTACTCCAACTCAAGCGCGCTTAACCATGGAGTTCCCTCCAAGGTTAAACCCACTTATACCCACTTAGTGACTTTGGGTAGATAGTGTATCGGCTTTTTGTGGAAACCCTAGATGTCAAGTATTTATTAGTTTTTTGGAATTCATGTGTGCAAATGTGACCGAGGAGATACAAAGTGAAAAGAAAAGTGAAGGAGATCAATCAAAGGTATTTCTCTTGTTTGTGATATTTTCAAATGGGAAATTCTAGGATTATTAGTGTTCATAGTGAGGCTAGACCTAGTTTTGAGATTCAACCATTTGTTTTGATGATGAGCGACCCTATTGGTGTTTTTTTGTTGTTACTGACAAAGTGATTTATAAAAAAGAAATTTTTAGCTACATTCATGTTTCCTTGGAAGATTATAATCACAAAAATCAATTATTTTAAGAGAATTCATCTAGCTGATGGTGCACAGAGATTTAAGACAATTTATTCTAGTCTAGGGCATAAGGGTTTGGATGCTTGGAGTAATTTCCCTGTATTTGATGATGAAGAGATTATTATGATTGTGTTAAGTAGAATTCATGAACATTGTTTATGGTTGGATCAACCATATTCGATTTCCAAGGAAGCCCTAAGGGATATGATTGGATTGTGTTCAACTGGATCAATACCTGCTTTAAAGTCCGTAAAGAATGATGAAGTAAATAGATTGACTAATTTTGTATCAAATAAAAGAGCTCTCTAGATAGATAGTATTGTTGATTTGGAAGTTAGATATGTGAATATGGGAATTTCATACAAAGTGTATCATAAAAATGAAGAAGGTTTGTCTTCTTTTATAGCAGTATATGTAGCCTATCAAATGAAAGAAAATTTTGATTATGATCTATGTGAATTGTTGAGAAGACAATTGTTGGATTACCTTCAATTGACAAAGACTAGAATGTATCCTATCTGGTATGGATCTCTTATTGTGTGCTTGGTATTCTATTTTCTCAATGATTTTCCTAGAATAAATAATGTTGTATGGAGAAGAGATGTTTTTGTCAATGCTCAGATCAAGGGATATTTCAAGAATTTGAATGATTGTGATGTTGTTTGTCACAATTTCTTTGTGGATGTTCAAAAAGAGATGATTATGAGGAATCAGATTCCTCCAAAGTTTGTTCAATGGTATAAATAGGATATTACTTTCTTAGATGACAAGGATAATTTTTTCATTGAAGTTTTTATTTCGAGGACTTCATGGGTAGCTAAGCTTCCTTATGAAGTATCAAAAGATGATTGTATGAGTATTAAAGGCCCAAAGATTTGAATGAAGTAAGATTTGGAACATACGATGATATTACATGGGAAATTTTGTTGGAAAGAGAGCTAGGAATGTTGAGAAAGTGTCAAAAGACAAGAGAGAGAGGAAGTCATTTGCAAAAGCTTCTTCTTTTGCATCTAAGGTTTTGAAATCTAAACATGTGAGAAAAGAGTGTGCAGAAGCGGTGGTTGTATAAAGTGATGAGGAAGAACCAAAGAAGATCAATGTGTAGAAGAGTGTTGCAAAAAGAAAGAAGGTGATTATTTCCCTCGTTTCCTCTAAAAAAAATTCTTTTGATGTGGACAGAGTGCTTGAGTTGCTTGGGAGATCAGATGGTCTGAATTTTTTTTGTGAGTTGTATCTTACTATTCCATCTTATGTTCAAGATACCATTGAATAGGCACATGCAACTTATTTGCTCCAAAACAATGTTGTTCCTACTGATCTTGTTGAATTTCTCTCAGAAGTGTTGATAGAATTGTTAATTAAGTGCATGGGTACAGTTGCTAATGATGACAATGATTCAAGTAAACCTTGTATAGAAGCAAATTCGATAGAGAAAATGACAGAGAAGTGCCTATGGGCACATCATGACCTTCATCTTAATTTGATTGGTTTCAAAAAGATGATAGATAATGTTGTTGGATTGTATAGGTATTGCTTGATGTGGTTTGTGGCTACAAAGAAGTTTAAAGATGAAATTGATTCCATTGAGTCTTAGCTTACTGAGTTAAGTTAGACTTTCAATATTTACAAGGATGCTAATGGTGCAATGAGATCTAAAGATTGGGATCTTCATTATTAGTTGTCACTGCGATAAAAATAGAGAGAGGAATATCTGAAGTTGTTTTGTGGACTCAAGGATTCCATGGAATTGCGATTGTCTACTTTTCTCATAATATTGAATGAAGCTAAAAAGTTTGAATAGAGGGTGGTTAATATTGATGTTTTTGATGTTGCGATAAATTTGTGTATTGAATGTGAGTGTCAAAGCATAATTTTGTCTATCACTATTTATTCATAGAAGTATTCTTTTGTGGGCTTGAAGAAACAATACATAGATATTTGGCCTGGACATGATTGACAAGTATTTTTCTTTTCTTTTTTCTGGAGATTTCTATGAGGGGGAGTTGTAGTTTTTTTATTTGTATGGTTTTTTCTTATAGAGCTACCCTTTATCTTTGATGTCAAAGGGGAACAAATATTGTGATAGGAGAAATTTTTTTGAGAGAAAAAAATTTGCCATCAATGACGAAGGGGGAGATTATTGCACATATGAGTGTATATGTTGTCATTGATGTCAAACATGTATCAAACATATGTGGCCCGAATGGGATGTTGATGATGTTGTTGTTGGTTTGGATATGTATCTCGATGGATATGTTGCTATGTCAGTGTTGAATACTAGAAGAAATGTATAGTGGAAGTATATTGTTTCAATATGTTCATATCTCTATCTGGTTGTTGGTTTGGATGCATGATTAAATGATGTTATGCTACTAAGTTATTTGAAAATTTATATTGTGATGTCTAGATAATATGGGATGGTGATTCAAGGTGTTTCTAGAAGTTATGCAATTTTCTTTGTTGACTGCTCTGGTGAACTATATTGTGGTATGAAATATGTGTTTGCACCAGATGTACTTTAGATGTTCATGTTGTTAATTGCAGAATTGTTACGACAATTTGTCTTTAGATTTCCAAATGGTTTGAATAGTTATTCGTGGATGATATTATTATTCTGATATCATCTTCAAGAGTGTGTGGAGGAATGTGTTGCTTTCCTCATCTTGACTTTGTTGTAAATCAAATGTTACTATTCCTAAGGTGTTGTACTTCTTTTGTGGTGGACCGCTTGTTTTATTTTTTGGGTCCAGATTAAGCCTTTTGGATTAACAGATCACTTTGTACTGGCCTATGCATATTGGTTTGAGTGATTGCGTGCAAAGATTTTTTATAGTGATTGGAAGGTGTGCCAACTTGGTGTGAGCCCTCACACATCTCTTTTACCTTTCAGATGATATTTTGGGTTGATTTTAAATACATGTTACATTTTCCTTTTGGTCGACCTAGTTGAGATTATTGTTGATCTGATTGATATATAATGGTCAAATTAGTAAGTGTGTGATATGATTGTGATGAATATTCATATTGTGTAATGTGGTGACATGTGTAATGCAAATATAGTTCAAAGTTGAAGAGAGTCGAAGTTTATGTTGTATTGCAAAGAAGATAGATGTATTGTGGTGTGAATTGTTATCCATATTTTGTCAAATGTTTTTTTGTATGTAGTTTATTCTATTTGTCCTACTATATTTGAACAGTTGTTTTGTATCTTTCCCTAAAGAAGTGGTCTTCAATTGTGAAAGTCTTTATCTTGTATCTTGTCTAAGGCTATGCACCTTAGCTTGCAAGTCTGGAGTAGCGAGCTCTTTGGCTAATGGCCTTAATTATTGTAAATAATTATTATATATTGTGAGTTTGATTCTCAACACGGATTTTCCCAGTTTGGGTTTTTCACATAAAAATATTGGTGTTCTTGTGTGGATAATTTGTTATGCTCTAGTGGTTTATTTTCATGTTTTAAGTTTTTGGATGATTGTTATTGTTCAGGTAACTTAATGAAATTGAGTTTTTGTATATGTAGATTCACCCATCCCCACCCCCCGCCTCTCAGCTTCCAGTAGTGTTCAGTAGGAGGAGAGTAAGAGGTAGATTGACTTTAGAGAAAACACAATGTGAATGAAGAGATAGTTGACACTTGTCACATGCCTATGATTTTAGATTGTGATCCATGTGAACAAGTTGGAGGGTTAGGATTAAAAGAAGAAAAAGGTAAGTGGATTAATTAAATAAATAAAAGTATTTATCTAATTGATAGAGGAAAGAGCTAGATAAATTAAATAAATTAAATATTTATTCAAATTAGAAAGTAGAGGTATAGTGAATTAATTAAAAAAATAGAAATATCTATTTAATTAATAGTGGAAAATACTAATGAATTAATTAAATAAATAAATAAATTTATTTAATTAATAGAGGACATCAAGATAAAATAATTAAATAAATAATAAAATTTTATCTAATTAAAGGATAATTTTAGGTGTCTACATTTTTCCCCTCTGAGACAATGTAATTTATCTCGTTGTTTCAAAGAATAAAGACCTAACTAATACATGCCCAATTTGGAAGGTGGTATGGGCCCCCTCCAGAGATTGAGTGAAAAATTAAAAAAAAAGATTCGAACAATCTCTTGACAAAAAGAGAGGAGTTAGCTAGGTAAAAAGCAGTAGAAAAATGCAAGTTAGTTTAGTGAAAAATGAAACAAGACTGGGTCACTAGGGTTGTGTGAGAGTGCGGTGAGTTAGAACGATGAATTAGTGTTTCAACACCTATATATATGGTCTACGATGGTTATTTTTCCTCATTTGCATCCATAACTTTTGACAATTTGAACCCAGAGTAAAGAAAAGTGAAGGAGAGGAAGGAGCAACAAAGATGGTAAGATCTTATGCACACAACCACCAATTCAAGCAAGTGAGACAACATGAGAGACCAGATAAGGTAGGTGAGTTGGTATGTATCTAGTACCTTTATTGATTTTGTGCATTTAATGTGTCATTAATAGGGTTGGAATCTAGGTTTAGAAAAAATGCATTTAGGCTAGTTAGGTGTATTTGCTGGCTAAAAGCATGTATCCATCATCCAAATGTGTATCTTGTAGTTGGTTAAAACATATCTACATCCTAGCACATTTCTACTGAGTAAAAACACATGTTTTTTGCGCTAACACACATGTGAAATCCTGGTGCGTTTCTAGTAGAGTCTTGGGACATATCTGGTTAAAATTGTGTATATGCTTGATAAAAATATATGTTTGTAATTCTGATGTATATTTTCTAGGTAAAGCTATGTATTTGATTTAAATATCATAGTTGATAGGATAAACTACACGATTGATAGAATCGATAGTTGGCTAGTTGATTAGGGTTTTGCTAACATGATGATTAATATTATTGTAAAATGATTTAGCATTGTTGATTCCATGAGAGATATTTCCATGCACATAGTATATGTGGTTGTCACTAACCAAGGGTGATCGTGAGGTCTTGAGTTTAGTTAGTCTATGGCACAAGACCTTTATGCCTGAGATTAGGAAAAACCTAGGGATGTTGCTTGCGCTAGTTAAGAGGTGGCACAACAAGAATAACTCTTTTCATCTCTTGACTAGGGAGATGTTACATACATTATAGGACATCGAGAGGATCATAAGGATACCTATTGTAGGGGAGCTGGTGGTATATGATTAGCATGGGGATATAGATTCTCTACATTGGGCATTCAATGATGAGGACCTACAGATCAGGAAAGATGGGATAGTTAGCTAGAGGGAGGTGTTGGAATCATTCCATCCACTCTCATCAGTTCTAGCAGGGGTTATTGGGGCCAATATATGCCCTAACAAATAGTTATACGAGTTCAAGGTTAGATGGGGCTGCATGCTGGAGCAAATGATTATGGACAAGACTCACTTCACTTGGGGTCCATGTCAATTGGTGCACCTATACCATGATCTCTATCAGTTTGTTTAAATGGGCAAAATGAGTTTATCCTTAGGTGTTATATTACTCCATGTACTGGCTTATGAGCACATAGCCATTTTGAGGCTGGTCTACATGAGGTTTCACAGGAAGGATATCCCTATGTACACATGTATAACATGATCACTACTCAATGTAGGCTAGGTAAGATGAAGTATTGGAGATATGTTATTAACAATATCAACACAAAGATCTGGATATCATATCTAGATTGTAAGGAATAGAAGGATGGAAATGTTGGGTTTCCTTTTTATTATTAGACCAAATGCCTCATTTGATGATACAATATATTATAGAGAGACGTCTACTAGATCGGGTGTCCTGACAATTCAGGAAGATACAAGGTCCACCCAGAGGATCAGTTGAGTTTTCCTAGACAATGTGAGAGATGCCCCAGTGGGGCCTTGCCCTCTCTTTTGATGTAGCCTTAGCATAGTTTCAATCACTCTTTCCAATAGTTTGGGATCTATTAAGGGATATAGCTGACATGGTGATGACCCCTAAGTTTGAGGCTTGGTTTGTTGCACATTTGTTCCCATGTTGATAGGGTTAGGAGAGTTGCATGCACACACATGGGATGATGAGGATTAGCTAGTGGCTAGGAGGTGAAAAAAGAGGAGGAGAGAGTAGGCTATAAGGGAATTCTCTAGGGGGAGATCAAGTAGGAGGAGATGGTGGACAAGGACGGGGATCAATTCTACACATGAGATGACCACCTAATCCACCTAGGGGATGAGGAGGCCAACCACATGTCAAAGAAGTAGGGGTACAAATCCAATATCAATTGGGTCCATAGGTGCATGATCAGGATCAAGCATAGGTACAGGGGAAGGCTTAGGTACAAGGAGGTGAGGGATAGGTGGATGCCCAGGTGGTGGCTTTACAAGCTTGAATTCAAGCTAGCAATGACTAGGTTGGGATCCTATAGGGAGAGATATTCTCTTTGACATGACAACTATAAGAGGTCATGGATGAGAGAGATATCACAATCTAGTGGTATGATAGGGTTGAGGAGACCCTACAATAAGCTATGACAAAATAGTAGGGGGATATAGCTAGTAGCTTTGCATTCCTTGACCATACAAGATAGAAGACGCACTACTAGTGATAGTTATACAAGTTAGTGGTACGAGCAAGGTAGAAAGCAACCAATTATCAGAAATGCTCCTTTGTGAGGCCTAGGAGGGTGAGGATAGATAACATAAGTGTCATGGGACCTCCAACCCCACCACCAAGGACAAGAGGGGTAAGACCTTCAGGAGCTCAGCAAGGTCCAAGATCAACTGATTTGAAGGGAGGGAGCACACCATGGCTCGTTCAAGCCCTTATGTATCATTTAAGTTTGATATATACACCCATGGGATATGCGTCTGAGGATCCTAGTAGCCATTATGGGCTTTTGACCATTGTATTTGACACATTATTATTATTATTTTATTATATATGAGATGAGATGATATGATTCCTAGTAATGTCTATATGCATGTGTTCCTATGTGATGCTTATGTATGCACTTCTGTTATTATGTGATGATTACATAGTTAAGGTGCTATGTGATGTTGTTATGGCTTACATGTTATGATCCTATAATGAGATGTATGGATGCATTTATAATGTTTCTATGTGATGTTTATATATGATTTTTATGATGTATGACTCCTGCATGGATTCTTATATGGCTATGTGCATAGGTTTATTATGATTAGGATATATTTACATACGATGACTATGATTCTATGAGACTTTCCTATGAAGTATGATGTTATGCGATGGATATGGGACATATGGTGGATTATTATGAGCTAACCTTCTAGATGCGGGTTGGGATACTATATGATATGTTTACATGATATGTAGTCCTAACATGTGGTGATGTAGGATGGTGTCTAATGCAATGCATGCTCCTATTAATTTTGGTGTGTCAATGTAGTCAATCAACTTGATGCAAGATTACTAGGATGAGGGAGGGGAGACAATTGATTGGTCATAGAGGAAAGGAGTGAATATGGAGTGATGTGAAGGAGGGGATTGATGAGCTCTTGGACTTTTTTTTAAAGTGTTTTATCATCATTGAGCTTATTATGGTAAACAGTTGCAACTATCTCAATATGAATTAGACCTAGACAATCTACATACCATTTGCATGGATAGAAGACTCTCACATACAAGGAATGTCCTTGTTCACACTAGACTCATAGGTCTTCCATGATCATAGACAACCATGTCTTGGGACAAGTTATAGTGTTACTAAATAAAAATACATAGGCAACAATCAATTGATCATACCCCATCTCAATCACTCTAGTCCATAGACATCCTTGGGTAGCATAGGAAGCATGCCATGAAAGATCAGATCAAAAGAAAAGAAAAAACCTAAACCAACAACCAATGAAATCCTTATGCCACAAATTTTCCTTCCCACAACTTGATCTAATTAGATTTCAATAGTGTCTTGATGAAGGATGGATAATGTGTCTTGGTCTTGGTCAAAAGATTTTTTTGTTAAATCACAATGTTGCATAGGTTCATCTGAAGTCTCTCAATACTTGAAATAGATGCATTATTTCAGAGAATGGTGGAAAACTTATTGTGGATTGGTGATGCAAGTGGAATTTTATTGTTGATTGTGAGTGTGAGAAGGAAGATAGAAAAGTGAAAATTCTCATAACATGTGGTGCCAAGGATCCAATTCCATAACTAGGTCGATGGTATGTCCCCAATTAGGGAAGGGACCTATTTATTATAGGTGAAGTAAAATGATGGAATTTTTATTATGGACATGTGAAAAAGACTCAAAAAGGGATGGTAGAACAATAAGAAGCCATGATGATTGTGTGGAATTTATTATGAAGTGATGAGTTTAGTGTGGGTGAGTTGGAATGGTAGTGTAGAATCTTGAAGGAGAGGAGTGAATTCCCTACACAGGGTTCCAGTTGCCTAGTTTTCACCATGGTACTTGCCCATGGCACCACCAAAGTGGTTTTTACCATTGGATGAATTTATTTTTCTTTACTTTTTTCAAATTTTTAACATTTTTGTATTTGATAACCACGAAAATGACCTAGCAAAAAAAATTCATGCCTTAGGCAAAATATTGGTCATTTTTTATTTTATCTTTCTCTGTCTTATGCTTTAGGCTTATAGTTTAGGGTTTTATGCATTTTTATTTATGTCCTGGTTAAAACCCCTAAACTGTTTATAATTTTGCATTACCTTTTTTCACTTAATTTTGAGGGTTCTAGTAACGTTGGCGGGGCCTTTTTGTGTCTTAGGCGTTAATTTGTTTGGTGGTTCTTGTTTTTTCCTAGGTTTGCATGTTATTTCTTATAGGCAGGTTCCCTTTAAATATTTCATCGGCTGCATAAAATTTACCTAAGTCCGACCTTAAGTATTGTTGCTGATACCTTTGTGATAACAATTAGGCTACTAAAGTTTCCTACCATTTGCACATGCGTTAATGGACAAAGATCTTTTAATCTTTGATCATAAGATGCTTGGTCTTTAAATTGCTAGAGAAGGCAGACATTGTGGCTAGCAAAATAAAGCTTGAACAGATCTGACGACTCTCGCTACCTCGCAATTGAACATGATCGAAGGATAATGATCGCGGCATCGCAAAATGATGCCACATGTCTAGAGCGGGCCAAGACAAGTCGAATGGTTGGGACTGCTGACGATAATGAAGAGGATGATGAATTGGAGGTGCCATATCATGCTTTTGATGTGTCTGCTTGCCACAAGGGATGGTCAATGTTTGATTGACTAGTATGAATCATGCGATATGCCATCGTGGAGAGAATCAATGATCCAGTTTCAAACTTGGTTCAAATACAAATTTGAGTTGTTTACCACTCATGCAAGCAATAATGGTGGACAAGACGGCGACTCTTGGTTCCAAAATGATAATAAAAGCCTTTTTTAAATCATTCTTGACTCACAAAGCAATTCAGTAGTGACCAAAAGTTGATTCTAGTGCTAAAGAAGATCTGAACAAGTTCTTGTAATGCATAATTGAGTTTCATCTGGTGCATATAAAGCAGTAAGTTGTTAAATTCCCCTTCTATGTTTTCAAAATTGTTGAAAGATGTGAATTGCGTGAGATTGTGGTGAGAGGATTGTGAATTGTTATAGGGTTAAACAATCTCGGCGTAAAAGGGGTGAGATTTTTCATTTTTTAGTGTTGAGATTTTTAAGTCTTGTGTTAACCCCTAGTTTCCTTTCTTTGTCTATCGGTAATTGTTAAAAGGGCCTTAATCAAGTAGGATGGCTCCCTCAAAAAATCACTCAGGAAAGACAAAGTATCTGAAGAGAAATTTGTTTGATGACTTTCTCAACCAATTGAAACCCTCAACAAATGATAAGTATAAGGGGTAGAGGCTTATACAAGGTAAAACCCTAGGAGAAGGGTAAGTTGATAAAGAATATACTATTTCGAATGCTAGGGTACCCATGACTAGGGTGGAGATGTTTAAATTATGGTATGGACAGAGGAATTTTCAATCTCCATTCTCAAGTGCATGGCAATATGACTTGGGCAAGTTAGTGGTGCCCAATGTATTCATGGATGTCGACCTTCTCAAGGCAATTGTAGATAGATATGAGCCTGTTTCAAGAGTAATAAGGGGGAATGATGGAGAAGTTTTATTGACAGTCCGAAGGGAGGAGTTCCAGGAAATTTTTGAATTGTATGAACCTTTTGCCATCTTGGTTCAAGTGGATTTGAATAAAATAAAGGCTGAGTACTATATAATGAAAGGTTTCATCAGATCCAACCTCCTCCCAACCCATTTGGAAAAAGAAGGAGACACAACATACCATATTGGCCCAAGTTTAGTGGAGCCTTTTCCTATTGGTGCTTTTGCTAAATATCTGTAGGCCACTTTCTTTTCTCTATGCCAGGTTTTAGGTTTCAACCCTATTACAATCATGCCACCAGATTTCATGTATATGGCTATTCAGATTCAACATCCTGATTTCAGTGCTTTTTGACTTCGTACCATATCTTGAAGAAAAGATTCACGAGGGATAGCTAGATATTAAGAATGATGTATTTAGCACTCATTTTTATTGGCACTCATTGTTAATGCGTATGCTCTTATATAGAAATGTAGATTATTTTGAAGGCACCATGAATCTTAGAAGAACAGTTGATAATATTGAGATACCAGTGCAGCTATGGAGTATGAATATGTCATGGGATAGGCAGGAGGCCAGTTTTATGAGATTTGATAATGGTTTTGTTTCTAGATTGAGGCAAAGATTGGTAGTGAATCCACCAAGGATTCCCACGCAGCTGCATGATTTTGTAAGACCAAAGGAAAGGCTGCCACTCATGAAAATTGAGTATAATTAGGGGGATATTATCCCTTATCCAGTTAGTATAGTTATCAGAGTTTATGGTTTCCCTAGTCAGTCACATGTACTAGCTTTTAATGTTCCTTTGAGATTAGGTTTTGCTGAAGTAATCTGGCAAATAGGTTGTATTCATGACAAGGAATTGAAGGGTAAGAGAAAGGGAAGTATTTTCTTATATTACACTGTTATTCCATACTTTGCAACTATGAAAGGGGGATATGTGCAATTTGACAAACTCTTTGCACCATATCACTTGGGGGTCATCACAGTTAGGCACAGTGATCAAGAGGGATTCTACAATATTTTCAGGCAAAGAATAAAAGGAGGTTCATTGCCTCATGAGAACAATTTTCCTAAAGATATAATTAGAAATGAATTTGATTTCATGACCCAATATTTTTAGGAAGGAAAAATGGATAGCTTTCAGGAAGCTATAGACTATTGCTCTGAAAATGGATCCCAGTTATGTTCTATTAAGAAACTTCACTCCATTCTATGCCAAAGTTGATTTTGTTATGAACAATTTTGATGAGTTAATTCTTGCATTAAAGGAGAAGAAAACCAGACTTGAAGAAACCCATGACCATCAAGTTGAAAGAAGAATAATTCAACAACCTATGCCCATCACACCTGAAGAAGCGACCCTGATTCATCAGATGAGGATGAAACAACCAGGTTCACCTCCTCCTCTACCTCACATGACAGATGGGTTAGAAGAAAGTATACCTAGCTATGTTCCCCCTCCAAAGGGTGGTATTGTGATAAAAAGAATAAGAGATGAGGTGAGTAGTGAAGAAGATAGTGGCAACGGTAGTGACAGTGGGAAGTTGGTGAGAAGGAAAGGAAAGGAAATAATGAAGGTAGAGCCAGCCACAAAGGTGTAGGTTAAATCTTTAAAAGGGATCAATATCATTGATCTTGAAGATCCAGAAAGGAGTCCCTCACCACCACATGTGTCTTTTTCACCTCCAAGATAGAATGAAGAACAAAGAGAACAACAACATATGGAGGAACAATAGGAGGAGGATGCCATTGAAATTGCAAATGTAGAGATGCAGATTGGTATTCCTCTTGCACCACCCACTCTGGAATAGACCCGACTCTTCTAGATATTCAGGGAAGAGATTTTAGAGATGCCAGGAAGGAGACGTGATAAATTTCTTGAAGATGAAGCTTTTGTAAAAATCCTGGCATTCTTTCAATTGGTGTGGAAGATGAAGATAGATGAATATAAGAGGAGAAGTGCTGAAAGAATTTCCTAAAGGCCAGACAGGTCTGACTAGGAAAATCAGGAAGAATTCAAGGGTGAAATGATGGAGGAATTTAAAGGAATCATTGGAGATGAAGGCAGGATGATTGTAAATCAGGCTGGTATTTTAATTCTGTCGGAGTGGGACATAGCTAATGTAGTGGCTTTTGATGCAATAAAAAAATCAAAAGACCAACAATTCAATTCAGAAGGAGAAATAAGGTTAGCATTAAAAGGATCAGAATTTGTAGATGATTATGCAACCTTAGTGATATGGTCACTAGAACAGGGGCCTAGGAGGCTTGATATATATGATATAAATCCAAACTTGAAAGGAAGCCTCATTGTAAAGAGAGCCTCTGATACATCAAATGTTGAGGCCTCAAAATTAGTTTCTGATGTGGCCAAATTGGTCCATGAAACTTCAAAGAGGGAGGCTAAGGAAAAGCCGGAACTAATGAAGAAATTTGAGAGACTTTTTAATTATTACAATGCAATTCAACAAAGATGTATGGAGTTGCAGACTAAAGTTTAACTACTTGAGAAGAAACAAGTAGGAGTGCCCTCTTTAGTTATTCCAATCACATCAATCTCATCAACATCCAAGTCTCCACCAGTCTCACATATAGATGCATCAGTCTAGTTTGACAGTGAGACTGATACTCCAATCACACCATGAGTACCATATGTTGATGAATAACCTGAGCCCACTAGATCTATTAACCCAACAAGAGCTCAAATCTTGGAGAGAATTAATGAGTTAGAACAAAAGCTAAAAGAGTCAGAAAATCAATCTACCAGTAAGCAAAGGGAGATAGTTAGCTCTATGTTGACTCATTTGAATGGGAAAGTAGACAATAGATTGAATAGCATTCATTCTTTATATTCTTTGTTGTTTAATGCTATTAAAATTTTTGACAAAGATAAAGAGGTGGCAATCCCTTTGTTCACAAAGTGGTTACAAAGGCCACCTACACTCCAGCCAACCTATTTGTTGGTAAAATCAATGCAGGAAGCCGAAGTGCTACTAGACAATATAGAAAGAAAAATAAGAGAGTTGATGAGAACTTTTAGTGAATTGAATGAAACGCTTTTGCTGGGTATTGAGGGTGAAAATGGGGCAATCAAGCCTTTACAACCCTAGAAAGAAGAGGTAGAAAAAGTCATAAACACACAAGTGGACTTGATTTGTGATTATTTAGATACTTCCATGCTAGAGGACATCATGGACAAGATAATATGCACAAGCACATTTTTTTGAATCTTTTGAAAGGGAGGCAAATCAAGTAGCAGTTAAGTATACTCCATATAGGGAAAAAGATGATGAGGTAATGAGTTTCAAATGGCCATCAGATGAGGAATATGTTGAATGGAGTAATACTTATTTAAAGAACAAATGAGGACATCAAAGAGTTAGCTAACTATGTGATGTGACAGTTTAGTAGGCGATTTTGATTCTTTGCAGCATTCACTTTTGGATGTAAGCAACAAAAGGTGGGCCTATTTTAGATCTTCATTGACAACAACAAAGGGGAAGAAAAGGTACATAAAGTGCTATGATGAATCGGTTGCAGATATTTTGGTCTTGGTTGTGATATTTGTTAAATGGAATATTTTGTAACTGAATTATGGGTAACTGGTCACTTTTGAATGACAAGTGTCTCCTCTGGCTCGTAGCTTGTTTTTCTCCCTTATTTATATAAAAGGGAATTCAAGGCCAAGAGATAGGGTTCCAAATTTGGTCTTTGTAGTTAGTATTTTCTAAAATTCAGAGTCATAGGTTCCTGTAGCAGGTTTTAGGTGGAAATGAGCATTTGTAAAGATTTTGCAGAGCAATAAATAAGAGTCTTGTGTCTAGTTTCTTGCAAGTTCTTGAAGGAGTTATATGTAAATTGCTTTATGACAGAAGTAGCAAATTTATTCAAAAGGAAATATTATTCTCATCTATTTCTCTCCATTGCACAATTCTATCATCTTTTAAATGAAATGTAATCAAGGATTTCTTTTATTTAGTACATTGTTATGATGTATGTACTTTTTGTTTATGCTTTGATATAAGGGATCAATTAAACGCTAAAACAAAATTGCAAAGTGATAGGGCTTGTTCAAGGATTTGATAAGTAGTCTAGGTAGGGATTGCAAATAAGAAATATTGTAAAGAAATAATGCCTTAAGATCTGAATGTTATTAGATTAATTCTATTATAATTCATTTATATCTTTTGAATTCAAGTGCCCAATGGAAGAAGGCACTGGTCATAGTTTGTTATAAGTTTTTATAGTCTGTTTTATGTTCTAATTCATCTATGTTTGTTACACACTTGTTGATTATCAGAATACTTTTAATTTTATGTATGTTATTGTATGTTTTGCCCATCTCATGCTCCATTTAGGTTGAGGGTCACTGAAGGATTTTCCATCCTTGAACATTCTCCTTGTTGTTGAGCCAGTACATGAGATGTTCTGCTTAATTTTGGTGAAAATTGTAAGTATGGCATAGAGATTATAAGTTCACCAAGGGATCACCCTCTCAGGTTTTGCAGAGCCCAAAGTGTAGAAAGATTAGCAGAATCCTTGTCATATGTTGGTCCAAGTTCTTGGAGATTTTGATAGTTGGATTTGGCTTCTCCATAGATAATCCAAAGAATCAACTTGGTTTTTGCCTTCTTACCGTGTAAACCCCATTTTTCTTGGGGAACCAATAGTATTTTTTATATTTAAGGGATTCTTTGAAGGGCTAAGTATAGAACATGTGAAGGCGCTTGCTATTGACAGGATCATCTAGTGGTTCACCTTCAGAAGTAAATATTTGATATGCTTTAAAGTCATAAACTACAGTAACATCATAAGGACCTAGCCAATTCAGTTCAAATTTTCCCTTCTTCTCGTGGTCCTACTATTTTGGGGGATTTGTTTAAAAATATTATAACTATGATGCATGCACTGCTAATATGCTCAGAGGTGATTGAAGGCATGCTACCAATTCTCATCCAATAACTTAAGATCTTGAAGGTAGGAGACTCAATAGTCTTCATCACTGATAATATCGCACAAGGAGACCCACAAGGATGGTAACTCAAACTTGATGAGTAAGATAGCTTTAGATCCATAGACAGGTAAATATAGTGTGGCTCCAGTGGGAGTGTGGACGCTTGTATGGTAGGCCCACAAGGTGGGATTAAGTTGTATATGCCAATCTCGACCAACATCATTGACTATCTTCTTAACGATTTTCAAAATAGTTATATTAGACACCTCAACTTGATCATTGCCTTGGGGATAAAATAGGATAGATAAATGGTGTTGAATGTGGAACTTATCACAAAGTTCGCGAACTCCTAATTTTTGAAGGGATACCCATTATCTATGATGATGGATATAGGGAAACTATACTGGTATATAATGTAATTAAGGATGAATGTGGTGATATGTTTGTCGATGAATTATGTAAGGGGGACGACCTCAATCCACTTTGTGAAATACTTAGTGGCAATGATGATGAGTTTATGGCCATTAGAAGATGGAGGGTGAATCTTACCCAAGAGATCGATTCACCAGTGACAAAAGGGCCAAGGTGTCATGATCTACCATAACTCTTGTATTAGTGCATGTATTAAGTATACATGTATCTAGCACTACTTGCATTTATTAACAAATTGATATGCATCTTTCTCCATGGTGGACTAGTAGTAGCTAGTCCTCATCAATTTATTAGCCAAGGTTGAACCACTAGAGTGAGTACCACATATACCCTCATATATCTCATGCGATATGGTTTGGACTTCCTCATGCTTTAGACATCTTAGGAGAGTACCATCGAGACCATTATGGTAAAGGGTGTCAGAAATGAATATGTTCCATATAACATCTCTCCAAAATTTTGAATGGGAAGTTTGAGTGGGAACCTGGGTGAGCAACCTGCCCCTTTGATTTCAGCGAAACTGCAGGGGAATGTTGCAGACGCCGGTCCTCAAGGACAACATGTGGGTGAAAAGAGAGGGAGCAGTCAGGATGACAACACGGTTTCTAAAAATGGGGACCCACAAAAGGTGGGGATTCTAGATGACCTTAGAAAGGGACCTCGTGATGTAGGGGGAGGACTAAACCCTGGGCCTCCCTCTTTGGTATCAAACTTGGTGGTAAGTCAGTGTTCCCTCCTATTAGTAATGTTTTGAATTTGGCTTCTAGGTGTTTTGCGATTGTTATCCATGATCCAGTGATTGATCACAATATCTTTGTTATGGATTTATCGTTAGTTGGAAAATTTATGGGTCTTAGGCCTAACATTGATGTTGTTAGATCTTTCGCTAAGAGGAGATGGTTCTTGAAAGGGTAGATTGAAATCATAGCTATGGTTAAAGGGTTTTTCTCCTTTTCCTTCTCTTGTGAAGAAGACTTGTCTTATGTTCTTTGTGGAGGCCCTCGGGTCATTGGGAAGACTTTGTTGGCTTTGAAGCGTTGGTCCCCTAATCTGGATATGAATGATGGTTTTTTTTTGTTCTGCCCCTATTTGGGTTAGATTGCCTAGTTTTCCTTTGGAGTTTTGGCATGAAGATGTATTTAAGGGCTTGGCTAGCTCATTTGGGGAACTTCTTTCTGTTGACTTAATGACAACAACCAAGAAAATAATGGTTTATGTGTGAATCTGTGTATGTGTTAATCAAAATTTTGATCTCCCATCCTTAGTGGATATCATTTCTAGGTTGGGGAAATGGACCCAACCAGTTGAGTTTGAGACTATGCCTTTTGTCTATTTTAAATGTAAAAAATCTGGGCATTAGGCTAAAAAATGTCCTCTGCAGATTAATAAAGTTGTTGCCCCACTAAAACAAATTTTGGAAAGAATAATCACTTGCATAAGCAGATTTGGAGAGAAAAAATGTCAAAGGTGGCTCAAAATGAAGATGGTAGTATTGAGACAGTCAAGGATATTGGGAACTTGAAGAAATCTGATTCTTCTAGTCCAATTCAATTAGAGCAAGATGGAGATACTGATATTATCAAGACTACATCGCAAGCCTAGCAGGAGGAGAGTACTGATATGGTAAAAGGTAATAGTGAGGATGCTTTTGGTGAAACAAAGCATTTTGTTAAAGATGGTTGTATGCCTAATCCAATTGTTTAGCAGCTTGAGGAAGGAGATTTTGATGTTGGACTTAATGATGTTGGAGCTGCTTTTTCCAATCCTAAGAGAATGGAAAAGGAGGATCAAAACGAGGATGTGAATTGCTTATAGTCTCAACTTGAGGAGAATGTGAAGTCTACCTATCCTGCGGAGGAGAGGTCCCCTCTCCCCTAGAACTTGTTGGAGGAAAAGTGGAGTGATTCTGGTGGTGGGAGCGGTCCATTAAAATCAGGGAAAGAGAATCACTTGCCGACCTAAGAGGCTATGAGGGGTGAAGCTCCATTTATCCAAGCTGAGAAAAAAAATCTAAGAAAGTTGGACAAACAGCTGGGGCTTCACATGTTGGTGTTTCTACAAGAAAAAAACATAAAGTTGATACTGGTACACTAAATACCACTCCTAGTAGAAATTATACTAAATGGCTGAGAGAGCAATAATGCAGGCGTAACTTAGTGGATGGCAATTAGAGGACCATCTATGAGGTTTGTTCCCCTAGTAAAAAATGAAATTTATTTCTTGGAACATATGTGGGCTCAATGCACCCCATAAACAAGATATAGTTCATAACATGATTAGGGATCATAAGCCACATATTGTCCTTATACAAGAAACTAAAATGATTAGCGAAAAGGTGGAAAATTTGAAGTTTTTCGAGCAGGGTTGTTGGTAGTAGTTCGAAAGGTACTTAATTTGAAGTTTTTCGAGCATTGTGGGGTTGTTGGTAGTAGTTCGAAAGGTGCTTTAGGTTGGACTGATATTTTTTGGACTTTGAATTACATTAAGGGTGAAATCTTGGATGTTGATTCCAATTTTGTTTATGTTAGATTTCACCATATTAGAGATGATTTTTCCTAGGTTCTCTCTAATATCTGTGCTACCAACTCTAAACCAGCTAGGAATAAGTTTTGGAAGAAACTGGAGGTTGATCGCTCCAAGCACTGTAATGATAATTGGATTATCATAGGAGATTTTAATACTCCCCTTAATCATTTGGAGAAGTTTGGAGGTTCTCAGATCCAAATGGATAGTCATTTGGACCTGATGGCTTTTATTGATGCTCAATCTCTACATGATATTGACCTTCAAGGTGCCTCGTTCAGCTGGACCAATAGGAGAGTGGGTGATGACCTGATTCAAATCCATCTTGATCGGGCTCTTATCTCTAACAATTGGCTGTGTTTTCTCCCTTACGAATTTCCCTAGGGTTGGTTTAGATCATTTTCCCATCTCTCTTGTTGTAGAGGCTATTGATGGTAACAAAAAAATTTCTTTCAGATTTGAAAAAATGTGGTTGTCCCACCCCTGCTGGAAGATTGTATCATGCAATGGTGGAATATACCTATGGTTGGGTCTGCTATGTTTAGAGTTGCTAAAAACCTCAGATTTGTGAAAGATAATGTTAGAAGATGGAATAAAGAAGTGTTTGGCAATCTTTTTACTTCTAAATTTGCTATTCAGTGTGAGTTGAAAGACAATCAGGATATTTTGAAAAGGAAAATGATATTTTGAGAAAGCATCTTGATGTCATAGCTAAGGAAAAGGTCTATTGGAGACAAAGATCTAGGGCCTTATGGTTGTTTGTTGGGGATAAGAACACAAGATTTTTTCATTTAATTGCCCTCAAACATAAAGCTGCCAATAGGATCTCTAAGCTGGTGGTGGATGATGGTGTGCTGGTGAAAGAGGAGGAAATATATGGGGAGTTGTCTCATTTTTTTTCTTCCCTTCTCTCGGCTGAGGCCAATCTAGATGTTGATTATCAGAATTCTCTTTTGGGAGCCATCCCCTCTATCCTGAAAGAAGAGCATAATAAGTTCCCGATTGCTATTCGTTTTGAAGATGAAATTAAAGTTGTTGTCTTTTATTTTGATGATAACAAAACCCTGGGTCCAGATGGTTTTCCACTGTTTTTCTTTCAATCTTTTTGGAATCTTGTGGAGAAGGATGTTTTAGATGGGCTGAAATAGTTTTTTGGAGCTGGATTGTTGCTCAAAGAACTCAATTCTACCTTTATTGTGCTGATTCCAAAATATGTTGGGGTTGAATCTATGAATAGCTTCCACCCAATAAGCCTTTGTAATTCATTCTATAAGATTATTTCTAAGGTTCTCACACTAAGGCTTTTGTCCATCTTGTTATATATCATTTCTCCTCAAGAGAATGAATTTGTCCTTGGTAAATAGATTCTGGATTCTATCATTATTGTGCATGAGAACATTCATTCCTTGGAGGTTTCTCGTAAAGAGGGATTTCTTATGAAGTTAGATCTTTCTAAAGCTTATGATAGAGTTGATTGGCCTTTTCTTTCTATAATCCTTCATGCATTTGGATTTTGTGATAAAGTTATTAAGCTCATTTGGAAGTTGGTCTCCACGCCTTCCTTTTCGGTTCTTGTTAATGGATCCCCTTCTCGCTTTTTCAAATATTCTAGAGGTTTGAGACAGGGGGATCTGATTTTGCCCATCCTCTTTACTATTATGGCGGAGGCTCTTTGCAGGTATTTGTTGAAAAATGGCTCTTTCCAGGGTTTGAGACCATCTTCATCCAGTCTTGTGTGCTCCCACCAGCAGTTTGTTGATGATACTATTTTATTGGGAAGTTCTTTTATTAAGGAAGCTAGAAATTTGAAGAATGTTATTCTTAGCTGTGTTATCGGTTCTTTTCCTTCCAATTATCTAGGCCTCCCCCTTTGCTTGAAACTGCCAGATTATTTTTGGTTGTCTTTGAATGATATATTCAATAAAAAATTGGTTGGCTGGAAAGGTGCTTTATTAAGTCAGGTTGGGAAAGTTCAACTCTTCAAAATCTCCATGTCTATACTCTTAGTCTCTTCAAAATCCCTTCCAAATTTGTTGAAGTTATTGAAAGAATGTAGAAGCAGTTCCTTTGGTCTGGGGTGGAGGAGAAAAACATATGCCTCTGCTTTCTTGGGAGAGTATTTGTATACCTAAAGTTGGAGGAGGCCTAGGTGTTCGAAGTATTTGATCCTTTAATCAAGCTCTTTTGGCTAAACAAATTTAGAGAATTTTTGAAAACAACCGTGAATGGAACTTGATCTGGTGTAGTAAGTATTTGTTCTGGTCCTCCTCTTTGATAGAATTTTTTAATGTAGACGCTCTCCCTTCTAGTTCTTTTCTTTGGAATAATGTGCTTAAGGCCAGGGAGGTTGCTTCGAAGGGAAGTTTTTTGGAAGCTGGAAGATGGCAAGACTATCAGATCCTGGGAAGATTCTTGGCTCCCTTTTGGTCTTCTTTGTGATCTCCCAGATTTTTCTCCTTTTATGGATGATTGCAAAGATTCTTTTGGTGTTTTTGTGGTTGATAACCGGAGAGATTCTAGCTGGGTTAATCTTCCAAAGGCTTTTCCTCCCTTGCTTCCTATCCAGCTATCTCTTCTCTCTTCTTTCCCTTGTCTGAACTCTAAGGACTCTCTGATTTGGAAGGGGACTTCTTCTGGCCACTTCTCGGTGGCATATGTTGTTTCTTTGACATATCCTACTCCTTCTCCTCCCCCCCCTATTGGGAGAAAGCCTGGGTGAAGAACCTTATTCCTAAAGTTAACATTTTTTTTCTAGATTATGCTTCAGAATAAAATTCTTACCACTAATAATTTATGTAAAAGAGATTTTTTGCTCCCCAATAGATGTTTTATTTGCTTGCAGGAGGAGGAATCAATTTGTCATTTGGTTCTTCACTACTCTTTTTCTTTTGAAATTTGGAGTTGTGTGTTCCAAAAGTGGGGCCTCAGTTGGGTCTTCCCTGAGTAGATTTTGGATTTCTTTCAACACTGGAGATGTCTCTCTTCTAATCCTTCCATCAAGTTGTTGTGGTCCTTTATTTTTCCTTATGTTTCTTGGGGGACTTGGAAGGAGAGAAATAATCGTGTTTTCAGAGAATCCTCTCTCCCCCCTAATGTGATTGCTGAAAAGATTTGCAAGGCTATTTCTGAGAATGTGAATATGGTCTTCATTGTTGGATCCTTGTACTCCTCAAACCTAATCAATGACTTTGAGTTTTTTGTTTTAAGGAATGGAGATTGGTTCTTCCTAAATGTCATAGATAGAGGCATAAGACTAGAGATAACTGTGTGTGGAATTTCCCTCCTTCAGATTGGGTTAAAATTAATTTTGATGGGGCAGCTAAGGGCAATCATGGGTTGGTTGGGTGTGGGAGAGTGATAAGGGATGAGAATGGTAGGTGTATTGCAGTGGTGGTACTCCCCATGGGTACACATACCAACCACCTTGCTAAAGCCATGGGCGCTTTCCAAAATTTGCAAATTTCTAAGCAACTTCGATGTAGGAAGGTGTGGATTGAGGGAGACTTGAATAATGTTATTCAATGTCTTAAGGAGAAAAGTTCACCTTCATGGATGAGTGAAAATATTATTAATGCCTCCAAGAATATAATCAATACTTTCAAGGAGTTTAATATTTCTCATAACTATAAAGAAGGTAATTGTGTAGCGGACTATTTCGCTATCACAAAGGTTAGAATTAAGACTAGGAAGGTGTGGTATAATAAAGACACCATGGATTTTGAGGTTCAGTCACTCCTTATGCATGATCGAACACATGGCAGATATAAGGAGATCCCTACTATTTTTGATGATGAAATTCATTAATTTTGTCATCATTTTGCGGCAAGCGTTTGGGTTGGCTGCCTTAAGTTGCTATTATTACTACTAGACTTCGCATGCTTTATGGGTGTTATTTGATTTTGAAGTCGTTGTGGTTTTTCTGTTGCAAACCTTGTTCTTCTAAAGTTGGTTGTCTCTAAGCTGAATTTTAATACTATGGGGGGTCAGTGATATCGGGTGGAACCTCCTTACTATGCTAATTGGAAAAAGAATCCTACCATTTGGCATATATTACAGAAGGGGGGTGTGGTGAATTTTCTGGAGAAGTTGCATGGGCATAACCAGAGTGTTACAAGACAATTTGTGATGGGATGGAAGGATGGTAAGACACATCTATTTGGTATGGTGACTGAGATTAATGAAGAACTAATTGCTGAAGTGACGAGAATGTCTACAGAGGGGATTAAGTTTTATAGAGAGAAAAATCTTTGATGATGTTATGAAGAGATTCCCCAAGAAGGAGAAGGAATGTGAACGCCTTGTGAAAGCCAATAAGACCCATTTTGAGCCGAAGCAAATTAAAGCCATATGGAAGGGGCTTCTGAAGGTGATTATGGAGTTCTTCACTTTGGACGACAGGTTCACTAAAATTTACGGGTATCATTTTATGTTCCTTAACCATTTATGTCATAATGAGAAAATGTTGTTCCCATTTTATTTACCGTCTTCTTTGAATGAAAGTATTGTCAATTCAAGGAAAACCCCCATGTTAATCATGTTTTACACCCAGGTTTAATTGCTCTGATTTTTTAGCATTTGAAAGCTAGGGCTTCTGAAAACCCCAGTAAACCATCCCTTGTTTCTGCTGAAAATATTAATGTTAGTGAGGAATCAAAGTTGGAAGGATGGGAAACTGATAGTGATGATGGGGATTATGCCCCTAATTCTAGAAAAAAAGCCAAAACTGGGGAGAAGATGGTTGATGCGGGTGTGAGTAAGGGTTCCCCTGGTGCTGGTGGGGAAGGCTCGAGTAAACACCCTAAGGGTAAATCTCAAAAAGCCAATTTGAAGGTTTTTGATAGCTCTGAGGACCAAGATTCCATGGACCAAACTCAAAACGTTGAGGTGTCATCTTCCTCTCATGGCTCAGAGTAGAATTCTCAAGAATCGGTGGATATTTTGCCTTAGGAATTTCATCCTAAATAAGAGATACCTTTTGATGTGCTTAATGTCGCCAAAAACAACTCATTGGAGGTTTTTCGTCTTTTTAGATGGGTATTCTATGAAATCAAAAACATCAATCTTAAGCAGCGGTCTTTATCTTCTAGGATGTAAGTAATGCAGGCTAATGCTAAAGATTTGACGCATAGTACTTTGAGAGCTCACTTTGTCGATGCTGGTAAAGAGATGGTTGAGGGTACTTCGACTAGTGTTTTGTGGATTGAAAGTGAAAAATAGGTGATGATAGATTGTTTGGCCAAGAATATGGAAGCTACTCAACGTGTTAAGGAAATATCTGACAAAAAAATTATGGATATGGAGGGCAGAATTGCAAAGTGTGAGACTACCCTTGGGGGAATTATGGAAACTAGTGAAAACATTATGAAGGCTTCTGCAGACACTATTTCTACCATGATCAGCAAGCTGGAGAAAGCTCACATAGACATGGTTTTTGTGGATGTGGATAAGGAGATGGTTGTTGGTGCTAATGATTTGGGTCGTCCAGAAAAGTGCACTCGTGCCTGTTTGAAGAAGAAATCCATTGATTTGCCTTAGGACATTCTGGACTTGAAGAATACAGACAAGAAGATGCACTAACTTAGTGTTGATGTTGAGGAGAACCTTAAAAATCTGGGTTAATATTTTTTTGTTGTTGGTTCTGTGCTATAATTTTGCTAGCCTTTTGCTGTTTTTGTGGGCTGAGCGGTCTTTTGTTTGTCTTCTACTGTCTCTCAGTACCATTTGGTTATTTTTGTTATAATTGGTCTCTATTTGATTTATCTTTTGTAATCTTATGTAAAGGGTTTTGAGGTCTCTTCAAAACCCATTTTCCCCATAATAAAAAACAAGAAGTTTGGAAAATTAAAGTATGATGTTGATTGTTGGAAAGGTTGGTGTGAAGGGTGTTATTGCAAAGGTACGTGTAAATTCTATTGTACCAAGGCTAATTAGGACCAATGATATATACAAGATTAGATGGAGGGATCTCATATGTAGGGACCAAGAGATTATCCACCAAGAACTCACAACGAGTGGAATTTTGTGGCATATCTACAAGAGAAGCAATGGTGGCCATAACATTGACAACTTTGTTGTTAACTCTAGGAATCTATTCAAAAGTGATCTTTGTAAAATAGTTCTTTAAATCATCAACCATCTACTATATAAGGTACCAAATTTTCATCTTTTGTCTAATAATCATTATTTGTTTTCCAAATGACTAATTGGGGAATCATGAAACACCTAAAGTTATTCGATCCTCCACTGAATTGCGATTCTAAGTCTTGTAGTGACTGTCTCATATTTTGTTATGTTGTTTGTGCAAGGAAATGCTAACCTATAAGATTTTGGAATACAATCTCCTTGTGGTGTGACAAAAAATATTCCTACTCTTGCTCCATGTTGTGTGAATGATTTGTCACAATATAACTGTCATAATCTCAATGTTGTAATAGATAGGATGGATTCATCTGGAAAATTAGAAGTCAATGGGTGATCATTAATCATAGGTGCATTAGTGAGTTGATCTAAAATATTTTGTCCTTTTATGGCTCTCTCAACATATTTGATGTCAATGCACTAAGAATCATTACCCATTTTTCTAGTCTTCTAGTGAGGGTTGCCTTGTTAAGCAAATACTTTTGGGATCAATTTTTCCATGAGCTTTGTTTTATGATTAAGAATATAATGACACAATTTCTATGAGGTAAAAAATACGCCAATATATGTGCACTAAATAGGAGTGTAGTTTAGCTTGTATCCCACTAATGTGCAATTTATGTAGTAGATGGCTCTCTCTTTTCCTTCATAATCTATTGTGTTAAGAGTGACCCTAGTGTCGTCATTGTTGATATGTACAAAAGTAGGGGCTTACTATCAATTGATGGCATTAGAATAGGAGGAGACATGAGATAATCCTTAATTATTTGAAAATATTATTAGTACAATGTCATCCCATTTGAATGTAATATTCTTATGTAGTAGGTGTGTGAAAGGATGGCACTTGTCAGTGAGTTGTTTGATAAACCTACGAATCGATGGTAATTTTTCTTGTAGTGATCTGAGTTGGTTGATATTCATTTGTGGAGGTATTTCTAAGATAGCTTCAATCTTTGTTAGATCAACTTTAATTCCTCATTGTGACACAATGTACATCCTAAGAGCTTTCCAAAGGTTAGCCCAAAGACACATTTCTTAGGATTCAATCGAACCTTGTATTTCCTAAGTTGAGTAAAGATCTTATCTAGGACATCCAAATGATTTTATTTTGTGATTGATTTACCTAAGAGGTCATCAACATAACCTTCCATTAAAATGTGCAGCATTTCATGAAAGTAGTTCCAACATTCTTGAGTCTCAAAGGCATGACATTCCAATAAAATATTCCCTAAGGAAATCTAAAACCTTTTGTTGGTCCTCAAGTGTGATCTTAATTTGGTTATAACCTGAAAATACATCCATGAGTGATAACATTTCATGTATGGCTATAAGATCAACTATTAGGTCTATGTTGGGTAATGGAAAGTCCTCCTTAGGACAAACTTTATTGATATCTCTAAAATTTGTACATATTTTGATGTGGCCATCTGGTTTTGCACAGGTACAAAATTTGAAACCTATTTTGGATAATATATTGGTTTGATAAAACCAACATCAAGTAACTTTTGAAGCTTGGATTTCACCAAAAGAGCTATTTGTGGATGCATCTTTCTCAACTTCTACTTTATAGGTTTTGCGCTTGGTGCCACTATCAAGAGGTGCATGATAAGTGTTGGTTCCCAATTATGGGTTTTACGCTTATGCAACAACCAAGTTGATCTCTCCACTTCCTATGAGGTTGCCAGCATCAATTATCAAAAATTTCAAGGACTTGTACCAACTTAACAAGGATACAATACCCTTCTGCGCTTTAGGCTCTGCAAAACCAGGGAGGGTGATTCCTTAATGCATTTACAATCTTTGCACCACACTTGTAAATAACATTAAATAAAGCAGATAATCTCACCAAAAGGATCAACAACAATTTAAGGAGATGATAAATGATGGCCAATCATCCATTTATCTACAACTTAAAGTGGAAAAATGAGAATGAACAACTCTTCAAGCTATTAGAATTAATGTTTCTCATATGTGCTCAACAAAAAAGGAGAAATTTTCTCAACTTCTTGGAGCCATGAGACATTTCAGCTCATAAACATACATACATAAAATAAAAGATAATCCGATTCAAACCAAGCTTGTAGCAAGAGCTAATGATTTTGACAATAACGCTGGCTATAAACACAATTGCTTGTTGTGATTAGTGCCCCATTCTATTGGGCAACTTGAAACTATGAAAAATATAAAATGATATATGACAGGATTTTATCCAACTGCTATTAGATCCAAAATAACATTGCCTTACAGTGTATCTCATTAGTGATTCACATCCAGAACTACTTACCTAAATCCTTGCATAAGCCCTATCATTCTGCAACTCTATTTAAGCAATTTAATTAACCCCTTGGGCCAAAGCATAAACAAAAAACCACATACATTACAACAATGCACTGAATAAAATAAGCCCTTGGTTCATTTTACTCAAAAAACTGATAGAATCATACAATGGAGAGAAGCTAGATCTGAACCATATTTTCATTTATTTCAAATGCTACTTCTGTCACATAACACTTTACATTCCATTCTTCAAATACCTGCAAAAACATGAACATTGGACTCCATATAAAATTGCTCCACAAAATGCATTACATGCTACTCAAAATAACCAGTCTACTACATGGATCTAAAACCTCTAGACAAGAACTACCTAAAGACCATATACAAGAGAAAAATTTCAGAACCTTTACCACAGAGAAAAAAGAAGAATAAATAGAAGAGAAGAAGACTTTAGATATGCTCCCGCTTTGCCACATGTCTTCTTCAATTTTCCCTGTTGATACCATGTGTCCTATCTCTCTTCTCTTTGCAACTGAAGAACATTCCTTCATTGCCTTGACCCGCACTTTTCAAAAATATCTTCCAATTAAAAATATTCCCCCTATTGAGTACTCTTGCTTCCCCGTGAATACACTTTTCACATTTGATGAAAATTATTTCCACATTTTGAAAGAAAATAAAACAATATCATTTCTATATGGCATACAAATAATATTTTTTAGGTGAAAAGTTTCGTGTCTATTCTATCTTCACAATATTTCTTGTTGAGTCACTTCCACTTTTGAGTGAATACATTTCACTTATAGGAAACATTTTTACAATTCTTTCACTTTGATATAAGGAATATCAATTCATTCTTGCATTTCACATTTACCCATGTAAAATTACTTTACCTTCCTTGGGTAAAATTTGTTACCCCACTATCATTATATCCCCTCTTGTCTTCATTTTTACCTCAAAGTAAAAACACCTCCAAGTTTATTCCTTTTATATTTTAGTGAAAACACTTTTCCTATGCAAAGCAAAACTCATGTTTTCCTTATAATTAAAATATTTTACTTTTGTGCAGATTCCCCCACATGTACATCCTTTAACAAAAGATTTTCACTCCATTCATCTTTTACTAGCAACCGACCCCTCCATGCACACTTTATTCATTCCCGTGAATAACTTTCACCAGTGAGTGAAAATATTTATTCTATTTACAACTTAGCCAAAATAATTTACTCACTTACACTGGTAACTTAAAATGTCTCTTTCACTTTAAATTTTATGCAAATACTTCACAAGCCTTTTATCTCTTATCCATTTTTTGCATATGTCATTTGCCAGAAAATATCAAACTATAATATTTGATAGAATTTCTTAATGTCTTGATGGATGTACACAAAGTATTCCCAGATTTACTCTTAGTGGCATAGACATGGAGATCTGGGAAATGTCATGGGACTTGATTATACACCTGCAATTTCATTCACTTGAAATTTCTAATGCTTTCACAACAAAAGCGTTATGTGTATTCTTTGTAATTATTGCCTTAAGGCATCACTGCAAACGGTGACCACGCCTTGTTTTGTGCTTCCACATTTGGCAGACATCTCTGCTATTAGGCATTGCAACTCCAGCATTTGACAAAATCCCTCTCACCTCTATGCTTGCACAGATGTTGATACCTATCCTAATTCTCATGTTGGCACAAAAATGAAGGTAGAAAAACTTATGGAATAAGGCACTACACCCACCAATAACAATGGATTTAAATTTTCTAAAACCCTTTTGACAGATACACTATGCATATAATGCAATCATTGCAATTTAAAATCCTTTTTCTTTTAGACATCTTCGGATGATCATACGCTTTATCTATGGTTCCAGGTTTTATTTATACGCCTACTAGAATAGTAGAGACTCCAACATTTGACAGAATACTTACATCGTCTGTGTTTTGAAAGGAGCCCACACTGTGTTTACTACTTACACAGTGACAAGCAAAAATAATACTTGGAAGGAATGAAGAACATTGCCATTTGCCTGCCACTAAGTTGATTGGAGGCATTAAAAAATGTTCACATTCCATGCCCATGCTTCCACATTTGGCATTTTCATGGGGCTATGTTTTATTTGGGGTGTGACTCCAAGCTAATATGTGTTGCCTAAGCTTTCATCATTTTACATATGTCGATGCTCAACTTCATATTTATCATTGCCTCCATTTTGACCAATATTTCTGTAAAAAATAATTATGACAATTGCCACATTTTCTCCATATTAGATGCTTTGATGGGTATCCATACACTGCTTAAAAAACCTCCACTCTCCTGATCCATGGGCTCCCAAAACAGCGTAGGCATATCGTGGAACTTGGCATTCGAATCTACTAAATACTTTTCTCAACATTTTCAAACAACTCACACATACAGTCTACGCCTCCATATTTTCACGTCTTGCAAAACCCTAATGCTCTGTCGTGCTCACAAATTAGGGCAAAAACTCTCCTCTCGAAATTCCACAATGAGCATGATCACGCGATGGCAATGATTCAACAAAACATGCAATAACATTAACTTTACGAATAAAATAAATCTTTAATTTTATTTCCTCATTATTTCACATTTGCAATGGGTACTATATATATGGACATTTTGATTTTCATTATATTTGCTCTCGGGGCCCACCAAATGCCATACACTCTCATTTCATTTCAAAAATTAGAAGGTGCCAACAACAAGATCAAGATATAGCCTAGGCATATCGACATGTGACTATGGAAAGTTGATATGATGTTATTTGAATAATTTGACAAAGTTGGGATGCTCTTGTTCTGTTAATGATGTTCCAGGATAGATGTTACAAGGATCTTCTTCAATCGCAACGTTGGTTACTATTGTTTTTTATATTAAAACAAGTGATTGATTATGATATGTTGTTACGGAGAGAGTGTCATGTCTTCCATCCTCTATCACCTGAAAGAGGTTTTCACCATTAGATACATCCTTTATTTTTACTTTTTCATGGTTTAAAAGTGTCACAGTGTGGTTTTCATCAATAGACCTTTTATTTGTTTTTTTTTTATATTTTTGCAACTAAAAGGCTTGGCACCTTTTGCAAAATAAGTAACACTGTTAAGTTCAATGACAAATCTATCTCTATAGTCCCTAATAGGAGGATCATCTCTAATTCCAAGGTAATCAATGACAACGTCATCATTTTGGAATGTGTTTAATTGTGGAGGCCCTTGTTAGTCCTACTTTATGAGTTGGTGGCGAATGAGTGGAAGGCCATGGGTTTGGTCAAAATCAAAATTTGTGATGACAAAGATACACGAGTCTTCGTAGATATCAATGATCACTATTTATAAATACTTTTAGTCCATAATAATTAGATAATTTCAATTATTTAAAAAGATAATATTTCCTCTAGAATTAAATAAATCGAAATATTTATGTAATTACTTTTTTAAAATTTATTTATTCTAACAAATAATTTAAATTTATATTTTATTTATTTTTCTCTTGTGCACATTTAAAAAAAATTAATTATTTAATTTGATCAATTACTCCTCACGCACCTCTACTTCATCAATTCAACTCAGAGTCACTTTAAATCTATGTTGGAAGTATGTGTTGTTGTGGTTGTCATTGATGTCAAACTTGTTGTTCCAGATAGATGTTGATCTAAAAGTATTTGGTGGAGTGATATCTTGTTGTATTGGTGCTACAGTTATTCTTATTTTTTCTTCTAGAAATGTTTGGTTTCAGAAATTGTTATTGATGTTGTTTGGCGTTGGTATCTTCATTAGCTATGTTTTGGCATCATGGATATGTTAGTTTTGTGGTTCAAAAATATCTTTGTGTTCTCCGTATGTTGTGGTATGTTTCATAGCCAGATGTGATATTTTGTGTTAATCCTACCTTTTGGTATCAATATGATTTGTGGAAGGTAATTCGATGTGTTATGGGTCTCATCGTAGCGCGTGAAGATTCAAATAAGAGTAATTTGCATTAGAGAATATGTTTTGGCCAGTTGATTGTCTATATGGACACGTTATTCTCTGGGTAATGTTCTAGTGTTTGCGGATTGATGGATTGGACTTAGGAAGATGTGTTTTGGTCCTCTCTTTCTCATAGAGTGGATCAAAGATTTTGCAAGAAATGGAGCAACAGGTAACTCACATTCGACAGCATTTGATAGAAGCATAAGATAGGCAGAAGAAATATGTAGATGCTTATCATGTGGATTGACAGTTTTTAGTGGGTGACAAAATGTTTTTGAGGGTTCGTCCATAAAAGAGTCCTATCTGATATGGAAAAGGCTCTAAGTTGGCACCTCATTTTGTTGAACCATTTGAGGTTTTGGAGAGGATTGGTCCTGTAGCTTATCGTCTTGCCTTTCCACCTAGCTTGTCTCACATCCATGATGTGTTTCATGTATCATCTTTGAGGCCATATTTTGCTGATGTGACTCATGTTTTGGATTGGAATGCTTTGCAGGTAGAGGACGAGCAACTTTCTTTGGAGCCTGTGCGTGTTCTACAGTGTCGGGGGCTAACCGTCATAGGCCACGATATAGAGTAGGTAAGGGTCCAATGGGACCCAAACGATGAGTCTTCAGTGACTTGAGAGGATGTAGCGTGAAAGAGAGAGCTATTTACCTACTTGTTCTCAGGCTTCTAGGAGTTAGCCTAGGCCAAGGGGGGAGGATGTAGTACCCCTCCCTGATTCATCTTTTCTTTCATGCATCGATAGCCTTATGGATCATTCTTAGACTCTTTTATGCTGATTTTGATAGATGTTTATGGATCTATTTATGATTTGGATGCTTATAGCTGATGCCAAACATTTTATATCTACATTTGATACATTGTGGTTTTAAATGGATAATTATACATTTGGGACTATTATGATGATGGACTCATATTTGGTGATTTATGTGCACTCATGATTCATGTGAGGTTTATATTTGCTTATGATGATATGGTGGTATCTTTCTATGTGCTAACCTCAGTTCATGTTTACATCGGATGATGATAATGATGCCATGGTTGCCATGATTGTTCTATTACTGCAACTGTGATAGGGATGATGTCATACCACTCATTTATGAGCATGATATGACATCACAACTCCCTTTAACTTTTCTAATTATTTCATGTTATATGCTATATACATATGTTGTTGTGTCTACAATGGTGGTGACAACTTTGAAGATACTAGACATCGACTCCACTTGGTTCCATAGGTCTGAGCATGTCTTTATCCCAATGGCAAGTTGATCTGAGGTGACATGAGATCCCATTCTACACTCTAGGTTTAGTTCGTATCCTGTTAGTTTTGGTGTCTTGTGAGAGTTGCTTTGCTCAGCATCATGTCACATTTTGTGTTATCCTATGTTGGATTTCTTTGAGTTGTGATTATTAATTGATTAAATGGCTTATATAGTTTATAAATATTAAATTAAAATTAATGGATGATATTAATATTTAAATATTATTGTGTATTTAATTATTGTTGAGGGTTACTATTATTAATATTATTTTGTGGTTTATTATTTAATTGGGCCTTTGAGTTATTTGATTTATTTATTTTACCTTTAGCCCTTTCTATTTTATTTACTGTTAATGGGTGATTATTATTTTATTGTTATTTATCTTTACCCATTTATATAGTTATTATTTATCTTACTTACCCTCTTCTATTATTGGCTGTGAGATTTGGAGATTGAAATAATATTAATTTATATTATAATTGTATTGTTTTTGGAGATGGTTGGTAAGAAATATAATATTTTGGATTATTTTGATTGGTCGGGGAGTTTGTATAGTTTTTGATTAATTTTTATAAAAATGGCTTTCTGAGTTTTCACAGGGGTCGCTTGGCTGGAGAATTTTCTAAGTATTATTGTTTTGGATTTGGAGTTGGATTGAAGCTTGGCTTTGGATTTCCTTCACCGGTTGTGGATTGGATTGCGCTTCATCAGTTTTCTTTAACCATAACTTCTATATTCTAGGTTGGGGATCTTTACTTCTTCTTATGCAATTTTAATTTGAAAGGACTGCATGCATTGTGTCTGTGGAAGAGATTGTCGGTTGTGAAATAATTGGTTGATTTTTAAAGGTTAATATACATATTTTTTGTGACAATATTTCCTGATTTTGTTTATTGGCACTTTGGTATTTTGAAATTCCAATAACTGTGCATTGATGTGAATAGAGTCTGGAGTGGTTCTCTATTGTTATGTTGAATGCTTAAGCATAGTCTTGCTTGACTATTAATGAATTTCAAGCCTTCATAGTTTCATGGGAACCTTTGGTTTTATGACTTGTGAGCTTGATCCGCTTGGGCTACCAATAGCAAGTTTTCGTGTATCGTGTTGTAATTGTGTTTGATTTGGTTGTTGATTCTTTTTCTTATATACGTATATTGAGCTTCGCTTGGGTTTATTTCTATCCTATGAGTTTGAGATTGAGGTTGTAATTTGTTTCGTGACCCTTTTGTACTTAATCATAAAATTTTGTTTCAATTCTGAGTCTTTTTAGCCCTCTAGTGTATTTGTGCTATACTAGAAGTATATGCACTAGATGATATGTCATATGTGCTATTAAAATATGTGTATGCACTAATATGTGTCCAAAGGCATTGTTTCACACCCCAAATGTGCTGCTTAACTGGGCGTATGCATTGCAAAAAAGGATGAATGTGCTATTTTGATTAGTATATGCAATATTATGGAGTTTGAATGCACAAGTCCAGTTAGCCTATGCATGATTTCTGGATAATATATGCACTAAACTGCTATTCAAATTTGCTATGATATTCAGTGTATGCGCTGAATCAGTTTGTGTATGCACCAGACTGCTATATTTGATCTTCTAAGTCGATTTTGGCTTTCTGTCTTAATTTTTTGTCAGTCTAGAGGTTGTTTTGGGACTTCTGAGACTTTTGTGATGCTTTCTAGATTGACTTGCTTGATCAGAAATGAATATTATGTTATATTGGCTTATGAGAAAGATGGATATGCCTTATTGTTGTTTATTGGGCTCATGTTGGATATATGATGTTATTGATTCTATTGGACATTATGATTTTTATTCTTTCCTTTGAGAGGTTGGTTTAGTGGCATATTGGTATGCATTGATATTGATTATCATTTTAATATGAGAACCTTGGATATCTAGGTCATGTTTATTAGGAGCCCTTGTTATATGAGCACGAGTATGTTGTTACCCCAAGGTATATGATCATGATAGGGGGAGTGGGATTTCAAGTGAGTGTTGGGGTCAAGAAGAATAGATCGCTAGGAAATCCTTGAGATAGGTGTCGGGGTCTAGATCACTAGGAAATCTCATTGGGTGTGTAGTGTCATAAAATTATGACCTTTGCAATTTTAACCACATTTGGGGTCCTCACCTTGGCAACAACATCTCCTTCCTTAACCGAGACCTACTTCTACATTTCTAACCCTTCTCCTTTCCTCCTTTATGTCTTGTGGTTGCTCTTTATCATGTCTGGGGCCCAACATAGGGTAGGACAGGGGTGTGGCACCCTTGTTCCCCTAAGACAAGGGTGTGGTGCCCCTGTCCCCTAGGATAGTGGCATGGAAACCCTATCCCCACCCCCTAGGGTGGTCCTATTTGTGGGTTGCCCAGTCTCCTATGCACTTCATGTCTTCGGGGTTTGTTATTCCACTTTGTCAGTCTTCGGTGGTTGAAATTTAATCCTTGAGGCATGTATAAAAGGTAATTCAATACCCTCATTCATGGACAGAGGACAACAGATGGATATCACATAGACAGATAGAGAGCATAGGGAGAAGATACAAGATTTCAAGGTCATCATCAAGCATTCAAGTCTTCTTCATTCATCCATGGGAGCAACAACATTCATTTGAAAGAATGTGTGTGTGTTAGGGTTTTGTCATGTTACATGCCATTTCATACAACATTTGTGATTACATTCAAGAAACAAAGCAATCATTATCAACAAGTTGCAGATCTACAAGGTATACATCTCCATTGTTTACATTCAAGCATTTGCAATTACTTTCTTTCTAGGTTGATTCCTCAACTGGGGTTTGAGTGAGGCAAACCCCTATCCACAACCCCCTTTCTTCTCTTTTCTGTGTGTAGGTTGCAGGTGTGTAGCTGTATTTGCATGTTTGGGCTTCATTTGCAGAGACAGAAGAACCCTTTTTGTTTCGCAGATTTTATGGTGGACCATGTACATTCCCGTCACGACCTTGACAAATTTTCTCCAAATTTGTAGAGTAGATCTGCATTAGTTTAATTAGCTCAGATCCAAAGTTACAACATGATCCCGAACTGGTAGCTTCTCATTTCACTCATTTCCCCTCTCTTTTTCACATAGTCAAAAAGTCAATTTTCTCATTTACAAAAAAGGGCAAATACCCATCAACCACTTGCAATCCACTTAGTTTTCAAATCCTCATCTCTCTTGGATTTGGATCTAGTAGATTCAACCTTCTTTTGAATGTAAAGTTCCTCCCAAGTGAAAATCATCCTAGTGGCTTCCTTTCTCTCTCTTAGGTGGGGAGTCACTAGGATCCAATTTTCCACTTTACATTTTGGTGAACCTGACATCTTATACATTAATTTTGATTTCTCATTTTTAGATCTGATTAATTGCAATTTGAATTTCAAATTTTCATTTTCAAGTTTGATATATTTGCAAATTTTAGAGGTTAATTGCATAAAAACCCTAAATTTTCATGTTGAGAAAATTAAGCTTGTTAAGTGCAAAATTGTAATTGCTTGTTTTAGATCTGATTTTTATTTCAAAGTTGCAATTCAAATCTGTCTTTTTATTCTAAAAATTTAGTGGTTTAACCATAAAACCCTAATTTTTAAGATCTTTTCAATTTCGTCCTTTGATTGCAATTTTGACCGACCTAGACATCTCCAAATCGACTGTTTTTTGGATTCCACATTAAAATCATAATCTCTATCATCACTAATTTTTTTTTTTAAAGTTGGTCGGACCGTTTCCATTCCCACCACGGTCCTTGACTTTTTTCTCAAAATTTTGGGAGACAGAACTCATTGTATTTTTTTGCTCAAATCCAGAAAATCAGCGCACTTTATCAATTTCAACACTCTCTAAGGTCAAATACAAATTCAAATTTCATAAAATTCACATCTTAAAATTAATTTTCATAAAAGTCCTAATTTTAGATCTATTTTTCCAGCAAATTCAGATTTCACTTAAGAGACTTTTAATGGCAATTAATAAATTGGATTTACTTTCTCTTTCACATGTGATTACCTTAATTTTTGCATATATTTTATCATGTGTCATATAAGAGTTTCTTCCATTTCTTGTTGCTTCTCTTTCTTCATAGCACTTGGTCATATTGTGCTGTTAGGATTTCCAAATTATTAGATCTCCAAGCTTTCATGTATCATTTATGTTGCATTATGGTGATGTTGTTAACAACATGAATTTACTATGTTAATCACTTTAAGGCTTTTGTAGATCCTAAACCTAAAAATCCCAACCCTTGTAACTCTCCTAGGGTATCTTGTGTGAAAGAAAAGAGATTTAATTCTTTACCTAGTGATCTTTCTACAAGAGAGAAAGCATTGAAAAGTAATGTGAATCCATATTCTTCTGCTACACATACCCTTGAGCAAGAGGGGAAAATATGAAAACATCAACATTCTTACATCTTTAGATCCTTCTTATTCTCCTAGGACCTATCTTCAACATCAAAGTCTATGTAGAAAGGATGATATCATGCATTTTATTCATGACCTTTCTCCTTGCATAGAAATCACTAAACATGAGCTTTTAGATGATGAATATGTGCTTCCCCAATCTTCCAAAAAAGATAAGCTTAATAAAGGCAAAGAGATTCTCATTTCACATGATACTCTTCCTTCATCTACAAATCCTTTTCTGCCTCCTTACACATCAGATTTCAAAGAAATTCATGAAATTGTTCCTCCATCTAGTCAATTGCAAAATTCTTATAGTTATGGCTTTCATATAATTACAAAACAAAAAGGAATTGGCAAATTTGAGCATGAATTTGTGTCCCTATAAATCCTCCTACACAAACTACTATAGGAGGCATAGGAAGTGGTACCCCTCTTTCTATGGATGAATTTCTTAGACTTCAAAACTTTAAAGATTACCTTCAAAAACAAAAAATCAAGAGAGCCCGTAAGAATGCTTCTTCTTCAAAGTGTACTTTTTGTTCATTTCATCAAACCCATGACCATAATGCTGATGCTTTTCAAAAATCTATTCAAGATTGCATAGAAAGTGGCAAAATTAGAATTGTGGATAATGAAACTCCTACTTCTAGCAAACCTTCTTCTTCATGGGAAGATGATATTTACCATCCTGATAGATTAGAAAAAAGAATCTATTGGAGATTGAAAGATGACAAGAACATTTCCTTTCCTCCTCAAAATAAAAATAAAAATCTTAAGCAAGTGAAAGGTATTGAATATTGTATTTTTCTATTGGTAAAAACATCATGCCTTAGCACTTATTTTCCCTTCATGTTGCTCTTCACCCTATGGCATAATTAGCCCATTTTATGAGGGCTCTTTATCATTAGTGGTGGTACTATTTCACTTTAACATACTTTGGGGCAGCAACATGAAGTCCTTTTTATCTTCTTTCTATTCATTTACCTCTATCTTTGGGAATTATTCATTATTAGATCTATTTTCTTGCATAAGGATATTCCTATGTGAGCATATAATTATTCTTTAGTTTTTCTCTTTGCTTGGAGAGGGACATCTGTAATGAGTACTGCACTTCTTCTCTTTCCTTCATTCTCTTGGAAATCTTACCTCTTCTATGGTTTCAATTATTCGCAAGTATGATATACCCCTTAGGAGGGAATGATATCTTGGGAGGTATGTATCCTTTCCTTGAGAGGATTTGTTCCACTAGGATGACATATCACTTGAAACTAATCACCATCAGAAAATGTGTAATATTTCTCCTTGTTCTCCTCACTTGGGGGGCAAGGATTTTCACTCCTTTCCCTTGTATCATTATTTCCTTTAGGGGCTGCATTTTTCATATGCAATTATCATTTCTTATAATGGTATTCTTTTATGACTAATCCTCCTTGGGGAATATACAATGCTTATTCTCTCTTCTTTTCAAAGATTACCACTTCTTGAGATGTGTATTTTACATTTACTAATGTCTTTTATTGCATATGTTCATGTTAGTTCATTGCACATTTGCTTATGTTTAATCTCTCTCTAGTAGGTTGTGTAAGATATTCTCATTGTCCCTTAGATTTGGGGTAATGATCCTTCTCTCTCTCTTTCTCTATAGATCCACTTTTCCCTATTAAGTGGATGGTGTGAGTTCTATTACTTGATGCCATTCCTTGTGTAGAATTTTTGGTTATTGACATAAGGATTCTCTCTTATACAAGAAGTGTTAATCCTTGACTACGACCTCTTTTTACACTTGGTAATGCACATATATGATAAATCCAACCATCCCTCTGGGGGCTAAATGTGCATCATCCCTCATCAAGAATCCCTTTCACCTAGAAATAGGAGGAAGGATTGCATTCTTATTCTTTCCTTTTCTTGTTCTATAAGATGTTATAGTTGTCTAAGACAACTCCTCTTGGGGGTAGATGTCTTTTTGAACAAAGATCTCTTCTCCTCCAAGGATCACCTTTACACTTACAACGAGATATCTCTTTTCAACTATCTTATCCTAGCTTGAAGAGTATTGCCTCTCTTGCTTGGATTTATGACATTGTTGCATGGCGGATATCTTCTTTATGAAAAAGGTAGGTATCCTTGTTCTACTTTCCTTAAGATATCAACATTAGCCTATGTTGACATCTTAAAGGGGGGGCACCCACACTTCTCCTTTGTACTATACTTATCTCATGCATTTAACAATGGGATATTCTTGGAACTAGAGGGAAACCTCTTAGAGAAAGATGTCATCACTTTTTGTATAGTGGGTCATTCTCGGAACCAAAGAATGGTCTCTTAGAGCGAGATGTCTTCACTGCTTCTTGTCTTGTACAGTGAGACATTCTTGGAACCAGAGGGAAACATCTTAGAGCAAGATGTCATCACTTTTCTCTTGTACAGTGGGTCATTCTCGGAACTAGAGCATAGTCTCTTAGAGAGAGATGACACAACTTTTCTTTTATGCGGGGTGATTATTCTCGGAACCAGAACATGGTCTCTTAGAGCGAGATATCACATCTTTCTTGACACTTGTACTATACATTCTATACAGGTTGTAGCATATTCGGGCATAGACTCCTATGAGGCACTTCGAACCTCAATTGCACACACGAGCATGAGGTTGAGTGGAACTAACGAAGTTCTCACTCTCTCTCTCTCTCTTTATATGGATCACCTAGGCAAGCTCTAGGAGCAAGATTTTCCATGTCCTTCTCTCCATGGATCACCTATTTTTAGGGGTGAGATGTCAATGGTTTCTTTCTTCTTTTCTTTTCTTCTCATGAATCACCAAAGTGTGTATTCATGTGCTCTGCTTCTTCCTCTCATGAACTCATAGTTTTACTATTGATAGTTCATGGATGATGTCAGATTTTCTCTTTTATGTGATCACTCATGTTTATGTGATGGCATTGGTATTTGTGTCCTGATTAGTTGTTGAGACATCTGAGCTTGAGATCACTTTGGCTAGTTAGTTTGTTGTCTTGTGTCTTGTTCTTGTCGTGTGTCTTTTTGCGCTTTGTCTTTGTTTTGTGTGTCTTGTGCCTCTTTGTTTTGCATTCTCTTGCATATGTTGGTGTGAGTTAAGAACCTAAGATTGGGGGCTTTTTGATCCTCATTATTAGTGGTGTCTTATACTTCTTGTGGTTTTTCTCTGCATCTCTCATCTTCATCTCTCTCTTTCTTCTACTTCACCGGTAGTGGTGGCATAAGCCATACTCCCACTAAAGTGGGGGCTAAATTTAGTGTCATAAAATTGTGATCCCTACAATTTTAACCACATTTGGGGTCCTCACCTTGGTGATGACATCTCCTTCCTTAACTGGGACCTAGTTCTGCATTTTTAACCCTTCTCCTTTCCTCCTCTATGTCTTGTGGCTACTTTGTATCCTATCTGGGGCCCAACATAGGGCAGGACAGGGGTATGGCAGCCCTTTCCCCCCTATAAAAAGGGTGCGGCACCCCTGTTCCCTAGGATAGTGGCATGGCGACCCTGTCCCCACCACCTAGGGTGGTCCTATTTGTGGGTTGCCCAGTCTCCTATGCACTTCTTGTCTTTGGGGTTTGTAATTCCACTTTTTTGGTATTTGGTGGTTCAAAGTTAATCCTTGAGGCATGTATAAAAGGAAATTAAATACCCCCATTCATGGACATAGGACAACGGATGGATAGTGCATAGACAGATAGAGAGAATAGGGAGAAGATACAATATTTCAAGGTCATCATCAAGCATTCAAGTCTTCTTCATTCATCCATGGGAGCAACATTACAACATTCATTTGCAAGCATTTGTGTGTGTTGGGGTTTTGTCATGCTACATGCCATTTCATACAACATTTGTGATTACATTCAAGAAGCAAAGCAATCATTATCAACAAGTTACAAATCTGCAAGGTATACATCTCCATTGTTTACATTCAAGCATTTGTAATTACTTTCTTTCTAGGTTGATTCCTCAACCGGAGTTTGACTAAGGCAAACTCCTATCCACAACCCCCTTTCTTCTCTTTTCTATGTGTAGGTTGCAGGTGTGCAGCTGTAATTAAAGGTTTGGACTTCATTTGCAGAGACAGAAGAACCCTTTTCATTTTGTGAATTTTGTGGCAGACCATGTACATTCCCGCCACGGTCCCGACGATTTTTCTCCAAATTTGTAGGGCAGATCCGTGTCAGTTTAATTAGCTTAGATCCAAAGTTACAATGTGATCCCGAACTGGTAGCTCCTCATTTCACTCATTTCCTCTCTCTTTTCCACATAGTCAACAAGTCAACTTTCTCATTTACAAAAGAGGGCAAACACACATCAACCACTTGCAATCCACTTAGTATTCAGATCCTTATCTCTCTTAGATTTGGATCTAGTGGATTTAACCCCTCTTTTGAATGTAAAGTTCCTCCCAAGTGAAAATCATCCTAGTGGATTCCTTTCTCTCTCCTAGGTGGTGAGTCACGAGGATCCAATTTTCCACTTTACAGGGAGTTTATTATGTAAACAAGTGATACATCAATAAATTATCCTAGCTAGGTTTGGTAGTAGTGATTCATATTAATAAGATAAGAAATGGATTTGTAAGCCCCATCTCATGGCCCTGGAGTTCTAGTACAGGCTCAGGATGAGTTTTGGGGAGGCCTTGGAGATCTAGGCAAATAGAACTCCCTTGATTTCCTCAAAGGTTGAGACAGTTCTGCATGAGTGTCAGAGGTGTCAGGACAGAGTTCTTGGGATATCCCTTTGTTTTTATGTGGTGATAGCATGTGATGACACTCTTCCCTACATGTACGTCCCAGTTCCTTATGCCTTGTTCCGTTGGGAAGCCTCTAGATGTCTTTTGATTTTTATTTAGCATTGTGATGAGATTGGGATTATTGTTCATGTGGTTGTTTTTATTTATTTATTTATTTTTTTCAATTGTGGTTGTTACCTTGTTTATGTTCTTTGGTTGTTAGGTGTTATCCTAGATCTAGAGCATGGGGGGTGGTTCCACATGGTCGGGTGGTTTGATTTCTTCTTCCATCAGGATGTTCCTCTCTTCATTGGATGTTCGTGTGTGTGGATATGGATTCTTATCTCTTCTACTTGTTCTTGGTCTCTTGGAGGAGATGTTATTTTCTTCTATGGATTAACACAATGTTGTAAGATGTATCATGAGATGTGCATTTAGTAGAATAAGAAACTATGTATCTTGATGTAAATATTGTAATCTTATGTAATTGGATATTGATATAGTAGGTTGCGATTTCAATTCTTGTGTAGAATATGTTATAAAAATCTTTAGAAATGTATAATGTACCTTGGGTGTTTCTTTTATTCTTATAATTGATGGTGGAGATTCATGGTTGAATAAAGATGTTCTGATTAATATGAAAAATAGGTTTTAAGGACCCGAAACCTTTAACATAAGAGCAAAAGATAGTTCAGTAGAGAACAACAAGACCAGGAATGAAACAACATATAAAAGACTGGCAAGAAGGCCAATAAACCAAATGAACAACAAAAGAAAGGAACAACAAAGCGAATAAAACCAGATAAAAGGCCTAGACAACTAACAACAACTATAGAGACTTAATAAGATCAGCCACCTTGATGACCAACAATTCATAATTTGCTGAAGCAACTTTGAGCTCTTCGATTTCCTTGTTTTTCCTTCTTCTTGCCTCTGGTCCTCGTTCTTGGTCCTTGCACATCTCCCATGCCTTACATGTCAGGTTCCTACAGGATTCCTTATCATTCTCTAGCTTACTGATTAGAACTTTGGTGTTGTCAGCCGAGGCCTTCAGAATGTTATGGCTTTGTGTGAGATTTACCCAAGATCTAGAGGCAATGGAAAGCACAAATAAGAGAGAACAAAATATTGATAGGAATAATTTGTATTCTATCAAGAGAAAATACTGATCAACTGGATCATCAATCGATACATACAATGAATATGAGCCTGCTTATATAGACAAGGCTATATGGATATGTGAGCACACAAACATGACATGTGGCTCAATAAGAAACAAGGGTAGGTAGGAAATAGGTGTGGGTAGGTAGGAGAAACAATATAATATTCCACATGAGGTGGATCACACACTGAATGTGGAGTGTAACAACAAGATCACACCATAAAAGGTGGAAATTCTCCTACACACACTATCCCAATGTAGCACGAACACCCAAGTGTCTTATACCCAAACTACTATGAAATGCATGCACCTAAGTAAACTTACGTAAGGTGTAATAATATCCAAGATGAATAATTATTTACACCAACACCCCCCCTTAAGTGCAACTTAGGGGAATGCACTTAAGTCTACAATGCAACTAAGAAATGCAAGATGGGTCTTGGATACGAGGCCATGTTAGGTACCCATGTACAAATGCAAATGCATGAAAACCAATGCAAGGAAATCTCTCACAAAGCGGGGAAAGAGAGAAAAACCCAATGGGAAAAACCCCTCCCATAAAAGAGAGATGAAAACTAGATACAAAGAACTCTCATAGAAGTGTGTGAAGGACAAAACTCCATGTGAGGAAAAAGTGTGCCCCATATGAGAGAAGAAGAAGAGAGACTAGGAAGCTCCCCCTCAATCTGGAATCTGCACCAATGATAGAAGCTCGAAGATGAATGAAGAAACTGCTCCATGAATGTCAAACAACATTCCTCCCCTTAGGAAGAAACAAAACCAAAGGTGTATCCATGAAGTCTCCCCAACCATCAAGGAAAGATGAAGCAAAAATACTCATGATGAAAGGAATCTCTGAAAACTACTCAAGTGTCCCCATGTCGATTCTGAAGGTACCCCTTCCAAAGGTGGTAAACTGTGCCACACTGCTGAAAAAGACACTCCAAGATCTAGTGGAGATGAATGTAGAACAATATCCAAAGACTAATATGTCTCCTCAAAAGATAAAGAGACCTCCTCCAAGTGTTGTACAAAAGTATCCACAATCATGTCAACCTCTAAAGATTGATCATGTAGATAATGCACAAGAGGGTCAGAGTTATCCCTCACAACAATCAAAGAAAGATCATCTTCATCAAAGAGAAGATGAATGTCATGAATGGTGTCTCCCAAATCTGCAATGTAGGAGTCCACAAACAAACCTGCAATGTCTGTCAAGTAGGCATCCCAATCAACTGAAGCTGGAAGACATGAAATATCCTGTTGCACTGAATCATAAGAAGGAAAAACTGTCGCACTAGCTGCATCATCAGGTGCAATAGGTGGGGTGATATCAATAGAAGGAGATGAAATGCAAGGCTCAAGAACCGGATCACATGTGAGAATCCCCAAGTTCAAATGGCCAAAGTTCTCCTCAAAATCTGAATCATCAACATAGGAAGAACCAACCTTATCAATAGGACCAAAATCTGAAAAAGAGTACAACCGAGATGCATGATCAACCACCCCAGTCGCAATGATAGATTCACTCTCCAAGTCTCTAATGATAACTGAATTAGGTGTGAACTCCATAGTTTTCCTAGTTGCCCCATGTGTGATTTGATAGATGGAAAGAAGATTATTTGTCAAGTGGGGTACACACAACACATCATTGAAAGAGTTATCCCCAATGGCAATAGATCCTATCCTAATCACATCCATGTATGTATGATTGCCCATCAAAATTTGCAACATGTGGCAAGGCTCAAATGTAGAAAACATAAACTATGAAGATGCCATATGATGAGAAGCCCCTGAATCTAGAAGCCATCTCCCTGAATCATGACTTGTAGTAGCACAAAGAGCTTGTCCCTTTCCTTTATCTATCCCAAAAGAGTGATCCTTTCCTTTATCCTTGGAAGAAGAAGCGGATGTAGACATTCTAGAAGGTCGGTTGATTCTATTCCTCCCAAGAAAATTCTTCAACTCATCAATATCCTTCTTATAACAATGATGTTCATCATGTCCTAACTTCTTGCAATATCCACAAAAAAGATTGTCCTTATATGATTTCCTCTTAGGTGAGAATGGTGAATCACCTTGTTGTGGAGAGGAATATTGTGCTCCATCTTGTTGTGGTTTAGACTTAGGTTGCTTTTGATTCTTTCCTTTTCCTTGATTACTTTGATTCCCTTTGTTAGCCACCAAAGCTTGTGACTTTGAAGATTTGAGAATCCCCATTGTGGTCAACTTAGATTGCTCAAGTATCAACATCTTCGTGAATGAATCAAATGAGGGAGAAGTGTATGAGGAACCTTGAGCTAACCTATGGGTGTGAAAGCTAGATACAAAGGTTGCATACTCTGAAGGAAGCTTGTCCAACAAGTTATAAACCAATTGAGCATCTTTTTTGTCAATTCCACAATCCTTTAGCTTTGCTCTTAGCTCAGTTGATTTTGTTGCATAATCTTGGATTGTATCAAAATCCTTGGGATCCAAAGTTGGGAGTTCACTATCAAGCTTGTAGCCCTTAATCTCATCAACTTGACTATACAATTTCTTAAAAATATCCCAAGCCTCTTTAATTGTATTACACTTATCAATGTGAAAAATGAGCTCATCTGATACATACTTTCTAAGAGTTCCAAGTGGCATAGCATTCTTAGTAAGCCATTCAATTTGAGCATTAGGATCAGCCTTAGGATCAGGTGGTGCTGTAATAGTTTCATTTAAATAATGAATGAGTCCTTTCTCCATTAGTTTACTCCATGCCTTAATTTTCCATGATGCATAATTATGAGAAGTTAAAAGTGGAAATTTAGGAGAACCCATAGCACCAAAATGAAAAAACACAAGATAGAGAGAGGCACAATCACACAAGACACCCCCCCAAAATACTCAATTAAGAAATCCCCCCAAAATGGTGATTTTGGCACTTTATACTTAGTGCGTATACAATGGGCCACTTGCAAAACAAGGCAAAGTGGACTTCTGATTTCAATTTACAACTTCTCAAAATGAGATCTAAGAGACTTCAACAAATACTGCTAGTGATCTAAACTGAGATCCAAGCAAAATGCAAGTACCAAATATGCCAAAAATGGCCAAATAATGAAAGTAAAATTTCTACTTAAAATCACTACAAACAGATGGCAGATTATGAAAGTAGATAAAAAAATATGCACTTTAAAAAAAGACGACACCTGAAAAGGAGTCATATGAGCCCAAACGAAGCCTCCAAAGTTGTAAAAATTGGGATTTCACGATTTTTGAAAAACCTATATCCAAAAATTAGAAAACTCCTACACCACTGTACAGATCACAAAATTCTACCCCAAAACAAAAAAAATTGCTCGAAAAAATGAGTCCGGATGAGTGAGATATCGCTATTTGAAAAATGGCTGCAAAATTATAATTTCTAGAAAATTTCCGCTGCAGCGTCAAACTTCAAATGCCTCTAGATTTGGCCTTCGAAGTCCGATTTGGATGAAACAAAAGAAAAAAATGACTTTCTTGGTCCTCCTCAATCCAATGGTAACCTCGAATTTGACCCATCAAGCTTCAATAATAATCTATAATAGAAAACTCCAAAATACACAACCCCAAATAGCATCAAATTTCTCTCAATTAGCAAACCAATGACACTCTAATGGCTTTGATACCGTGAGAGATTTTTCCAAGATATAGAGGAAATGGAAAGCACAAATAAGAGAGAACAAAATATTGATAGGAATAAACTATATTCTATCAAGAGAAAATATTGATCAACTGGATCATCAATCGATACATACAATGAATATGAGCCTGCTTATATAGGCAAGGCTATATGGATATGTGAGCACACAAACATGACATGTGGCTCAATAAGAAACAAGGGTAGGTAGGAAATAGGTGTGGGTAGGTAGGAGAAACAATATAATATTCCACATGAGGTGGATCACCCACTGAATGTGGAGTGTAACAACAAGATCACACCATAAAAGGTGGAAATTCTCCTACACACACTATCCCAATGTGGCACAAACACCCAAGTGTCTCATACCCAAACTACTATGAAATGCATGCACCTAAGTAAACTTAAGTAAGGTGTAATAATATCCAAGATGAATATTTATTTACACCAACACTTTGTTCGACAATGCTTCTGAGATAGGTTTCAATTTTGTTGAGACAGGTTCTGAGACAGGTTGAATAAAGATGTTAATTGGCATGGTAATATGTGTATCACATGTAATTGAAATAAGAATTATGCTTTATTCTTGTGCAAAATCTTCCATTCAAATTGAGAAATGAATGTGCTCTAGAATTGATATTTTGAAATGGTTATTCATTTGTTGGGAATAAAGGAATAAGAATAGTTGGATTTGGTTCTTTAAAATGAACCTATGGTTGCAAAGTAAATTGAGTAATAATGGGGATTAGTATGGCAAATGTTCATGTTAATTTAGTTACTTGTATGATTCCTTTGATCACTATTATCAAGATTAATTTAGATATGGATATGATTGAATGTTATGTTAAGTAATGGCATTGAGATACCTTAAGGAACAAATATTCTATGTGATGTTTATTTCTGCTAGCATACTTGTGTTCGTATGATCTTGATTGCAAGATGATTATGTGCATGTTTAAATGGTGTTAGATTAAACGGATATGTTTATTGAGTTATATGTGTTGCATTAACTTAGTATAAAAAAATAAAATTCTATTTATTGTTAGATGGTTAGATTTCTCTAAGGTATTTTGGTGCGCATTACATGTTGTAGTTAGCATTAGGTTTGCAAGTTATTTTTGTATCTTTCCCCAAGAGTAGCTAGCCTTGGTCAACAAGTCTAAATCAGTGAGCTATTTCATTTTAATCTAATATACATAGTAGATATATTTGTTGGCCATTTGGTGGAATTGATTATGTGTTCAATAGATGTTTTGTCATTGATGCCAACACTACTTGTTTGGATGCTTTACTGACACCCTTCTAGTCCCGGTAGGTTGAGTGGTTTTTGGTTAACTTGGATCTGACATGATTCGGTAAGCTCTGGTATAGTCTGATGATGGAGTTGGCTTGTTCATGATACTTATACTCATATTTGGTCAATTGGTTTTGGTCTAGAGATCAGATACTATCCTGCTTGCTTAGAAGATTGGTTTCTGGTTCCGGTGAGGGTTTCACTGGCAGAGCTTCTAATAGAGATATTTGATAAATTGCATAAGTGGTGTTGCTTCAGCTTCTCATGAAGTTTCATGATGCTGTTGGTAATCATGTTTGAGACTTAGTGGTTGGAGATCATTGCTGAAGCGTGTGGACCTATACTTGGTCTCGGTTGATCTAGGTTATGGACATGCTTTAATGTAATGTGTGGATAGGACCTATTGATGTATTTTCGGGATGTCTTATGTGTTGATATTATTTGTTTGGTCTAAGACTGACATGGTTTGTAATTATGTAATTGGTTTATTATCTGGTGGTCGACCCAATTGTTTATGGTCGAGGGTTTGTATATATAGATGTAAGATCTCATTGTAGATCATCATGGTTAATGTAAGAGGTCACGGTCAAGGAATAAAATGTGTGAATAATGTAATATCATTTAGGCAGAGGAGTTGGTCAATCATTGGAGATCGAATTGGGTTTATGTAAGAGGATTTAGTCCTCCGGTATTAAGCTTAACCAAAACTGTACTCAGGCATAGGAGATGCTATCTTTTTCAGTTCAATGGTTCTCTAGATTGTAGTTTGGATTTGTATGTATTCAGTGAGGCTCCTTTTGTGATGAGCAGTGCGCTCTAGGTTGTTGGCCTTCCTGCAAGTGCAGACCCCTTCATTGTAATTCACATACTTACTGTAGAAGTATTATGTGACTGTGGGTAGGCTTCCCACCGTGTTTTTTCCCTTTACTAGGTTTTCCATGTACAAATCTTGGTGTTATGTGGATGGCTTTTATTCTGTAATTATTATTTATGCTTAATTGGTTTAACTGCCATTCCGGTATTAATGTTTTGGGTTCTGGTATTAAAATTTAAATTGCTAATGGTTCCTGTAATATGTGACAACTGATTCACCCCCCCTCTCAGGTATCTTCCAGTTATTTGAATTGTCTAACAATTGGTATCAGAGCTTTGGTCCTCTCTACAGAAAGCTTAACCACTTGAGGAAGATCCTATGGCGACTAACAGTTCAAGTTCATCCAGTTCTTTTGGAGCTATCTTTTGAAGGGATATTTCGAGGCTTTATGGAACAAATTACTCAATATGGAAGATTTAGATGGAGACTCATCTGAGATGTCTTGGAAAGGAGATTTGGGAGATCACATAGAATGGTGTCATACCCTATAATTCAGGATCTGGCAATCCTCCTTCAAAAAATCTAGACAAGGAGCTTGAGACTGATTGTAGAGCAAGAGAAGCCCTCTTGTGTGCACTTTTTGATCAACAAATAATGGGATTAACTGACAAATCATCTAGAAAGGCTATATGGTATAAGTTGGAGACTCTTAATGAAGGTGACCCTATAGTGAAGATTGCTAAACTTGATAGTTATCGGGTGAGATATGAAAACTTGAAGATGGAAGAAGATGAAAGGATTACTGCATTCATGGAAAGGGTAAATGAGATTTTTATGGGAATTCAATGTTGTGGTGGAACTCTGAGCGAAGATGAAATTATTTCTAAAGTCCTAAGAGCCCTCCCATTGGCTTACAAAATGAAGGCTACTTCTATTAGTGAGTTGAGAACAATGGCTAATACATTTGTCAACATAGATACTTTGGTTGGGAAACTATCTGCTTTTGAGCTTAAGGAATTTGGACCTTTTGGAGCTGTGAAGACTGAACCGGCTTTTCAAGCATCTACATCTACAACTGATACGTAAGACTAGAAATATTTATATGTAAAGGAGTTAGAAGATATGAAGAGAGAAGACGATGAGTTTGAGAAAATTGGAGCACTATTTGCTAGAAGAGTACCTAAGGGACCGGTAGGAAGTAAGTATGAAGGAAAAGCACCTTTTAAATATTTTGTATGTAATAAGATTGGTCATTTTGTATCTAGATGTTCTGAAAGGAATTCAAGATTTGAAGAAAGAGTTAGAAGATAATTTAAGCCTAACCCTAGATATCAAAACACATATAAATACAAGAAAAACAGAGACAAATCATTCTACATAGCTGATGCGGAAGGAATTATTGATTCAAATGATGAACCAACAAAAGACTCTGCTAGTGGATCCAACAATGGGAGGCAATGGGTATTCCTAGCTATCAAGGAAGACGATCCAACACTGGAAGAGAATGTACCTGAAGAGAAGGAACTTGCTGCTAAAATTGAAGACAAGGATGAATGGGTAATTGACAGTGGTTGTTCATATCATATGATTGGAGATAAAGGGAAGTTTCTATCTTTGCAAGAATTTGATGGTGGTCTAGTTAGATTTGGAGATGACAAGGCATGTATGATGAAAGGAAACATAACTATATCATTGGATGGTAAGAACAATACTGACAATGGTTATTATGTTGAAGGTTTGAGGCATAATATTTTGAGTGTAGGGCAATTGGTAGACAAGGGATTTCAATTACAGTTCAAGGATGGGAAATGCAAAATCATTAACAGATTTGGCTTGGAGATTGCAATCGGTACATAGACAAAAGGTAATATATTTCACTTAAACTCTGGTGAGAAGACATATTTTATTACACAAGTTGATGAGAGTTGGTTATGGCATAAAATGTTGTGTCATGTGAATTTTGATTGCATTGTGAAGATCAGTTCAACTAAGGCTGTTAGGGATATACCCAAGATTATGAAGCCCTATAATCCGATATGTAAAGAATGTCAAATGGGTAAACTGGTCAGAACCTCTTTTAGGGGTATACAAGATAAATAAAATGATGTTCTTGATCTTATTCATACTGATTTGTGTGGCCCTGCTAGAGTTAAATGTTTTCAAGATGATAGATATTTTATGCTAATCATTGATGATAATTCTAGAATGATGTGGGTTACTTTTCTGATAGAAAAATATGAAGCATTTGAAAAATTTAAAATCTTTAAGGCTAAAGTGGAAACTGAGACAGGATTGAAGATTAAATGTTTGAGATCAGATCATGGTGGTGAATTCACATCCCATGAGTTTAATAACTTTCGTGACAAGTATGGTATAAGAAGACAATTTTCTGCTCCCCGGACGCATCAACAAAATGGAGTTGTGGAAAGGAAGAACATAACTATCTTGGATGCTGCTAGAATAATGATGATGGAAGCTAGTTTACCTCATATCTACTGGAGAGAAGCAGTGAGTACAATGGTTTATACATTCAATATAGTGCATATCAAAGGAGAAACCGGTAAGACGCCTTATGAATTATGGTTTGGCAATACACCTACAGTTAAGTATTTCAAAAATTTTGGTAGTAAATGTTATATCAGGACAGATGATATTATTGGGAAATTTGATCCTAGATGTGATGAAGGCATATTTATTGGTTATTCTAATGAAAGCAAAGCATATAGGTATTATAACAAGAGATCACAAACAATTGTGGAGAGTGCTAATGTCAAAGTAGATGAGCTGAACAAAAGTCAAATCAAAGTTTATGAGAAGGAATCAACAGTAGAAATGATTATATCTGAACCAGTAGCACCTTTATCGAAACAGAGAGTTGAACCAGTTACTCCGACAACATCAGAGAATTCTTAAGTAACTAGAGAATAGGGAAGAGGAACATAAAGTTAGAAGACCCCTATGTATGTGAGATTGAATCATTCAGAAGATCAAATCATTGGGGATAAGAGAAATGGAGTGATGATAAGAAGAAGATTGACAACTAATGAGGCATGTTTAATTTCACAAGTTGAACCGGTATCAATAATTAAGACATGCAAAGATGAACATTGGTTGAAAGCTATGGAAGAAGAATTAGATCAGATAAGGAAAAATAATACATGGACCTTGGTTCCCCATCCTATTTTTTTTTTTTATTGGAACCAAATGGGTTTTTAGAAATAAATTGAATGAGGATGGTCAAGTTATAAGGAATAAGGCTAGATTGGTTTGTAAAGGATATTCTCAGAAGGAAGGAATTGATTATGGAGAGACTTTCCCACCTGTAGCTAGGATTGAAGTTGTGAGATTATTTCTTTCTTATGCTTCTTATAAAAACTACAAGGTTTATCAGATGGATGTAAAATGTGCATTTTTGAATCGGGATATTGATGAGGAAGTTTATATTGAGCAACCTAATGGTTTTTCACTATCAGATGATACTGATATGGTTTGCAGGTTAAGGAAAGTTTTATATGGATTGAAATAAGCACCTAGATCTTGGTATGCAAGGTTGGATAAATATCTTTTGAAGCTTGGTTTTACTAAAGGCAGTGCTAATAATAATTTATATTATAAAATCACTGATGATGATATACTGATTGTTGAAGTATTTGTTGATGACATTATTTTTGGAGGTGAAGGTAAGTTATGCATAGAAATTGATAAGAATATGGAGAAAGAATTTGAGATGTCTATGATTGGTGAGAGGAAATTTTTCTTAGGTTTGTAGATTACTTAGACTGATAAAGGTATTTTTATCTGTTAAACTAAATATGCTAAGGAATTATTGAAGAAATTTGGTATGGGAGACTTTAAACCGATAAGTACTCCTATGGTTACAAGTGAGAATTTGACAAGAAAAAATGTTTTTGCATTGGTAAATACTACAATATACAAATCTATGATTGGAGGTCTTCTTTATTTAACTCAGACTAGGCCTGATATTATGAATGTTGTTTGTATTGTTTCAAGATTTCAGAGTGATCCTAGAGAAAATCATGAGATGGCGGTGAAAAGGATTTTTTAGATACTTGCAAGGTATATCAGAATATGGTTTGTGGTACCCTAAGGATGATAACTTTACTTTATGTGCATATACAGATGTTGATTAGGCTGGAGATGTTGATGACCGAAAAAGTACTTCCGGTGGAGCTTTCTTTCTTGGAAAGAAGTTGGTTTCATAGATCAGCAAGAAACAATCATGTACTTCTTTATCTATTGCTGAAGCTGAGTATGTTGTTGCTGTTGCTAACTGCACACAAGTTTTATGGATGAAGCAAATGTTGAAGGATATAAAGGTGGATTGTGATGCATTGGTAGTTTTTCACTGTGATAACTCTGCTGCTATTGATATATCAAATTATTCGGTATTTCATTCTAAAACAAAGCACATATCTATCAAGTATAACTTTTTGAAGGAGAAGGTAGAAGAAAATGAAGTTAGACTGGTTTATGTGAACACTAAAGAGTAGATTGCAGATATTTTCACTAAACCTTTGTTTAAGGAATCATTTGAGTACATGAGAGATAAATTGAGAGTGTTCGCCCCTCCAGTAGAGACTTGATTGATACGGTTTGGCACAAGTCCGAAATGCATTATTAGAGATACTATTCATTCCAACACTGATGTGGGATGCTACTACTCAGGGGGAGTAGTCAGCTTTGTGATTTAAAGACTTATATTTTTTGCTTTGATGTTTCTATCGGATTTGTACCATTGATGTCAAAGGGAGAGTGATACTGATGTGAAAAAGAAAAAGAAAGTGAAAAGGGGGAGTGATATTCAGAACTATTTTTGGGAGATCTAATGGTTGTCTTCCACAAGGGGAGACTTGTTTGGCATTTCTTGGTACTTAGATGTTTTTCACATTTAGTATTGCCATCAATGCCAAAGGGGGAGATTGTTGGCCATTTGGTGGAATTTATTATGTGTTACAATGATGTTTTGTCATTGATTCCAACACTAGCTATTTGGGTGCTTTACCGACACCCTTCTGGTCCTGGTAGGTTGAGTGGTTTTTGGTTAACTTGGATCTGACATGATCCAGTAGGCTCCAGTATAGTCTGATGATGGAGTTGGCTTGTTCATTATACTTATACTCATATTTGATCAGTTGGTTTTGGTTTGGAGATCGGATACTATCCTTCTTGCTTAGAAGATTGGTTTTTGGTTTCGGCAAGGGTTTCATTGGTAGAACTTCTGATAGAGATCTTTGATAAATTGCATAAGTCGTGTTGGTGCAGCTTCTAATAGAGTTTTAGGATGTTGTTGGTAATCACGTTCGAGACATGGTAGTTGGAGATCATTGTTGAAGCGTGTCGACCTATACTTGGCCCTGGTTGATCTAGGTTATGGACCGATTTTAATGTAACATGTGGATAAGACCTATTGATGTATTTATGAGATGTCTTGTGTGTTGATATTATTTGTTTGGTGTAAGGATGACATGGTTTGTAATTATGTAATTGGTTTATTATCTAGTGGCCATCTTGATTGTTTATGGTTGAGGGTTTGTATATATATATGTAAGATCTCATTGTAGGTCATCATGGTTAATGTAAGAGGTCATGGTCAAGGAATAAAATGTGCGAATAATGTAATATCATTCAGACAGAGGAGTTGGTCGATCATTGGAGATCGAATTGGGTTTATGTAAGAGGATTTAGTCCTTCGGTATTAAGCTTAACCAGAACTGTACTCAAGCATAGGAGATGCTATCTTTTGTAGTTCAACACTTCTCTAGATTGTAGTCTGGATTTGTATGTATTCAGTGAGGCTCCTTTTGTGATGAGCAATGTGCTCTAGGTTGTTGTCCTTCCTGCAAGTGCGGGCCCCTTCATTGTAATTCACATACTTACTGCAGAAGTATTATGTGACTGTGGGTAGGATTCCCACTGTGTTTTTTCCCTTTACCCGATTTTCCATGTACAAATCTTGGTGTTATGTGGATGGCTTTTATTTTGTGATTATTATTTATGCTTAATTGGTTTAACTTCTATTCCAGTATTAATGTTTTGGGTTTTGGTATTAAAATTTAAATTGCTAATGGTTCCTGTAATATGTGACAACTGATTCACGCCCCCCCCCCCCCCCCCACCTTCTTAGTTATCTTTTAGTTATCTTCTAGTTATTTGAATTGTCTAACAATATTTTGTGAGCAGGTGATCACAATGGTTTTTCCTTATTTGGGTTTTCCACACAAAATTTTGGTGTTGATGTGTTGATTATGTTTTGCTATTGTGTTACTGCATTAATTTTGATTTACACTGATTCACCCCCCCTCCTAGTCCTGCCTTGGGTTCAATATTCTACATATCAACCAAATCCACTTCACTACTACATGTAGTTAGTAAACCCATTTATGCAATCAATTATGTTCTTATTATTAGCTCATCACAAGGATACATGTCACACGCATATTTCTATTTTCCTCTCAATCATTCTTATCTATTGTTTGATTCAATGAATCTCCCTCATTGATCGATATTAGGTAAAATCTATAACTATAAGCATTTGTAATTCATTAATTCTCTAAAATATTTGAGCATTCATACTATAATTATGAACTTGAAATCATACTATCTTATTACTATCAAAGTTATTGCTAATTGTGAGACTAAGCCAAATATCCAATATTCAATCGCGCACACACATATTTATACAATGGAGCAATATGGAGTCATGTGAAGGTATAATCATTTTATTATTTAATTTGATTTGCATTGATTTTACACTTTATTGAGTGATTGTTGAAAGTGATTTGGTACATTCATTGCATTATTAATGTTATCTCATATCTCATAATTCAACATTCACATTATCTACTAAAAATATCATGCCATGGCACTAGCAAATGTGGTATGTAAGTGAGAAAGGCCTTTATATTGAAAAATAAAAATATTATTGAGGCATGGATAAGTTTTATATTTTGAATTTGATTTTTATAAATATTACACATGGAAAAAAATGTGAAAATAGTTCAATTGTCATAATTTTTTTGGTTGGGAAAACTTAGGTTTTGTTGGCCTATTGTCATTGTTGTCATTGATGTCATGGATATGATTTGGTCTAACATGTATGTATGTGATTCAATCCAGAAGTTTTCTCCTTTATACAACATTTCTTTATCATGAAATACATGTATGAACTCTCTTCATGCAACTTTGGGTTCAATATTTACTCTTAATGGAAGACGTTTTGGGTCAGGTCCCGTTGGGATGTGTTGCGAGTAGAGTTTTTTGGTCCGGTCCTATTCGGATGTGTTGGAAGAATGTTCTACAAGGTGTTCTTTGATTCGAATTGAAAGCTGACACCGCTTGGAGTCATTTTTGGTTGATATAGCGTGTGGATAAGTTCGGTCTCACCCTTTTCGAATGAGCCAACTCATTAGAATAATTGATATGGATATATATTTCCATCAATGTTTCATGTTAATGCATGGTTTTTGAAAAAAACTATTGTGTTTATAATATGTATATGCAAAAAGGTCTGTGGATGTAAATATTGTTATGCAGATCAAGTGCAGTGAATGTATGAGACATATTTGTGCACTTCAAAGGAACTATAACCTATGCATATATTAGATGCACTTCTAATAGTTCAATTTTTTTATACTTCTTTATCCGACAGTGAGCCATTTGTTTTCAGGAAATGAGCCCTTCAAGTAGTGAGCCTAAACTGGCAACAAGCCACCCTCTTATATTGTGTAATCGGTTACATATTGCATCATTCCTAAGAGAGCATTCTTTCTGTGGTTTTTCCCATATTGGGTTTTCATATACAAAATCTGGTGTTATATGTTTTGTGTTGATTTCATTTACTATATTAAAATTATGTTATGTGATTGGTTAGTTAGAAGTTTTAATAAGTTTAAGGGAATACTGGTTCACCCCTCCCCTCTTAGTATTCTGGATATTCAACAAGTTTTATCCTAGTCTGAGGCTAGCAAGACCACTTACAAAGGATCTCTTCCAACAAGGTTACTTTTGGGGATCTCTTCCAACAAGGCCACTTTTGGGGACCATTATTCAATTCACTTGTTCAAACCCACAAGATTAATGACCCAGTGAAAGCACAAGGCCTATGAGCTCAGTGGCCCAATGGGGGTTTGAAACTTGGTTGTCACCTCACCAATAGAGTATTTCTAACATGGACTAAAAATTTGAAGATATTCTCATAAATATCATAGGTTATTAGACTTTATTACTATTTATATACTTGGCCTTATTAAACATTCCTTTTCTATATAAACCTTTATATTGTATCATCTACTAATGATTATTCTATAAGGATATGTGTATATTTTTTTAGAAGTAAATCTAAGTTCTTTATTAAGTTTATGGATTTTAAGGCTCTCAAAAAAATCAAACTAGTAGAAAGACTAAGGTATTCAAGAATAATGATAATGGATATTTTTCTATTTAGTTTGATAGGTTCTATAAGGATAATGGCATTGAGATATAATGCAACTCCATACATCCCTTAAAAAAATATAATTACAAAGTACATGCACATGAAATTGATGGATGAGGCTAGAAGTATGCTTGGTGGAGCCAACTTGGAGTAGATATTATAGGTAGAAGTGGTGTTTATTAGTAGGTCTCCCATGTTAGTACTCATGGTATAGAATAGGAAAAGGTTCTCCATTCAATGTATTCATTTTATAGTGGTTAAATTTGGAAAATAAGGCAGTGAAATGTATTTTCATTAAATATGGTAATAGTATGGAATTGTACAATTATTGGGATCCATGGTTGACAAAATTTTCTATGGTCGTAGTGTGATATTAGGAATGAAAATAAGAAAAATAGTATCCTAGCCTAATAATGCAAAAATGGGAACTATTTCCAAACTTTTCCATTGGAGAACAATCCATTAGGTCCAACTTCAGTCCCTTATGAGAGCAAGGCATTGTTGATTAATTGTTCCCTTTTGAATATTGATGATTGGATAATGATTTAGATATAAAAATTCAAGAACTAGGCATAATGATGGAAAATTGATAATAATCAACATAAACAGATAGATATAAAACTGAAAGTCAACTCAAAATTATAGATTTGGAAATCAAGTGCAGAGAGGAACTCGTGTCTAAAATTTGGGCCTAAAACAAAAGGACTACGAAGCTAGGTACCATGCTTCATATAGGTGCCCAAGTGCAAACAGGTGTTAGATCTAGTTTCATAAGCCTTCAAATTGTCTTCCCTCCAAATTTTAGGTAAAAAAGGAAGGACTATGGATCTAGGTGCCATAGTCTAGTTTTTTTTATATTAGAAAATTGGAACTATGCACCTCAATTTGCTTTCTACAAATTTGTAAATTTTTGCTGTTAGATTTATAACTTGCACACATAAAAGAGGAAAATGTTGTGTTGTATAGGGGTTTTCCTAAGTCAAACACCAGGTAAGAATTAACCTCCACTACAACTATGATTGATTAGAAAACATAGTGTACATGTGGTATGGTAGAGGCTAAATCTAAAGTAAAATGTTGAATTAACAAGTTTATAATAATGGTGGTGATGCAATTCTCTTTGGATAAGTGATTCAATTTTTGATACAATAACATGATAAATCATAACAAAATACATCATGAAAACATACTTGAAGACAACTTGTTGTATCTTGATGACCCTTGTACACAAATATTTTCTTGAAATAATTAGGAATGCTTGAGAATGGAATTGCTAGATGATGCCCTTGTCTAGGGTTCTCAAGGTATTTTGGCTTTTAGGCTAACTTCCAATCATCATATCAATTTATGAGGTTTGGATCACAAATGACAAGAACCGACACACTGACGCATTTGATTTTGGATTTGTTATGACCTAACCTGCACCCTATGCTAAGCTATCAACTCAGCAGGTTTGTGACACATGAGAACATTCCTAGGCCTATGGGTTGCCTAAACTTGGAGTGAGCTTCCAGAGAAAGTTGGTTCTTATGGGATTCACCTAAATCTAAATACACTAATGATCTTACTGTGAAAAGAGGAAGAAGGATTGCATTAATTAAACCTACAAACTAACAGGTGATGCACCAAGGTATACTATCCAAATCTGTAAAAATCAACATTAACCATGACACAATTTCAACTAAGAAACAAGCTAACTTGTACAAATTCACACTGCATACTCTTGTATAGACACTCTACAAGAAGGTTTACACTGCACCTATTTCAAGAAGGAATAAATAAACCTCACAACTTGGAAAATTGCAACAAAGATGCTTAATAATTAAAAAAAACTACAAGGAAGAAACACATCACAAATAGCAATGGTGAATCACTCAGGTGCACACTATATGACAAAAAATACAGAAGGCAAATGCTTATCTTTTCTCAAAAGGTAGTCTGATATACAATTCTAGAAAAATGAGTTACAATATCTCTCTTAGCAATAGAGAACTCTAAAAGTGCATTACAATAATGCTAGTGAATGATAAGAACTAACTTCACAAAAGAAGTTAGCACCATACTTATCCTTTTTCTCAAGCAATTAAAAAATAATAGGAGTCCCAATCTCCTTGGTTCAATGAAACTGAAAAGCCTAAAATATAGCCACAAGATTTCCTCTAAATGAGCTCCAAAAGGGTGAAAAAGTCAAGTTTGGCCATGTCAAACATGATGACTCTTCAAAAAGTACTCAATACACTCAAACTGTCTCTAAAACAACTCCTAGATACTCTCCAAATGTCTTGCCACCTCTCCAACTTCTCTATATCTTTGGCACATGTTTTGAAACATTCTCATACACTTGGCCTTATCTCATAATTTCAAACTTATCTCCTTTTGTGATTTGGCTTCCTGGCCACACATGTCATTATTTGCTCATTAAATAATATCTATTTAAGCAATTTGTGCTCCATCACTTGATAAATATTATTTATTGCATTGCTATTATTTATTAAGTGATTCATTGCAAATTACTTAATAGATATTGTTTACTTGGTAGGAAGGTGCAAAATAAAAACATTTTAAAACCTTATACCTATTGAAATGTGTTTTGATACACTCACCAATAGTCAGGTGGTTTACGCAAACACTCACCACCTCTCCTGAAAAGTAACGGGTTCAGAAGAACTCACTACCCCAAGGTCTCTGTAGTTGGGTCTCGACGGTGATGGATAGCTCAATGGCCGATGTAGTTATACCTATAAAGGGGCCTACTGGTTAAAACTAAATCCCGCTGGTTTATGAACAATTGTACTTCCTTTTTTTTTTTTTTTGTATTTTGTGATTTAAGACTCTCTGGGGGAATAAAATGCGAAGCGTAAGGGAAATAGGAAAGTAACAATAAGGACCAATATAATGACAACTTAATGAGCTATCCAATTAATTCCCTGCAATCCAAGCAATTATCAAACATTATCCAAGTTAGCATTCAACAACGAACCTCCAACAAACCTGCAATATCATCAATTTTACAAGCCTATGGAAATAAAAATCATCAACAATATGGCCTATCGCAATAATTCTCATACACCATTGTCGTGCGCAATATGATTCATAAAGTGATAGACAAAAAAAAGATTAAACCACATTGCTAACTCTAAATAATAGACGTTACCAAATTACACAAAACAATTTGGTAGAATATAAAGTAGATCAGGCAATCTACGAGCTGCTTTTCATATTAATCTCCATGAATGTATAACATAAATAAGTCAAACTTCTTAACAATTTGAAAAAATAATCTAAAATCTCTAATTGGACCTCAAATCATCAATTGACGGACCCTTACAAATGAATTCAACTTCTCAATTTATAGAAGTTCTTTCACCCTATTATTTAGGAAATAACTCTACCCTAAATTAAGAACTAAGAAAAAGGAGTCACAGTTAACTTGCAAGTTTCTGCCTGGACACTCCACTTAACAACTACAAAACTGACACTGCATGAGCATTACGAAGACCCTGCTGGGTGAGCCACATTTTCGTAATCATGTAGAATTTCTTTCAAAATTGGGACTTGAGTGAGAGGAGTAGTTTTAAAAAAAAAAGCTTCGCTATCTTTAGCAATTCTGGGAATATCCTTTATTTCTTGGAAAAAGCCTTATAATTTTCAATTATATATGCAACTGCTTGGGCTGGCAGATTGGCCACATGCTTAATTCTAAATTTATATTTCTTCAAAGCCTCATCTGCATGTGTTCCCTATTCCTCTAACTCCTTCACCGTATCCACCACCTCTTTACACTGAGTAATCAAATGTGTGTATCTATCCATAAGGGCAGCATCGAACTGGGCAACAGGTCCTAGGTTTTGTGCTTCATATGCATCCCATTGATTCAAAACTCACTGATGGTCCATTATTCCAGTATCAGCTATTTTGAGGCCAAAAGGCCCTAGTATATTCGTTATAAATTTCTCATATGACAAAATCTCTCTAAGAAGAGGGTCCCGAATATCAGTCATCTCCTTGATATACTGTTGATACATCTCTACTTTCAACTCCATAATGTATATGTAGGATTGTAGATTCTCACAACTATCCCCTCCTAAAAGGTCCTCTTGTAATATCAGCTCCTCCCCTAAGCATAGTATCCTTTTCAAAATTTGGAGTTGCTTATTAAAGGTGTTCTCTTTCTGCTCCCATTGAGTGGAGCATGTTGCTAAAACTCCTCCCACTTGTACTGCCTTGCAATATATTTTCATTGTATCCTATAAAAACAATCTAATCTAGGCTAAATTTACTTGAGCCTAAGATTTGGTGGCCGCAGCTACTCGTCTCACCTCCAGTAGTGCCTTTACCTCGCATTCTGGCAGTGATGAGGTTGAAGGCAAGTCATCCGTCTTACAAGAGTCCAAAGGCTTGCACATTTCTACCAAGAGATGTTTATACTATCCAAGTTGCGCTTTAAGTTCTATATTTGAACTATGCTCCTTTTCCATGTGCCCTCTGACAACACTCGTGGCTAGCTCCAAGGTATCTAATTCTCCCCACTTGGTCTGCTTACCTAGGTTTACCTGTGATACTTGGTATTTGGGAGAAGCTTGTCCTTCGGCCTGTGATGGAACCGCCACATCTGCAATCACTTCACTGGAACTCATTTTTGATAGGTGGTGAACCGTCTTTAACTTCTTAATCTTTGGTGGTTCCTCGGTGATTGCTTGTTGTAGAGTAACCTTGGGAAGCTCTACTTTTCTCTTTTTCTTTCCAAAGGTAAACTCTAACCATTCTGGTATATCTTCAGCTTCGTCACCTTGACGTGACACAATCTCAGCAATTATAACATACACCTCTGCCTGCTCCTCTATCTACTCCTCTGCTTCAGCTTCTGTTTGGCTAGGATGTTGGAATGATGAAACTTGGTGGGCTAAGTTAACCTGGAGAGCAACTTGGAGAGCTTGTTGTTTATGTAACTCTCCTAGCTTACCACTGACCTCCTGATTGAATGCCATTTCTTCTTCACCTAGCTCCATCTCTGTCTACCTGACTTCTATATCCTTAAGCAAATCCTCTCGAACTTGAGGAGTTAGAATCAAAGTTTCATTCAAGATATTTTCTGCTTCACCTCCTTCTTGCTCACTACCTAGAGGCCATTTTTGGTCGAGGTCCTCTTCCTCTTGGTCAGAGTCAGACTCGATGTTTCTAACTTTCACTTCCTCAGTAGTGGATGTAAATCCTTGCACCCTGGGCTGCCCTGTGAAAACATTCACTGGTGGTGCGGGAGCAGCGGTGCCTGAAGGACCTGTTGTACCTATGGAGGGTGGCTGAGCAGGTACCTCCTCGGTGGCTTCTAGTTCTCCTCTTGATCTTGAGTACCCTCTCCTTCGTTGTGGCCTATAACAGTCCTTGGTGGGAGAATTCTGGCAAGTGGAACTACGCCTAGCCCATTGGTCACTCCTAGGTCTGCAACCTTCTTTAGTAGTTTAGACTCCTTCATCTTTTCTTGGAGTTTCTTCAACAAGTCCTTAGTGCTTTCTCGAGGCTTGTCTTCCTCACCTGGGTTAGTGGAGGTATTCTGTCTTGAAGCTGACCTTGTTTTTCGAGCATACTCTTTATGACCTCTTGACTGCGGCACCCCTGAGGTGGATTCCTTTTGATTTGTCTTTGATGCATTGGGTCTGACCGTCTGGCTTAACCATTCCTTAGTCCTGTTGATGACTACTTGGGAGATCTTCTCTATGTCTGTATCTTCACTTGCGGACCATTTCACTAGGGAGAGGGGCCTCTTGTCTATCCCCGATTCTTTATAAATTGGATCAAGTAACTCTCCATCATCTCTCAGGTCTTTAGGAAGGTTAGTCTCGATGCCAAAGTCTCTGACCTGCGGTATAGACACCCTGTTATAATTCTTCTCCCTGACTTCAGAGCTGTCCTGCAAATTGGCCCAAAAGTCTTCTAAGCTGGGCCTATGCCCCTCATATGCCTTAGGCATAGCTTGCTTAAGTTTCCTATAGGGATCATAAAATTCCCTAGTATGATTATATTCTTTCAGGTTCAAATCCTGAAGCTCTTGCTCGGCCAATTTCGCCACTTGTATTTTAGAGTAGGCGAAGTACCCAATGGACACCGAGAAATCAATTCCTGTGTTATGTTTTGATGACAAGAGTGATTGGAGGCCTACAAGTTGTCTTACATATTCCAATAGGATCACCCTATCATTGCAATAATGAGGCAGCAACATTGGATTCCCTGTGAATCCGCTAACTCTGATGTAAGTGGAACGTGGGTTTTGGATGAACCAACACGCCTACTCCCAGGTGATAGCCATAACCTCAGGGCTAATCTGGTATCGTACGTCTCCAGTCAACTTAATGATTATAGGGAAGACAAAAGCATCATTAACCCTCTTAAAGTGTGTCTTGGCATTTGTTAGAGTGAGTTGGGAATAATATTCCCACATCTTCTTCTGTCCTTCTTTGTCTCCTAACTCCCCGTCCACTTGTAGGCCTGGGAATTTTCCAGCTCTGGTAGCTACCCAGATGACATATGATGTGAAGAAGAATTTCTGTGTTTGCTGCACTTCTTTCATTTGCCTATAGATATTGTCAGAGAGGATCTGTGGCCAGTCAAAGTATTGTTTCCCTATCAGAATGGTGGTCATAAACTGGAACATCCAAGGATGGAAGTGTTTGCAGCTTGGCTTGCCGAAGGCCCTGCTGAGCATAATAATCAAGTCCCTTTAATGCTCTTTGAAGTCCACCCTCAGGACCTCTATAGCTTTGAGCCCTATTTTTCTCTCTTGTTCCAGCTAGCTGGTATTCATGTGTCTTTTGCTGGCTGACACCTTTTCATTCCATGCCTTTAAAGCTTCTTCTTTTGTTAATAAGAATGCCTCTTCCCTAGTTGGGATTCTGAAGACAAACCCCAACATACCCGATGACAGGTCAATAACAGTCTTTCCACGTGCATCAGTGCACTTTCTGGTGTCGGGATTGTAGAATGGGGCAATGGTCATTATAAACTCTGGTGCTTGCAGGGACTGTGAGAACACAGTAGCTTCCACAAGACCCGACCTCTTTATTCTTTGGTGGAGAGCATCTAGGTTTGGTTTATCTAGTTGGGTTGCAATATCCCCAATCTCTATGTGTCCCACCTCGGTTTCTATGACCCATCTAATTTGATCATCCAGCTTCGAAACATGAACCTGTCTTTGATATTGGTACTTCATAGTGGCTAGAAGTCTATTAATTTCTTTGCCCCTCTTGTTGGCGGATGTGTCCATCTAATCACTGGAACCTGCGGGCAAAACACAAGTCTTAGTCCTCAATGCTAAACATAAATCTTAATCTAGTTCGGGACTTCGGGGTCATGGGGTCCCGGGGTGGGATGACAATGAAACCTGGAACTCCGGGGACTCGGGGTTCCAAGGTGAAAGGGAAGTGATACTCGAAACTCCAGGGACCCAGGGTTCCAAGGTGAAACGGAAGAGAAACTTGGAACTCTGGGGACCCGGGGTTCCAAGGTGAAATGAAAGAGAAACTCGGAACTCTGGGGACCCGGGGTTCCGAGGTGAAACGGAAGAGAAAATCGGAACTCCAGGGACCCGGGGTTCCGAGGTGGATCAGTCGATGAAACCCAAAACTCCAGGGACCTGGGGTTCTGAGGTGGAATGGAAGAGAAACCTGGAACTCCGGGGACCCGAGGTTCCAAGGTGAAACGGGAACTCCGGGGACTCGGGGTTTCAAGGTGACACGGGAAGTGAAACCCGAAACTCTGGGGACCTGGGGTTCCGAGGTGACACTAGGGCACTCCCAACTACAAAACACGAAAGGAAAACAACAAAAACAAAAACAAAAAGACAACCAAACAAGAAAAAACATGCAAGGAAGGATGATTCACCAACAAACGTCGAGAGAGAGAGAGAGCTTCAGAAGATCGGAGGTTTGCGACTTGGAGCTAAGGAGGAGAAGGTCGATTGCACAAATGAACTTAAAATTTCATTAACTCGTATATATAGCTTCCCGAAAACTCATCCGTACGAAAACCATAAACACGACCCCAGAACTCCGGGGTCCCGGGGTTCCGAGGCCAAAAGAAAGGAAAAACAAAACAACCTTGGGACTCCGGGACTATGGAGTTCCGAGGTCAAAAGACCCAAGACCTCGGTACTCTGAGACTCCGGAGTTCTGAGGTCAAAAGACCCAAGGGACCTCGGGACTCTGGAGTTCTGAGGTAAAACAAAAAGGAAAGAAAAACAAAAGAAGAAAAGGGGGCCACATTTTGACTCAAGGAGACCAAATGGGGAAACAGATATGCTAGGTATAACAAATGGCGACTATCTGGGAAAAATGACTATAGGCAATTTAGAATTTCAGAATATCTGGTTAACCCAACACGTAAGGCTATTATCATTCAAAAAAATGTATAAGAATTCGAGATGAGTAAGTAGTGAACAAACAATCAAGATGAGGAATAGACATGATCAACCCTTAAGTGTGTGCATATGATTTGTTACCCCACCATTTCAATAATGTAGATAATCAGAGGAAACTAGGCACAAGCTACATAAGTGAAGTCATTAACCGTGTTTCGTGCAAGGTTATCCTGGGCATAGCTCTACTACCAGTGAGGCATCTATAGCCTCGACAGAGATACCTCTGGTTCCCGTCAAGCAGTGCTCCATTGCCAGCCAGGCGTCCATAGCCCCGGTGGAGGTTACTTGAAACACCCATTTGAGTTGTTTTAAGAGGATCAATTATTTATCTCTCTTTTTAGGATTATGTAGAATATTAGGATATAGAAAAGGACTTCTTTCTTCAATAATCTCTTAAGCAACTTTCAAACATTGAAGTTCGATAACTGGGTTGGGAGCCATAGTGGATAACGTGAAATGCCTTGACTTCGGATTTTTCACTTGATACCAGTTTATCTGTTATCTCATAAAACTTTTTTGATGTATCTTAATGTGAAGTTAGTGCTGAGTTTATCAAGTTATCCTTTTCCAAATTGAAAGTTGAAAACTCATGTCATATTTAAATGATTATATACCACTTTGAACGAGTATAGACAAAGGTTTCGACCTCAACCAAATGACAATGAAATTATGAATAGCAGAGAGTCGAAGTCTCTCAGAATTTGGCAAGATGTTATACAAAGGATACCTACTTCCTCTTAGAATCTTTAAGACAAAACATATCCCCCGACTCAACAAACAAAAGAACGAAAACAAAAACAAAAAAGCAAAGAAAACAAAAACAAAAGAAAAAAAACACACAACACGGCCCAACAAAACACAACCAAACAGAGAAACAACTAACTACTATATACAACAGGTCCAACTCGATTGAGGATTTAATCAAAGTAGTGCTTAAGGAACTGGCCATTGATGGGCAATGGTACAAGTTCTCCAGTCAATGAGCTCAATCTAAAAGTGTTTTCGCCTAAGATTTCAGCTATTTGGTAAGTACCTAGCCACAATCTTTCAAATTTGTGATGATCACCTTTCTTTTCCTTGGCCTTGTCCCACAATAGGACTAGGTCAGAGATCCAAAAAGCTTTCACCTTGGCCCTTTTATCAAACCATCGCTTAACAACGGCCTGGTGCTTGGCAAAGTATTGTAGCGTATCAATCCTTTTTTCATCAAGTCTTAATAAATTTAAGAGGCGAACCTCTACCTGATCCTCAATGTCAAGCTCTTTCATTAATTGGAGGACCAGTATTTGTAAGTTGATTGGGAAAATAGGGGTCTATCCATAAACAAGATAATATGGGGAAGTTCCCAAGGTGGCTTTTACTCTGGTTCGATAAGCCCATAAGGTGTATCTCAATTGATTATGCCAATCTCTAGGGTTCTTCTCAAGTAGCTTCTTGATGATATCTAAGATGTTCTTATTCGTGGATTTAGCTACCCCATTACCTTGTGGGTAATAATTGGATGAAAATTTTAATATCACTTTATATTCATATGACCATTGCATCAATTGTGCGGAAGTAAAAGCATAACCATTATCACATACCAGAGCAAATGACATACCAAACCTGGTGACGATGTGTTCTTCAATAAATTTCAGGACTACCTCGGCAGTAGCATTTTGGCATGCAATGGCTTCTGTCCACTGGGTACAATAATCTGTTGCTGTAAGAATAAACTTATGTCCTGCAGATGAGTTAGGGTTAATAACACCTACAAAATCTAGCACCCATTGAGCAAAAGGTCTTACCTCGAACATTGGTTGGAGAGGCATGGCAGGATTTTTTCTCGGGAGGCCGTAGTTTGGCATGTATGACAATGACGAACATGCTCATGAGTATCCTTAAATATGCTAGGCCAATAATACCTAGCCTTCAAGATTTGATGTGCAGTAGCATCCACTGACCCATGACTTGTGCCATACTTACCATGAAATTCCTCAATCATTTTACGAGCTTCTTGATGATCCAGACACCGAAGGTAGATACCTTCATAATTCTTCCTATAAAGTGTCGAATCTTTGATCATATAATTAGAACTTTTGACCCTTAATGCTCATCTTTGCGTGGTTGTCAACCCCTCAGGACATCTATTATTCAGCAATATAAACACTAAATCGGTGTATCGGGGGTCCTGAGTGAACGACTCCAATGTATACTGTTGGCATTGGATTTGAGGGATGTCAGTCACCATGGCCTAAGACATTCCTTGGCCTCGGACCAATTTCATTAGATGCATCTCTAAATCAAACTCTTGTAATATCACCATCCATTTCCCTCGTCGTTCTCCCAGTTTGGACTGCATGAGTAGTGACTTTACTGCTTGGTCAGGGACAATCGCATAAATTTTACTCCTCAGGATGTAATGTCTAAACTTCTTGACTACTCTTACCAATGCAAAGGCTTGTTTTTCAAGAGCAGAGTATCTAATCTCAACACTCTTAAAGGGAGAACTCATAAATGCAATAGGTTTCTCATCTCCCTCTTGCCTTTGTGTTAAAACAACGGCTCCTGAGTGTAGTGAAGCAAAAGAATATATGTAAAATGGCAGTGTATAATCTGGGCTAGTTAGTACAGGGGCTTCAGCAATGGATTTCTTGATATGGGCGAAAGCCTCTTTTGCTTCAGTTGTCCACTCGACCTTAGCATCCTTCTTCATCATTTCATTCAAAGGCTTGACTATTTCTGCAAATCCAGTAATGATTTTTCTCACAAAATTGATCTTTCCAAAGAAAGATCTCATCTCTTTTTTACTACCGGGCATTTGTATTTTTAATAATGCTTCTACTCGATCTGGGTCTATAGAGATCCCCCTCTTAGAAATTACGTGGCCAAGCAACTTTCCTTCAGCCACTCCAAACACACATTTCTTGGGATTAAGGGAAATCCCATATCTCCTACACCTCTCTAACACCTTTATGAGGTGGTCTGGGTGATCTTCCATGATTTTAGAAAATATCGTTAAATCATCCATATAAATAATAATGCATTTTCCAATCAGTTCTTTGAATGCTGTGTCCATCGCTCACTGGAAGGTTGCCCCAACATTAATTAATCCAAATGGCATTCTTTTATACGCATATGTTCCCCACTTCATTGTAAATGCCATCTTCATTCGATCTTCATAATTTACCAACACCTGGTTATATTCTGAATAACTGTCTAAAAATGACATCATTTGTGAACCATTGACAATTTGTAATACTTCATCCAAAGAAGGGAGTGGGTAATTATCTTTCTCAAAAGCTTTGTTGAGATTGAGAAAATCCACGCAAAGCTATATTTCTCCATTCTTTTTTCATACTGGTACTAGATTAGCAACCCAAGTAGAATGTCGTACCGGAAAAATTATCTTAGTGGAAAGTAACTTTTGCACTTCCTTGAAGATCAAAGGTTCTATCAGTGCATTCACAGGACGTTGTTTTTGCCTGAAGGGTTTTATGTTTGGCTTTAGGGGAATCACATGGGTGATAAACGTTGTATCAAATGTCTTTAAATCTTCATACCCCCATGCTATTACATCGATGAATTCTTTCAAGATCTGTATCAGCTTTTCTCTTTCACCTTGAGTGCAAATCTTCCCAATATACACAATTTTCTCTTGTCCTTTAGGACCAATATTATGAGGCTCATATTTTCCAACATCCGAATCGGTTGTTAATCTCTCTTTTACTCTCAGGTCCGAATCGAAAAGTCTCTCCAAAGTGACCATCCCTTTAGGAATAACATTGGTTGGCAAATTCAAAATATCCATGTTACCCTCGTTCTTGAAATCATCCGATTTATCTTCTTCATCAATTATTTGATCTTCAAAAGCCCTCGAATTGGCAAGAAAATATAAGATATAGGCATCATCCAGGAAAACTTGGAAATGTTTGATATTATCAGGCACCACAGGTGCAGAGATTAATTCCACCGAAAACTTCTTTAAAGGGGATTGGCTTACTGGTTCTAATGTACTAGCAGCTACAACCAGCGCATCGGGTATCCCGTTTACTTTCCTAGGTACCAATTGAATGTCAAAAGATTCAAAATCTTCAATTAGATCCCACACTCTATTCCGATATGCTGCTAACCTCTTGTCATGGCACACGTACTGGCTTCACACTTGTTTAACCACCAACTCTGAATCTCCTTGCACTCTTAAACACTTTGCTCCTTTCTTATGAGCAAAAAGTAATCCTCTAATTGAAGCTTCGTACTCCATTACGTTATTGGTACATGGGAATTGAAGTCGGTAAGAAGCTAAAAGAGTTTTGCCTTTTGGGTTGGTTAAATCTACGCATGCTTCATTGCCTTGTTTGGATCTTGACCCATCAAACTTTAAAAACCATACTTCATCTTTTGGTTTCTTTGTATTTTTCACCTTTGGGTCAATGCTGAGGTCAGATCTCAGAGAGAATTTTTGCTTCTTAAGCTCAAGACCTTGTGATAATTAAGTTTGTTCAATCTCTGGTTGTATAGGCACTTCAATTATATTCGAAACAACTTTCTGTTCAAATTGAGGTTGAAATTTGGATTGTGTTTCTTCCTTCTTAAGCTCCAGAGGAACCTCTCCCTCTCCATTTTTAACAAACTTAACCGCGAGAACTTTGTGGTTGTATTCTTTAGGTAAGGTAATCTTATCAATGGGCTTGATTGTCTAAGACTCTGATTTGACACCTTGACCTTCCCCCGTATTGTTGGCATGATCTTCTTCCTCGAACGGGACCGGATTCATCAACTTTGTGATCTCATTCTGACATGGGATACATGAAACTTCTGAGTGTTCCTCATGGTGTATCCGACACCACTTTGGTAACAACAATTCTTTTATCTTCATAGTATTTTCTAATAAACACATTCCTTATTGTACTGCTGTAACGAACTCTTTCACCTGCCTTCTATATGAGGTCCTATCGATTTGAAATGGTTGAAGCAGGGTTGGTGCAGAAAAGGTAAGAATCTCATTGACTCCATAAACCCCTGGGCTTACCTCAGCAAACGCCACTTCATTGAGAGCACCATAGTCCGTGACCAATTTCTTCAATTTAGGCTCACTATCAATTCGGATCTAGTTGCTCACCCCTTTCCAAGGAAGCTATAAGTAGGTAAAACAAGTTGAGAAATATCCTCCCAATGTCTTGGACCAATCTCTACTAAGGAGCATCCCATATACTTCTAGAATATCTACCACTTGAATGTCAATATAGCGAGATATTCGAGGATCAACGCCCAACTATAAGTATACATCTTTCAATTCTCCGATGATATTAACCTCTATTTTGTCTAATTGTACTACCTTCCTATTCGCCCGTACTGGTTGAAGTCCAAGTTGTTGGCATATAGAGTAAGGCATTACGTTTCCTGAAGCTCCTGAGTCCACCAAATAGTTATGTGAATTCTTCCCACATATCTTCAAACTTAGTAAAAATGGTGGATTTTCTATTGCATCATTACTAATGTTAGCATTAACTTCATTAAAATCTGCCATCTTAACCTCATTACTCTGTGACTCTAACATCTCCAACTTCCTAAGAAGAGCCTTCTTCTGTTCGGGGCAATATCTCAATACTTCCATTAAGGACATAGTAGTGGAAGTCCTTTCCATCTCTTTAGTAACATCAAATGATCCTTTCAGAACATAATCTTGCCCCTAAACTTGTTTAGGGCGTGTTCCTTGGAAAGCTTGAGGTGGACGAGGATTGTTGCTCGCATTAGTGTCCAGAGGTACAAACCCGCCTGTCGGGGGAGGTGGCTCTATTAACAAAGCCTTGCCTTAACTTCTAAGATTATAGTTGTTCCTGGTCTAAAAGGCCCGAGCATCGTATACGCATGGTTCACCATCAGCTTCAGCTTGGGACTCTTTACATAGGAAAGTATCAACCAGCATGGCAGTATTAACCTTATCCGGTTCATCATTGGAATAATCTTTGGGCTGAGAGTCAGCTTGAGCAATTCTTATGATTTTCTCAAACTGTGCACAATTAACCTCAGAATGGGAAGCCGTGTCATGCAATCTGCACCAATTTGTTAGTAGATTCATATCAGCAAGGTTAACACTTTGTGTGTGATTTGGGTTATCCCATGCATTCGGGTGGTCATGGTTCACCCCACCGTTATTTGGACCCGTATTCCATTGCCTATTATAAGGTTTATTATTGTACCTTTGGTTCTGGTTCTAGTTATTGTAGTTTCGCTGATTGTTGTAGGGTTGGGATTGATTATATCCTCTTGGCGGATTCATCTTTAGCTGGCTCAAGTCTGAAGTAACCTATGAGATCATTTTCTTTAAAACCTCTACTTCAACAGATATATGGGATCCTTGATTCTCGGATGCTGTAGTTGGAAGTTGGTTTGTTGGATGCATATTGTCAAATTGTTGATTTCCAGCTTGCGGTTGACCAACATACTGCGTCTGAGTGGGAATGTTATTGGTACCATTTTGCCAAGTCGATGCTTGAGCTGCGAACTGTTGACTTGCTTGTGGTTGGGGTGCATAAATTGGCACGTGGTTCATTGTTGGGGCACCAAAAGGTTGAGATGAGGGTATACCTTGGAGTTGATTATAATTTCCTTGATTCACCCCTGTGGGTAGGTTATACCCAATCCCTCCTGGGGTTTGATTCAACTCTTGGTTCATGCTAATTGCTAATGTGAAGACCTTCACTAAGGTATCCCTTTGATCTTGAGGAACACTCTTTTTAATGAACATAGCAGTCCAAGGGTCAATAGCTCTCAGATATGAGTCGATGGCTACGTTAGGTGCTACCTGGTAAGGGGCTTGAAGCCTCTTGAATGCCCTTTGGAAGTTAGTATTAAAGGTCATTAATGGCTCATTTGGCAATTTCTTAAGAGAAGCAAACTGATGGTATAAAGACCCAGGGTCTACATACACTCGGAATTGATCAATGAAGGCCTTCTCCAAAAGATCCCAACCTGTGATGGAGTTTGCAGGTAGGGTTAAGTACCAATTGTATTCATTCTCCCCAAGTGAATATGGGAAGAATCTACATACTACATCTTGATGTTCAATATGATTACGAACAACTGCATCTTTGAATGCTTCAATATGTTCATCAGCCGTTCGTCCACCTAGATAGTAAAATTTGCTGCAAAATTTATCAGGGTTTCTAGGTAGGTCATGTATACCTCCTGGTATGGTTCCTAATGTTGTAGTGTCTTGGTTGAAGTAAGCCATCGAAGGCAAAAATGGTGAACGTTGAGTTACGAAAGGTGCAGCAATAGGCTGAGGACTGGGGATTAGTTGGTCTCTTACATTGGGTATGGATGACTGCACCGGTGAGGATGTTGAGGGTTGTTTCTTAGCTTTGTCCTTCTTCCTCCTAGTGGTAGGTCCTAATTAAACTAAGTCAGACGGTGAAGAACCACTCCTCAAGACTCGATGGAATCTCTTAGGAGAAAAAGATGATATATGATCCAGCTTAGTACCTTAATTACCTGGAAATACCAAATGCGGTTTACCTACGGGGGTTTAGTCTGGGCCCTCCTTCTAGTGCCAGTTTCTGTTGACATGTGTTTTGACACACTCACCAACAGTCAGGTGGTTTACGTAAACACTCACCACCTCTCCTAAAAAGTAACGGGTTCAGAAGAACTCACTACCCCAAGGTCTCTGTAGTCGGGTCTCGACGATGATGGATAGCTCAATGGCCGATGTAGTTATACCTGTAAAGGGGCTTGCTAGTTAAAACTAAATCCCGCCGGTTTATGAACAATTGTTCTTCCTTTGTTTTTTGTTTTTTTTTGTATTTTGCGATTTAAGACTCTCTGGGGGAATAAAATGCGAAGCGTAAGGGAAACAGGAAAGTAACAATAAGGACCAATATAATGACAACTTAATGAGCTATCCAATTAATTCCCTGCAATCCAAGCAATTATCAAACATTATCCAAGTTAGCATTCAACAACGAACCTCCAGCAAACTTGCAATATCATCAATTTTACAAGCCTAAGGAAATAAAAATCATCAACAATATGGCCTATCACAATAATTCTCATACACCATTGTCGTGCAAATTATGATTCATAAAGTGATAGACAAAAAAAAGATTAAACCATGATGCTAACTCTAAATAATAGACGTTACCATATTACACATAACAATTTGGTAGAATATAAAGTAGTTCAGGCAATCTACGAGCTGCTTTTCATATTAATCTCCATGAATGTATAACAGAAATAAGTCAAACTTCTTAACAATCTAAAAAAATACTCTAAAATCTCTAATTGGACCTCAAATCATCAATTCACGGACCCTTACAAATGAATTCAACTTCTCAATTTATAGAAGTTCTTTCACCCTATTATTTAGGAAATAACTCTACCCTAAATTAAGAACTAAGAAAAAGGAGTCGCAGTTAACTTGCAAGTTTCTACCTGGACACTCCACTTAACAACTACAAAACTGACACTGCATGAGCATTACGAAGACCCTGTTGGGTGAGCCACGTTTTCATAATCATGCAGGATTTCTTTCAAAATTGGGACTTGAGTGAGAGGAGCAGTTTAAAAAAAAAAAGCTTCGCTATCTTTAGCAATTGTGGGAATATCCTTTATTTCTTGGAAAAAGCCTTATAATTTTCAATTATACATGCAACTGCTTGGGCTGGCGAATTGGCCACATGCTTAATTCTAAATTTATATTTCTTCAAAGCCTCATCTGCATGTGTTCCTTGTTCCTCTAACTCCTTCACCGTATCCGCCACCTCTTGACACTAAGTAATCAAATGAGTGTATCTATCCATAAGGGCGGCATCGAACTGGGCGATAGGTCCTAGGTTTTGTGCTTCATATGCATCCCATTGATTCAAAACTCACCGCTAGTCCATTATTCCAGTATCAACTATTCTGAGGCCAAAAGGCCCTAGTATATTCGTTACAAATTTCTCATATGACAAAATCTCTCTAAGAAGAGGGTCCCGAATATCAGTCATCTCCTTGATATACTGCTGATACATCTCTACTCTCAACTCCAAAATGTATATGTAGGATTGTAGATTTTCACAGCTATCCCCTCCTAAAAGGTCCTCTTGTACTATCAGCTCCTCCCCTAAGCGTAGTATCCTTTTCAAAATTCGGAGTTGCTTATTAAAGGTGTTCTCTTTCTGCTCCCATTGAGTGGAGCATGTTGCCAAAGCTCCTCCCGCCTGTACTGCCTTACGATGTATTTTCATTGTATCCTTTAAAAACAATCTAATCTTGGCTGCATTTACTTGAGACCAAGATTTGGCGGCCGCAGCTACTCGTCTCACCTCCAATAGTGCCTTTACCTCACCTTCTGGCAGTGATGAGGTTGAAGGCAAGTCATCCGTCTTACAGGAGTCCAAAGGCTTGCACATTTCTATCAAGAGATGTTTATACTATCCAAGTTGGGCTTTAAGTTCTACATTTGAACTATGCTCATTTTCCACGCACCCTTTGACAACACTCGTGGCTAGCTCCAAGGTATCTAATTCTCCCCACTTGGTCTGCTTACCTAGGTTTACCTGTGATACTTGGTATTTGGGAGAAGCTTGTCCTTTGGCTTGTGATGGAACTGCCACATCTGCAATCACTTCACTGGAACTCATTTTTGACAGGTGGTGAACCGTCTTTAACTTCTTAATCTTTGGTGGTTCCTCGGTGATTGCTTGTTATAGAGTAACCTTGGGAAGCTCTGCTTTTCTCTTTTTCTTTCCAAAGGTAAACTCTAACCATTTTGGTATATCTTCAACTTCATCACCTTGATGTGACACAATCTCAGCAGTTATAATATGCACCTCTGCCTTCTCCTCTATCTGCTCCTCTGCTTCAGCTTCCGTTTGGCTAGGATGTTGGAATGATGAAACTTGGTGGGCTAAGTTAACCTGGAGAGCAGCTTGGAGAGCTTGTTGTTTATGTAACGCTCCTCGCTTACTACTGACCTCCTGATTGAATGCCATTTCTTCTTCACCTAGCTCCATCTCTGTCTGCCTGGCTTCTATATCCTTAAGCAAATCCTCTTGGTCTTGAGGAGTTAGAATCAAAGTTTCATTCAGGATATTTTCTGCTTCACTTCCTTCTTGCTCACTACCTAGAGGTCGTTGTTGGTCGAGGTCCTCTTCCTCTTGGTCAGAGTCAAACTCGGCGTTTCTAACTTTCACTTCCTCAGTAGTGGATGTAAATCCTTGCACCCTGGGCTACTCTGTGAAAACATTCACTGGTGGTGCGGGAGCAGTGGTGCCTGAAGGACCTATTGTACCTGTGGAGGGTGGCTGAGCAGGTACTTCCACGGTGGCTTCTAGTTCTCCTCTTGATCTTGAGTACCCTCTCCTTCCTTGTGGCCTATAGCAGTCCTTGGTGGGAGAACTTTGGCAAGTGGAAGTGCGCCTAGACCATTGGTCACTCCTAGGTCTGCAACCTTCTTTAGTAGTTTAGACTCCTTCATCTTTTCTTGGAGTTTCTTTAACAAGTCCTTAGTGCTTTCTTGAGGCTTGTCTTCCTCACCTGGTTCAGTGGAGATATTCTGTCTTGAAGCTGACCTTGTTTTTCGAGCATACTCTTTATGACCTCTTGTCTGTGGCACCCCTGAGGTGGATTCCTTTTGATTTGTCTTTGATGCACTGGGTCTGACCCTCTGGATTAACCATTGCTTAGTCCTGTTGATGACTACTTGGGAGACCTTCTCTATGTCTCTATCTTCACTTGCGGACCATTTCACTGGGGAGAGGGGCCTCTTTTCTATCCCTGATTCTGTATAAATTAGATCAAGTAACTCTCCATCATCTCTCAGGTCTTTAGGGAGGTTAGTCTCGATGCCAAAGTCTCTGACCTACGGTACAGACAACCTGTTATAATTTTTCTCCCTGACTTCAAAGCTGTCCTGCAAATTGGCCCAAAAGTCTTCCAAGCTGGGCCTATGTCCCTCATATTCCTTAGGCATAGCTTGCTTAAGTTTCCCATAGGGATCATAAAATTCCCTAGTATGATTATATTCTTTCAGGTTCAAATCCTGAAGCTCTTGCTCGGCCAATTTCACCACTTGTATTTTAGAGCATGTGAAGTACCCAATGGACATTGAGAAATAAATTCCTGTCTCATGCTTTGATGACAAGAGTGATTGGAGGCCTACAAGTTGCCTTACATATTCCAATAGGATCACCCTATCATTGCAATAATGAGGCAGCAACATTGGATTCCCTGTGAATCCGCTAACTCTGATGTAAGTGGAACGTGGGTTTTGGATGAACCAACACGCCTACTCCCAGGTGATAGCCATAACCTCAGGGCTAATCTGGTATCGTACGTCTCCAGTCAACTTAATGATTATAGGGAAGACAAAAGCATCATTAACCCTCTTAAAGTGTGTCTTGGCATTTGTTAGAGTGAGTTGGGAATAATATTCCCACATCTTCTTCTGTCCTTCTTTGTCTCCTAACTCCCCGTCCACTTGTAGGCCTGGGAATTTTCCAGCTCTGGTAGCTACCCAGATGACATATGATGTGAAGAAGAATTTCTGTGTTTGCTGCACTTCTTTCATTTGCCTATAGATATTGTCAGAGAGGATCTGTGGCCAGTCAAAGTATTGTTTCCCTATCAGAATGGGGGTCATAAACTGGAACATCCAAGGATGGAAGTGTTTGCAGTTTGGCTTGCCGAAGGCCTTGCTGAGCATAATAATCAAGTCCCTTTGAGGCTTTTAAGTCCGCCCTCAGGACCTCTGTAGCTTTGAGCCCTATTTTTCTCTCTTCTTCCAGCCAGTTGGTATTCATGTGTCTTTTGCTGGCTGACACCTTGTCATTCCATTCCTTCAAAGCTTCTTCTTCTGTCAATAAGAATGCCTCTTCCCTAGTTGGGATTTTGAAGATGAACCCCAACATATCTGGTGATAGGTCAATAATAGTCTTTCCATGTGCATGAGTGCACTTTCTAGTGTCTAGATTGTAGAATGGGGCAATGGTCATTATAAACTCTGGTGCTTGCAGGGACTGCGGGAACATAGTAGCTTCCACAAGACCTGACCTCTTTATTCTTTGGTGGAGAGCATCTAGGTTTGGTTTATCTAGTTGGGTTGCAATATCCCCAATCTCTATGTGTCCTACCTCAGTGTCTATGACCCATCTAATTTGATCATCCAGCTTTGAAACATGAATCTGTCCTTGATATTGGTAGTTCATAGTGGCTGGGAGTCTGTCAATTTCATTGCCCCTCTTGTTGGTGGATGTGTCCATCTAATAACTGGAACTTGTAGGCAAAACACAAGTCTTAGTCCTCAATGCTAAACATAAATCTTAATCTAGTTCGGGACTTTGGGGTCACGGGGTGGGATGACAATGAAACTCGGAACTCCGGGGACTCGGGGTTCCGAGGTGAAATGGAAGAGAAACTCAGAACTCCGGGGACCCGGGGTTCCAAGGTGAAACGGAAGAGAAACTCGGAACTCTGGGGACCCGGGGTTCTGAGGTGAAATGGAAGAGAAACTCGAAACTCTGGGGACCTGGGGTTCCGAGGTGGAATGAAAGAGAAACTCAAAAATCCGGGGACCCGGGGTTCCGAGGTGGAAAGGAAGAGAAACCCAGAACTCCGGGGACCCGGGGTTCCGAGGTGAAATGGGAAGTGAAACCCGGAACTTCGGGGACCCGGGGTTCCGAGGTGACATGAGAAGTGAAACTCGAAACTTCGGGGACCCGGGGTTCCGAGGTGACACTAGGGAATTCCCAACTATAAAACACGAAAGGACAACAACAAAAACAAAAACAAAAAGACAACCAAACAAGAAAAAACACGCAAGGAAGGATGATTCACCAACCTGGTGAATCGAAAAACCAACAAACGCTGAGAGAGAGAGAGCTTCCGAAGACCGGAGGTTCATGACTTGGAGCTAAGAAGGAGAAGGTTGATTGCACAAATGAACTTAAAATTTCTTTAACTCATATATATAGCCTCCTGAAAACCCGTCCGTACGACAACCATAAACACGACCTCGGAACTCCGGGGTCCCAGGGTTCCGAGGCCAAAAGAAAGGAAAAACAAAACAACCTCGGGACTCCGGGACTCCGGAGTTCCGAGGTCAAAAGACCCAAGACCTCGGGACTTCGGGACTTCGGAATTCCGAGGTCAGAACAAACAAAGAAGACCTCGGGACTCCGGAGTTCCAAGGTAAAACAAAAAGGAAAGAAAAACAAAACAAGAAAGGGGGGCCACATTTTGAGTCAAGGAGACCAAATGGGGAAACAGATATGCTAGGCATAACAATACCCACGGGGGTATTAATGGGTCAGAGAAAACAAATAAATAAAAGGCAAAGATTGCCCCTTATGCTTTTCGGGTATATTAGGGTAATAACAACCCTAAGTCATTCATTTTCATCTTTCTTTGTCATTTGACATTTTCCTTCTCTGCCCTATGCCACCATGAGGGTTTGATAGCGATTTCCCTTCTTTGAGAGTTTTCTGGAGGCTTTCTACAAAACAAATACATGTTTTGAGCAGATGAGCTGAAACTGGTAAGTCTTTGTCTGATACAGTGGCTCCATCTTGATTATTCTTTTACACTTTTTCTGAAAAATGTCATTTTACAAGGAAAATACAGAGGCCCAGTCTTATTATGCTTGGCCCTTTCCAATTAACTGTTGCAAACTTGTCTATTACTAATGGGTGAATTCATTTCATTCAAGGGTTTCCTCGAGCTCTCTTCTATGGGACTGATCATAAGCTTTGCAATGGCTAATAATATCTTACTCTTATTACCATTTACCAGTCAATAAGCTGACTTTTTTGAGGCTTCATAGCTGTGAATGGATGATTGAGGTTGTCGTATATGACAGTGACAGTTGTTGACGTCCAAAATTAATTAAATTAAATATTTAATTAATTTATCCTTACTACATAGTTAATTAATTTAATTATGTTATCCTTATTCTTCTCAGTATTAATCAAATTTAATTGATCTTGTCACTATAATCCAAATAATTAATTTATCTGATAAATTAATTATTCCCATTCTTCTAAAGTCATCTGATTTAATTAATTCCTCTAAGTCCCCTTTAGTTAATTAATTTTAATTAATTAACTAGATAATGTGATTCCTACAAATCAATTTCGTCTAATCCTCACTTACCTTCTTATCATTATTTCCCAATTTTTAATTCCTCCACTCATTCTCTCTCTTCTTGTCAAATCCTCCTAACTTTCCCACTTGTCTTTTAATCTCTCATTATCCCACTTAATTACTCTTTCTAATCATTTGATAGTGCCTAATCCTCACGATTAGCTACAAGTCAACTATTTGCCATAAATGGCTTGTCCCCCTCTCAACCCCCTACCTTAAATGCACCAACTTTGGTCATTTCAAATTTCCTCTCTTCCCCATGCACTCTCATCTTCCCAAGGAATTTTTAATTCCTTTTCCCTTTTCATTTTCCCGTGCACCTCACTATTTGGGAATTTTTAATTCCCTTGTCCTCTTCCAAGGAATTTTTAATTCCTTTTTGTCTTCCCAATGTACTTGAGGGTACCTTCCTCATGCACATTGTGTAGTGTGGTGACAAGAAATGCCTTTATGGAAAGTCTCTTGGTCTCCATACTATGTCCTCTCAATCCACTTCATCCATTTCCTTCAATCTTGACCCTCCATCTCAAATCAATCTCAACCGTCCATTCCTCCTCTCTCCAGTCTATAAATTGTGGTCTCCTCCCCTTCATTTCATATCTCATCTCATGCAATCTTATGCTGCCAATATAGCTTTTGAAATCATCCTTTGTGGATCCACTATAGTCAATCTTAGGAATCCACATCCTCCATCCCTTTGCAATCATCCATTCCCCCTCCATCAATTTGAATCATTGTTGTTATGTGTGGAGAGTAATCCACAACCCATCTTGGAGATAATCCAAACAAGTTGGAGAAGGAGGCACATCTTAAACTTCATCAAGAGCTCAATCCGAGGGAGAGACAAGAGTGCAAGGTATAATGGTTTAATTTTAAATGTTTGAGTGTTTTATGTTTTATTTACTAACCATTGTATCTCCTTGTAATTTTTGTCCATCTCCAACAATGTTCTCTATTATTGACCTCGATCTTCCTCCATTCTTCAATACCCACAACCTTGGTAAAAAACCCTCATTTCAATCAATATGATTGTGATTTGAGTTGCATCTTTTATAACTGTTGCCCTTAATGGCAATGTTGTTTGTATTTTTATGTTGTTACCCTTATGCCATCAATCACCTCTATATGATATCATTCCTTGTGACAAGGCTTATGCTCAGATTCTCTATAATCTTGCAATCCATGAATTGATTTTTGAGTGAGTTTGCAATCTTTCACTGATATGACTATCTCAAGACCACATTTTGGCATCATGGATTACTTTCATTATGTGCCTCATGACCTCTGCTCTGATATTGGAAGGTTGTCCATGATATTGGTTAGTCCTTAATCTCTATCTTGAGGCTGCTATCTCTGTATGTTTGCCTTTAGAACAATAATAAAATTATATTGATCTCCAACCCTTTGTCTTTTTGCCTCTGTACTTTAGATACTTTGTTAGGGTTGTAAATCTCTACCATTGCTTGGTGATGATTCTTTATCATTGACTGCTAGAAGATCTACACTGCTATAACCTCTACTAGTACTTTTATTATCATAAGCCTATACACGCCTTTTAGAGTTGGCCTTTAAACTGAGAAACTTGTGACTGAAGACAACTACTTCAAGGGTCTTATTATCAGACCTTGTGCTTTTGGATAGTTACTACCAAGCCTTGAAGATGCTTTTGTGACTACCTATGAGGCTTATGTCTGAAACTCTTGTAGGTGTTATCCTGATAATTTGCTAGGTCTTCCCTAAAGTCTATTCTATTTCTCATTACAACAATGAACATTATGACTATGCATGCTCTTTCTCATACCGTGATCTCAAATTTGATTGTGTTTCTTGCATGCTATTCACTATTTGTTTCATTCTATCACATGTCAAGTCCTTGATGAAATGTTTGATGCATTGTGACCTTTGCCTTGTCTCAAATTTACTATTCTTTTAGCTTTTGCAGCTTCATTGAATGGACATAGTGTAGCTATGACTTCTCTAGATTTATTTGATTGTTAGAATAGTGTTTTGTTTACTGTATATTTATATCTCTTATTGGCCATTTTGAAACTCTTTAGGTCTCTGTGAATATTTGTTAGGTTTTACTATTCTAAGAATGGCTAAGTCATTGTAGATCTCTATCATGGCTATCTCTACAACATTCTTTTATCCAATCAGCCTACATCATTGAATATTTTTTTCCCTTTGCAAATATGTGTGTTTTTGAAGAAGTTCTCATATTTCTAGGATGAGAATATTTCTATGATATCCTCTTTAGTATGTGCCTAATGTTCCAAGCTTTCTTCTTTGTCATGATGATTGTTGGACTGTTATTTCTAGGCGTGGCTTCTCTTCAATGCTTATGTGATCTCTTCTCAAATCATTGTGAAAGCTCTATATTGGTTATGGATGCTTAGTGACTATTGCAACATGGTCCTTTGACTGTTAGAAGTAGCTATAGCTGAAACTGATTCTTTCTGACAATGGTTCCATATCCTTTTGGTGTGCTCACAACTTGGATTTGTCATAGTAATCTCTATCCTTTGTGACTCATTCTCTGCTATTACCCTTATGATGGACTTATTTTGAGTCCTAGAGCTATAACCTTGTCTTGGTACAACTTACCAAACTTTGAAACTCTCAAAACCTCAAAGACCCTTACTGACTTATGTTTCATTTCTATTTCTTAGGCCTATAAAGACACCCCATTTGATTGTATTTTAGATTTGGAGGCTTCTCTAAGTCAAAAAGATTGTTACTTGAATACTTATTAGCATTTTAATCTCAGTTCTTACTCATTGACAGTTCTGTGGATGTCTCTTTAAACGATATGCAACCTTGGGATTGTAATACCCTAAAAATGATCATCTAAACCATAGGCCCCTAATCTCGACTACATCACCAAGGTTCTAACCAAAGGCAAATTAAATCAATCATGAAGACCTAATTAATTAATTCTCAGTCATCAATGTCACATGGAAAATAAATCACTCAATATTAATTAAATAATCATTTAATTAATTAATCATTCCAAGTAAATCATTTTAATCAATTATCTTATTTATTTAATTAAATATCCTAGCATATTTAATTAATAAATCTATTTGCCATTAAATCATAAAAAGGAATTAATTTGGAATAAATAATTTAAAATTGAGAAAAGAAATCAAAATGGAATTAAATTGAAAAATCTTAGAAAAGCAATTAAATCAATTAAAAATCAAAATTGAATATCAAAATATAAAATATGAAATAAATTAGTTTTTTGGATTTTATCTTAAAATTAGTTCAACTTCCTTTAAAGATGAGAAAAGAATCCAATCACATCAATTCACTTGGATTGTTCTTCCTCTTGGAGAATCTCTTCCGCTCATAGTTGATCGATCTTGACTGTTGGTCTCTCTTTGGATTTTCTATAAATTCAGGCCCTCATCTCTCATAAAAAAAGAACCTAGAGATTATTGTTATTATGCTATTTGTTTTCTCTAGGCTTATTGAGATTTGTGCATTGAGATATTACATGTTTAATGTTGATTCATATTGCTTAAAATCATGTTAGATTAATCATGCATATCTAGCATAATCTTGCATCCATTTAGCTCAATTTCATACTCATATAGATTAAATCCTTCGTTTAGGTGTTGTCTAGTCACTGGTGTTGCATATGAAAATCTGAGAGCAAAACTAAACTCACATCTACTAGAAGGAAATAGGTCGCTTTGTAATGGTTTATTGTTCATTGTTGATTATTGATTTACTAACCATGCATCTAATGACTTAATTGAAGTGCTATGTATTTAGATACATATACAAATCTACTTTTCACACACACATTTTTGGTGCCCACCGTGGGGCATGAGAATTCAATTTTTGGGCTTGCAAAATCCTTATTTCATTTTTCAAGTTTTCCTCTATACAACCTCTGCAAAAGGTCATATGAGTTTTTAAGAATTATGGGATGATTTTTGGGAATACTCATTCAACTCTGTAGGAATCATCGTACGAGTTTCTGCTTTGTCATCTTCTTTTGGGGTTTACTTGTTCGGTTTGGTGAGAATAGTCATTCTACCCTATGGAAATTGTCGTACGAATTTCTGAGTTGCGTGTTCTATAAACAATATCTTTTTAGGGTTTTCTTGACTTGTCTTTGAATTTCACTAATGCTAACCCTCAATTGTCTTCTGTTTGCCTGAGATTTTCATAGCCTAACTCATTTTCTGCAAAATGCCTATCGAAGAATTTATCAAATCAAACTCACGCATGTAAAAGAATAGAAAACAACATGACTATTGATGCATTGGTTTTGTAGGTTGCCTAAAGAGAATCAACCAAATATTGTGTATTCTTTAATTCATTTTTTTTAAGGCACTTAAATTTCTATTTGGTTAATGAACAAATTTGTCTTTTGTGTTTGAAGAAAAATCTAAGAGGTAGAAAAGTATGCTCTTGTTTGCACAGACAATCAGAAATCTAGACCCTCGAAGATTTTTCTAAGTTTGAGATTTGTGTAGCTTTTAGCGGGCCTGCCATAGTGAGAAAAAGTAACCATCCTATGAGAATGACCCAAGTGAGTACAACTAAACCCAAGCATTCCAACTCACTATAATAAATAGGCCTTTCAGGATTAAAGTCTCAGGGGACGAGATTATTTGAGTTTTCTCTTTTGAGATCTCTCATATTGGGCATTTTTTAGGGCCTTGTGGTCTCAATCACGCTTGCATGACGACAACTTGTTTTGGTATCTTGTCGGGCTATAGGCCTCAATCGCGCTTGCGCGACTTCAAGGGGTAATTTCAAATGAAAATTCTTACTACAAAATTTAAAATAGAAGCTACCTGATTCACCTCCGAAAGGGGGATAATCTTTGTGCAATAGAGATAGTAACTCTCCCAAGATACTTGCCATTTCATGCCCCCATTAGAATTTGGAGTTGACTAATATGATGTTGAGAATCCATTGCATGAGACTCAATGGTCGTATTCTGTTTAGCTATTGGGTGTGTACCTGAATTTGCAAGCAAAGGTTTTCTCTCTCAGCCAATTTCCTTAGAATTAGCATGCTATGTTTGGTGTCACTTTGGATCTTACGTGTTTGCTATGTTTTTTATCTGAAGCTAAAACTAAAAATCTAAAAAAATGGAAAAACTCAAAAACCAAAAAAAAATAAAATCAAAATTCAATGGTAAAAAAATGCAATCTCCTTGTCAAAAAATTTGTCTTTGAGCATAATTGTCGTACGAGCTTCCTAATTCATCGTACGAGCTTCCTAATTCATCATACGAGTTGACTACATTGTCGTCCGAGTCTTATAGTTTGTCATTCTGACTTGTTTAAATTGTCATCATGGTCTTCGAAGATTTTCGTCTGAGCATATACAATCTATTGTACGAGTAGTTTTGGTTTGTGAAAAGCTGTCGTCTGGTAAGCATTAAACTATCATTTGAGTATAGGCAACAACTCATACGAGAAACTATCTATGTCGTCTGGAGCCTGTCAAATTGTCATCTTAGTCAGTATCCTTTGTCGTACAAATCTATGATTTTTTCAGTCTAGAACTTGTCTGTTGGCGTACTTTTCCAGAACTGTCATACTTGCGTAATCATTTCGCAGTGAGCATAAATCTAGTCATCGTAATCCTGAGCATAAACAACCTCAATAGTGTACCCCTACTGTTGTGTTGCATAAATTTGTCGATTATCTCCCAGCTAGTTCAAACCAATCACTTATCAAACTTAATCAACCTAGGTTGCTTAGATCACGTCTTACACATGATAGATCATTCCTGAAACCAGACTGAGTCTTGGTCACCTTTCTTAAATCACTATGTTAAAATGCGTAACTAGCTCTGATTTAATCTTGACATCTGCATCACATCTGACTCTCGGCCACGTTGATTGTAAATGCCTGTTCAAACCAGGATCTCTTCTAAAAACAAGAACAAGAAAAAGGAAGAGATAGTAACATTGCAAACCAATCCATTTTACCAAGAGAAACCAATTTTTGATGAATCTTTTGAACAACAATACTCAGACAAACCTTCATCTTTAAAAAACCATTTTTGGATCAATCCCTATCTTCCAATATGTTTGAAGGAAGACAAGAAAAAGAGACTGATAAAGGTCAAGCTTGTGATGACCTTAGTGTCCAGGCTAATGATAGTGATTCCTCTTCCATTGATTCTAAAGTTTCTGAACCCAGAGAAGAAATAGTAGCAAAATGTTAAAAAGACAAAAACTTCAGAAAGATGATGAAGATTATCATGGCTTGAGAAAAAGAAGAACACTTTCTAGAATTGGCCAAACAAGGAGCTAAAATCCCCCCTTATTACAATGTTGAAAGTCTTATTACTAAAGAAGATGATAATCCACTAGCATTGGTAGCAAAACAAATGCAAGAACTACAAACTGAGATTAAGGAAATGAGAGACAAAGACAAATCTCCTATGAAATATTCCTTGGATACGATTTGTCCATTTCCATTTGACAAGAGTCTTTACATGCCTCTATTTCCTTCGAGAACAAAAATTCCTAAGTTCGATAAATATGATGGCAACTCGGATCCCTAGGGCCATGTCCAAGAATTTTGTGCCCTATGTATGGAGTTCATGCATGAACAGACTTATCTCATGTGCCTCTTTCCAAGAAGTTTAGGAGGACAAGATATAGAATGGTTCTCAAGCCTACCTCTAGGAATTAAATATTTTGAAGAACTAGTTGAATTGTTTCTACAATAATACTTTTATAGCGTTTGCCATCTGGTCACAATAATCGAGATTTGTAATACCAAACAGAAGACAGGAGAACCTTTTCTTACTTTCCTTTAGTGTTGGAGAAAGAGATTCTCTAGATATTCATGACCCATTCCTGATTATGAGAAAATGGACATCTTTGTCAATAATCTGATTCCTGAGTTAAAATATAATATCCAAATGCAAGTATACTCTTCATTCAACAAAATGGTAGATAGTGCTCTGAAGATGGAAGATGTGCTTATCCAGAAAGGAGATATATCACTTTATAAAGAAACACATCAAGGTTCTAGTTCCAAAGAAAAGAACAAATACTGAAAGTACGACAAAGATAATAACAAAAATATTGTTACTAATGGAGTGGTTGATAATGTCAAACCAAAATCAAAATCCATTGTATTCAACCTGACTAGCGGAACACAAGCCCTTAAAGCAGCTGAAAGTGCTACAGAAAACCCACCTAAGAAATTAAAAGAGTGGTTTAAAGAGAAACCTTGGGTTTCAAAACCTCAGTGTGATTTTACTCCTCTGGGTGAATCCTATGAGTCAACTTTTAAAACTCTATTAGAAAATGATCTGATCACATTTCCAGACAACTCTAAGTCATATGATCCTGAGGTCAAACCTAAATGGTGGAGGGAAAAATAGTATTGTGAATATCATTGAAACAAGGTTCATACAACAAATAACTGCATGAAACTCAAACACGAGATTCAAGACCTCATCGATGCTGGCAAAATTGTTGTTGGAAACCATATGACTAATGCTGATCACAAAGCCTTCAAAGATCATTTACCATCTTATGAATAGGGTGATTCCTCAAAATCCAAGGGAGGTGCCAAATTCAATTACACCTATGCCAACAATGACAATGTGATCAACATGATTGAATCTTCCCAATCTGAATATTGCAATGTGATCATAGTCAAAGATAAACAAAATAAAACGCAAACTGCAAATGTTGTAATCCGCACTCAAAAGAAGGTTACTCTCAAAGGAGTTAGCTCTTCCTCTCTTGATCAAACATCATCAAATCTGTTGATAATGTCAAATCTACCAACTGCTTCAAACAAATAACCAGATACAATCATAGCTAAATCCAAACAACTGGCTTCATCATCTTCTTCTGGTTATAGTATTGTTGAATAATTAAAGCGATTCACCACTCAAATCTCCATTCTTGAACTACTTAAAATCTCTTCTGCTCATAGAGAGATTCTAAAAAAATATTTACTCACCACTAACATCCCTAAAGACTTATATGTGGGTCGGTTTCAATCAATGGTGGGTCACCTGACTTCACCTCACTACCTATCTTTTTCTGAAGAAGATGACAATTCACTGAATCATCGGCATAACCAACCATTGCATATTGAAGCTATGTTCCATAAGCACCGAGTCAAGCGTGTTTTGATAGATGGAGGCACTGGGTTGAATATTTGTACCTACAATTTGCTAATATAGTTGGGATTTTATGATAATGTCATTGATCCAACGAAGAAAATAACAATCAAAGTTTATGATGAAGAAGAAAGAACATCTAAGGGTCTGGCACTATTGTTGATCAGGGTGGGACCTGTAGAATGAGATGTTATTTGTCAGGTGCTTGATCTTCCTCTGTCCTACAACATCTTGTTGGGTAGACTGTGGATTCACAAGATGCAAGTAGTATCGTCTACTTATCATCAATGTTTGAAATTTCCCTACAATGGGGTTGAAGTCAGTGTTCTTGCAGATACAACCTACACCTGTAATGCTTTAAAAGCAAGGTGTTGATATCCTTGTTCCTCATAACAAAGAAGCCTCTACAGCTGAAAGTTCAAAAACTTTGATGAAAGACTTAGAACATAAATTAAAAATCACAGGTACTGGTATGGATGGATACAAGATCAAACCTGTACTCTCATTAATGTCTCTTCCACCATCACCAAGATAGTCTGGAAAACCGTCAGAGGCTATGAAGCCACAAAATTCAAATACAAATATCATCTATGATGGTATTTTTGTACTGTCGTCTACTTCCCTTGCAGATGAAATAGAAGAGGTGATAGTTCTCAAATGGATTTTCAAAGAAGAGAGTGAAAATAGAGAAGGGCAACACAATGATATTTCCCCTACCCAATATGGTCCAAGATATAAGATGATCCAACGTATGGGATATTTAGGTACCGGTCCTTTGGGAAAGCACCAAGATGGAATCACTGAACCTATCAAGTTACAAACTAAGTCTACAAATGATAAAAATGGACTTGGCTACCATCTAGAAGAGTCATCAAATAAAAAACATACTTCTCATCAAGAGCCTAAGTGGAGGAAAAAGAAACTACCTCCAACATCACAAGAAGTAAATACTCAGTAAATTCAGGACGAGTATGAGAAAGAACAAGAATAACTGGCAATCAAGAGAGAAGAAGCAACTTGTAATCAAGTTCCAACTGTATCAGTAATAACATTACAAGAAGTAGATGTTCCAGAAGACATGAGAGAAGAAGTGGAAGGAATCAAAAACTTGTTTGCACCACTAAATATTCCTGTCACATATATGGGAAGAATGCAAGTAGCGGATTCAGAAATATAATCAAATGAGTATGAATGGGGTCTAAAGCCTCTCTCAGATACATCTATTGAAGAAACTCATGAATAACCTAATGACATCATAGATGAAGCACAAGAGATAATACATTTTAAGATGCAAAAGGAAATAGAAGAAACCAGACTAAAAAGACAAGAAGATTATGAACAATAGCTGAAAGAAGGAAAAGCACAAGAAAATTCTTCACCTACTATATCTCCCTCTAATGAGATAGAGAAAATAAGGTATGGGACTACAAATGAAGAATTGGAGGCTACAGAAGTAGGGCCGATCATTAGTCTAGAAGAAGCTGAATGGGAAAGACGACAGAGACTAAGAGAGTCATCAAGGTTATGTCAACAGGTATGTCAACTATAAGTGATCATTGAATCAAATCATGAAGGAACTTGCAACATCAAAGATGTAGATATTGATTCTATACATGCTTTCACTAAGCCACTTGAAGAGGAGTCAAAGGCTTCATCCTCTGACTTTGATCACTCTTAAATAAGATCTATTTATGACATTTCCTATTTGACACCAAACTATATAGTCATGAATGCCAAAACTCTATCTGATGAACCTGTTACTGTTGAACCACAATATGTAGTCCAGTCCGAAGTAGAGGACGGTGCTAGTGGTAGGTCCATTGGGTTAGGTCCCCTAAATACCGACGTAAACTTCGATAATCATGTTCCAACTCTTCCTGGTCTCGAGATGCTTACACAAGGTAGTCTTCTAGAACTCAACTTGTCGGTCCAAGGTTGTGATGATAATACCATGAATTCCCTTGAACCTATTAAATCTTTGTCCCTGGTACATCCCGAGCTTATTGACTGTACTCTCCAAGATCAACCTTTCAATATCCCTACCTTTGCCAATGACTATACATTAGCTTGTTATCTTAATGCAGTTGACCAAATGGGCTCTTTCACCAGTGAACAAAGTGAGAACATGACAACAAAAATTGTCAACTATCTTAGTGTCAAAAATCAAAATTAGAAAAAAAAGTTCTGATGGCGAAAACCACACTATGGCGGTGCAAGAATTAAAAATAGTAAAAATAAAGGACATACCTAATAGTGAAAACCTCTCTGAGGCACTTGAAGGTGAGATTCTTGATATTCTGCCTGATCACTTTTAAGAGCGATCATCAGTGCTAATTGAACCTACATAGCCAGTAAACATTGGAACATAAGAAGCTCAACATACCATACATGTATCTCAATCCTTATCAGCAGAAGAACTGAAAGAATTTGTTGATTTATTCATGGAAAAAAAGATCAATTTTGCATGGACATATGACGATATGCCAGGTCTGGATCATGACCTCATAATGCATCATCTTTCTATCGCTCCCAGAGTTAAACCTTTTAAGTAAAAACTCCAAAAAATGCATCCTCATGTTGCATTACTTGTTAAGGCTGAGCTAGAAAAATTACTAAAAGTTGGATTCATCAGAGAAATTGATTACGTTGAGTGGATATCTAATATTGTACCTATTTCCAAACCTGACAAATCAATACTTGTTTGCACATATTTAAGAGATTTAAACAAAGATTATCCAAAAGATGATTTTCCACTGCCCAACATAGACATAATAGTGGACATGACTGCTGGTTATGAAATGTACTCTCTGATGGATGGTTTTTCCGAATACAATCAAATCAAAATTGCACCTGAGGATGAAGAGAAAACAACATTCACCTGTGCATGGGGAAATTTTTGTTAGAATGTAATGCCCTTCAGCTTAAACAATGCAGGAGCCACTTATCAAAGAGCTGTAACAACAATTTTTCATGATATGATGCACAAAAACATGGAGGACTATGTCAATGATAGTCTACTCAAATCTATGAAAATATCAACACATCTATCAGAACTGGGTCCAATCTTAGACATAATGGAAAAAATCAAAATCAGATTAAATCTCAAGAAATGTGCATTTGGAGTCACATCTGGCAAGCTCCTAGGATACATTATTTCATCAAAAGAAATTGAAGCAGACCCAGAAAAAGTTAAGGCTATCATGGACATGCCACCTCTGAAGAATGTTAGTCAAATGAGAACTTGAAAAGGGCGGCTCTAATCCATAAGATGTTTCATCTCACAGCTTGCAGATAAAGATCAACCATTCACAAAAGATTTATAGAAAGGAGTTATCTACAACTGGGATGAAGACTGTGAACAACATCTAAAGAAAATCAAGGAATATCTTTCTAATCCACCTATCTTAATGCCACCGATTAAAAACAAACCCTTGATACTCTACATATTAGCTATAGATACATCAATGGGGACACTTTTGGCTCAACAAGATGAATATAAAAAGAAAAGAGCTATATATTATATCAGTCGGACATTAGTGTCCTATGAGATGAACTATACTATTATTGAGAAAACTTGTCTGGCATTGGTCTTCGCATCATAAAAAATAAGACATTACATGCTAGCACATTCAATCAAACTGGTGGCTAAGATAGGAAGGCAACACTTACAGGGAGATTGGCTAAGTGGGTTATGATTCTTACAAAATTTGACATTGAATATATAGAACACAAAGCTATCAAAGGACAGGTCATTGTAGATCAACTTGTTGATGCTCTGCTTGAAGACAATCAACCTTTGCACATAGAGTTTTTGGATGAATCCATCATGCACCTTACTCAGTGATCCTAGAAAATGTTCTTTAATGGGTCTTTTACTCAACAAGGTTCTGGTGTTGGAATTCTTTTTATCACTCCTGAAAGATATTCAATCCCAAAGGCTTACAAAATCCTCTTTCCTTGCACAAACAATATTGGAGAATATGAAGCTTTGGTAAATGGAATCAAGGTAGCTATTGAATGGAAGTTTATTGAGTTACACATCTATGGTGACTCTCAGCTAATAATAAACCAGATCAATGATATGTAATGCCCGCCAAAATACCCTAAAGAAACTAAACAAAAATAGGCAAATGGAGATAATTTTTTTCTTAATTAACATCTAATAACAACTAATACAACACATAACATCTCCATATATTTACATTCATTAACCAATTAACCAATATGAACATACATCATTGCTCATTTCATCAAATAATGCAAGCAGAAATAACACAACATCATTAACCTTTCCCTAGGGTACTTCAACATCATTACTTAATTCATTACCACAATAACGTACTACACACATGATAGGTATATTTCATCTTCATTTAATGCATCATATTCTAATTTCCTAACCATGAGATATGCAACCTCCAACCTTAATTATTCCTCATGATATGCATAATTTATTTTCTACCAATGCATCTATATAAATCATTCATCTTCACTAGATCCAATTAACATCTTCTAACATATACATCTATTATCTACACATATTTCTCTTTCAAGATTAATTTACATTCTAACTTAAACATTCCATGAAATAATACAACTTAACCATAATGCAAATCCATTTCTATTCTAGCTACAATTCATCTTACAAATACAAGTACATTAAATACATCATGAGCATAGCTCTTTCAACTACAAGAATCCATCTACTATATACAAGAATATTACATTACATACTTTCCATCTTATGCATTACATAAGTCTGCTACAAGGTACATCCATAGTCCATCATCAAGAAGAATCCACATCCACGCAAGAAGAATCCAAGAGAACATCCCAATGGCTAAAAAGTACCAACCTCCCGACCATGTGAAACCAAAGGAACCACCCCCAAGCTAGGAGATGACACAAGGTCCCAACACACACTCTAAACTTAAGTTGACACCTATAACCAAAGAGACTGACCACACAAGGACTCTCAGGCAGGAACTCACACAATACAACAAGAATAAACTCCGAGAGGCATAAAACTTATCAAGACATAAATGCATCCAATAAGAATAATCATAAATCATAAAGGGAAACACATGTAGGAGTGGAGTGTTATCACATGCCATACTCATAACATAATAACATAATAACACAAGGCACTATCCTGATGGACATGTGGAGCCATCTCAACCTATGAGAGACTAAGGGAGATTATCTTACCATCTTCATGGCCTTTTCATGCTTATCCTAAAACATCCTCCCTAGGACTAAGTCATGAGGCACAAATCAATTTATCATCTTATTAATTAATTTAACTACCCAACCCATCAATTATTAGGTTATCACTTATTTACAATCATGGAAAACTTCAATGTACCCTGGTGGTCTAAAATTCATGCATCCTTACAAGGAACCTCATGCAAGCCTATCTCTAGTGACCCTGGTCATCACAAGGAAGCCCATTCCTCCTAACATGGCCCAACATTAAATTGCAAGAGGCTCTACCAACATAAATACATGAAAATAATACTCAATGTAGCCAAAAACTTCCACACATACTCTCACAACATATGCAAGACTACAACAACATCAATAGAGAAAAATAAGTCTCTTGGCTAGCAATAAACAAAGGTATATCAAGCCATCAAATTCTACCATCAAATAAAAGATAATTTCACAGCAAGGCCTACCCACTTGCTGGTCCGAAACAACATAATAATCATCTCAAACATCCATGGTCTATCAACATGAAAGAGAGTCTAAAGTATCCACCATACATAGAAGGCAAATATACTCAAAACCATCAAAATACATCAAAACTGATCAAACCCAAAACTTGGAAAATATTAGCAGACCTCAAATAAAGCCTCTAGTACAAAAATCAACTCGAGATAAAACCTCAAAAATGACCAAAATTGAGAAAACACAAAACACAAATAGTTTAGCACTTTTGTCCCATAGAACAACACTTCTGTAAAAAAGAACAACGCTCTAATTCCGTAGAAAAAAGCTTTCATTTCCAGAATCATGCATACATATCCTGAGACAATGCTTTATACCCAGATTCACGCTTATGCCTTCTGAAACAACACTTATGCTCTGGAGAGGAGCACAAATACAAAACATAACAACACTTTTATGCATTTAAATATCACTTTTACAGAAACAACGCTTTTCCACAAATCTTATGGAAAACTTAGAAATTTTTTGGGTAAAATAATAAAATCCAGACTTAACCAAAGGGCTCAAAAAATACATGAAAAGAGATGCCCAAAAACAAGGAATACATAGGTGAAAATGAAATAAATAAACTCAAACTATAAGCCAAGATTCAATCAAATGTCTTCACGACATAAAACATACAGAACCACTGCAAAAATCACAGAGAATCCAATGAAGACAAACCCAAACAATCACAAATTGAAAGACTCACAAGGGGAAACCCATTCAACTCTCATACAAACAAAGATTTATCAACCAAAGATTTTCACAAAATTTTTATAGAGCCACAGAGCCGAGAAATGACATGCATAGGAAAAACCAAATATATATTTCCAGTAACTATATAAAAACCAAAATAATATAAGGTTTCCTCCCCAAATATTAATCTTCAACAATATTAAAACTATAGAAAAACTTAATACTTTAACCCAAGCCCAAAACACTTGCAGACACAATGCATACACAAAGAAACCATTAAAACCAAAATGCAAAGGTAAGGAACTCCAACCTGCAACTTGAAGTAATGAAAATGAAGCTGAAGAAGAGCTCCCACAAAGCCAAACCAAAATCCAACCAAGATCCAACCAAAACCAAGAGTGAAGAAATCCAAAACCAAGGAAGAAAACTTGTTGGATTAGCCAACCCGAAAACCATCATGGGAATGAAAATAAAAAGAAACAATAACCAAAAACCTAGCCTAAATCTCGGCCAATCAAAATATCTTATTTTTTAAATATATTTTACCAACCCACCATAGATTATAATTTATTCTCCCATTTTGAATTTTAACCAATGAGAGTAAAGGGTAGGTATAGTAAATATAAAATATACTTATCGAGCTAAGTGAGAATGTTTTATTATTATTTTAATTTAATGTGTTCATACACCCCACTTAGGAATAAAAATCAAACTATTAAATAAACATAAGCTATGAATAAATAATCCAAATGGGATTTAAAATTAAATAAACCAAAAGCTAATAAAATAATTTAAAGAACCAAATAAATATAAGATATCAAATAAATATTAAACCATAGAAAGTCAAATAAATAATTAAATAATCAAATACCATTGAAGATTAAATCACAAATATAAAATAAATATTAAACAACAATAAAGTTTATCAAATATTATATAATCATAAAATCAATAAACGTTAATTATCAAATAAATATAAATATCAAATAATTAAATATTCAAAACTAATAAATTAAAATACATTAAAATAAACATTACTAAATATAAAACCACACATCAAGAGCCTTATAATTACTCTAACATAATCAAGTAAATCAACCGAAATAAACCAAACTCACAATACCAAAAGACCAAGCTTACTAACTGACATGGCAAATTATGCCAAGATGTTGACTACTCACGGTGAACAACTTAGACCTAGAGTATGTGAGGGGAAACTCATGCCATCTCCGAACCACATAAGCCATTGGAACTAAAGACACGCTCAGACTTGTGAAGCCAAGTGAAGTCGATGTCCGGTACCTGCAAAATCCTGCAACCATAAAACAACAATACAACATATACATAGACATATATAGAACAAGCAAGTGATAGAGAATCACGATGACATATATCGCTCGCAATGAGTGATGTGGAATCGTCTCTATCATGAAGACAGTCAAACAATAGTCAAACACATCTCATAAACATCTCATCAAATGTAATCATGAAGTAGGGTTAGCATTATCATAGTCATCATCAAAACCATGATAAATCTAATCTATCAATAATCCATCACAAAGTGAGCATATAAAATCCATCGAGTACATATATCATCAAATCGCATGATCAATCATGATAGTACCAACATCCATATAGATAATCAAAATAGCATATGTCCAATAGTGTCTAACATCCATAATAAGCCATTGAAGCACATGAGTAATCATCATCCAAATCATCAAATATAGTCTAGATAAGTCTATCAAGCATAATATAAAAGTCAACTTTAGTCAAAATAAGTCAAATCAAGGGTGGACACTACATGATATATATCAAACTCGAGATGAAAAACTGATTCCCTATTAAAGAATGGTTGATGACTTTAAGAAATACTTTACTTTTGTATTATTTTAGCAGATTCTCAGATCAACAAATAGAGTAGTAGATGCTATGGTTACATTGGCATCTATACCACAACTACAAGAATTTGAGTATCGCTATGAATTCCTAGTGGAAGAGCTTCATTATCCTTCTTATGATTCCCCTAGGTCCCAGATGGTCTGTTCTATTATTGGACATGACTCATCTTGCTATAGTCATATCTACTCTTACTTACGTGACCAAATTATTCCTGATAACCTTACCCGTAATGAGAAAAGAAACCTAATCTGAAATGCTTCACGATATGTCATCATAGCTAATGATTTGTATATGAGAGATTTGGATAGTACTTATCTTAGGTGTCTAGAACCTGAAGAGTCCCAACATGCATTATCTGAAGTCCATGAAGGTATTTGTGGATCTCACTCAAATGGTCTAACTTTAGCTCGAAAACTGCCAAGGGTTAGCTGCTATTGGCCAGATATGGAAAAAGATGCTATAAAATTTGCTAAAACTTGTGAAAAATATCAACTACATGCGCATCTCATACATGCTCCAGCCAAAGAGCTAATACCTTTTATCACACATTGGCCTTTTCAGCAATGGGCGTTTGATCTCGTCGGCCAAATCTATCTTGCATCCTTTAATGGACACAAGTTTATCATAACTGCTACTGAATACTTCACCAAGTGGGTTGAAGCGGTTCTGCTAATCAAAAGAACTGACAAACATGTAGCTATGTTTATCCTTAACTATATCATCTGCAGGTATTTCATACCTTCTTCGATTGTAACTGACAATGGAGGATAGTTCAAAAATAAAGATCTAGATGAGCTCTGTGAAAAGTTCAAAATCAAACAACATTGGTCTTCTATATATTACCCTCAAGGTAACAACCAGGCTGAAGCATCTAATAAAAATTTGCTGACTATCTTACACAGAACAATCAACAAATCTGGAAAGGATTGGCATATGTAGATCAATCCAACACTGTGGGCTTATCGAACAAGCATCAGAACACCTACATGAGTTACACCTTTTGATTTGGTATATGAGGTTGAAGCAGTCTTGCCTATAGAGGTGGAAATCCCTTCTTTGAGAGTTTCTTTGTAAGGTCTTGTCACTAATGAAGATCACAAAATATCTAGATTGCAAGAACTCGAATTGCTAGATGAACATTGGAAAGAGGCATTTGATCATCTATGAGCTTATCAAAAGAGAATGTCTAGAGGTTATAACAAGAAAGTTTGACACAAAAAATTTCAGGTTGGCGACCTTGTTTTAAGAGAGAATCCTAAAAATCAACAGTTTCGAGAATAAAAGGGGAAGTTTGAACCCAACTGGGTAGGTCCCTACATCGTTACTGCAGCCTTTGGCTCTAGTGCTTATCAACTCTCAACATCGGAAGGAGAACAACTCTGTGAACCGATAAACACCATCCACTTGAAGAAATTCTACACCTAGCATTCTTTGCTCCAGTAATCTATACAACGAAAAAGTCCTGAAGAAATTCTAAAAATAACAAAAAGTACTGAAAAAAAAGAAAAAAAAGAAAGAATCTTTCCCAAGTAGGTGAAAACCTGGTAAACAAGCACCTCTTATACTCAAGCGCTCCATCTATCAACACAAATTTGGCATTTCTTGCTTTTCTACATCTTCTGTTTAGCTTGTATATATCCTTCAGTCGCTTTCGTGACACCTTGGTTCTTCTTGGAACCCTCATGGCTTGAAACTGATCAACGTCCTAGTCTTAGGGAAATGAACTAGTCAATTTAAATGTCCTAAGTAGATCAACCAGGTCATATTTCTGTCAGTAGTACCAAGTCATCCAATCTGAGTCAACCACCTGTCTCCTATCTACTACTGAGTTTTACCACTGAATCAACACACAAAGTAAATTTCAAATAGGGTGATGGTGCACTTTCTGCACTTGGTGCTGGTAATCATGTAGATTCCCAGGCCTCCCAGGGTCCTGTGGGGGACAAGGCAACAAACAAATCGGTTGAAGATAAAGATTCCAAAGTAGGGGATCCACATGATAGAGGTAAGGTAAAGAAATGGATGAATCTATTTGGAGTTAGGCCTTCAGTGCATTCTGGACTTCCAGAATTTAAAAATCTTTCTGATCTGGCGAAAAGGGTTTTTGCTATATCTATGCCAGATAAGCTGGTTGATTTCTTTGTCTCTGATCTGGCTATGACTTTGGTTGGGCAATTTGCTGGTTTTAGACCTAACATTGAAGTTGTTAGGAACTTTATAAGGAGAAAATGGTTTCTCAAAGGCCAAGTGGAAGTGGCGTCTTTGCCTAGGGGGTTTTCTCCTTTGCTTTTAATAATGAAGAAGATTTGAATAAAGCACTCTGTGAAGGTCCATGGATGTTCAACAAGTCAACTTTGGCTTTATAGAAATGGGCTCCTAACTTACCGTTGGATGATTCCTTCTTCATGTCGGCTCCTGTGTGGATGTGTCTTCTTGGCCTTCCATTGGAGTTTTGGAATGAGGAGGTTTTTAAAGAGATTGCGGGCTCCTTTGGGGAACTCTTGTCGATCGACCCGATGACTGCAGTCAAATCTAGGTTGGTTTTTGCTTGTATTTGTGTTAATGTTAATCAAATGATGGATATGCCTCAATCCATTGAGATTTTGTCTAAACTAGGGAAATGAACCCAAGTGATTGAATACGAATCTCTCTCGTTTGTGTGTTTTCATTGTAAAAAGTCAGCTCATTGGGCGAAATCCTGTCCTTCCAAGAAGGGTAGGAATAGTAAAAATGATAGTAATCCGAAGTAAAAATGGCAAACGAAATGGAATCATGATGCTCCACCTTCAGAGTTAATCCCTGAGAAGGAATCGACCTAGTTGGAAAATAAGGAAAATAAGGGTATTAATAACTACAAGGAAAACTCTGATTGTGCTTGTTCTAATAATAAAAAAGAAAGTAATGAGGAGGGAGCGGATGGTATTGAAGACCTAGTTCAAAATACCAAATCTGCGGATTTGAAGGTTGATCTTATCATCCAGGGTAAAGCTGTTGATTTATCTATTAATGATGTTTCAACTTCATCTAATAACAAGGAAAACGAGGAAGAATTTAATGAAGCTCAGGACTGTAATATCTTGGAAATAGTGCCTTTGTTGTTATTAACCAATGGAAGTCCTAAGAAGACTGGAAATATGAACTTGAACCCCCAATGTAAAACTCCTCCTAGAAGCATGGAGATGGTGGGTCTTGAGGGAAATCCTTGGATTTCTGGTAATAAAGAAGGCAAGTCAAATAAGGGAGGACCTAATGGAGGTATTTCAACCAAAAGCAAGAATAAGAAGGTTGCAGATGTTGGAAATTAGAACGAAAAATAGGGGAGACCCTCTCTAAAGAATCAGAGGGAACAAGAAAGTTGGAAGAAATGTACTGATGGAACACATATTTCCATCGAGTCAGCCTTATCTTCGGTTAAATTATGAAGATAATTTCATGGAATATTGAGGGTTTAACGCCCCCCACAAGTAGGATGTGTTGCGTAATATTGTCAGAGATCATAAACCGGGTGTAGTTCTTATTCAAGAAACTAAGATGTGTATGGATAAAGTGGAAAAAAATAGGATTTTCAAAAATAATGGGGTGATTGGTACTAGCTCAGAGGGTGCCTTAGGAGGCACAACTATCTTTTGGGATTAAAATTCCATTAAAGGTAAGGAAATTATTTCAGGGGTTAATAGGACCTCAGTTTTGGTTGAGAATATTAGGGATAACTTTGTCTGGGTTATCTATAATATCGATGCACCTAATACTAAAGCTAGAAGAGCTAAATTTTGGAGGAGTCTGGCAGAAGAGAGACAAAGGTTTTCAGATAAAAGCTGGATGATTATGGGAGATTTCAATACTCCCTTAAAAGAGGATGAAAAGATGGGAGGCCTTCTTTTGCAGTTAGATGGAAGACAATATCTCATGGACTTTATCAATGATCAAGATCTGATGGATGTGGATATCAGAGGGATTAATTATACCTGGACCAATAGAAGAACTGGCCCTGATCTCATTAGGGTTTTGTTGGAGAGATCCTTGATCTCCCCCGATTGGCTCTCTAAGTATAATTGTTCTTTGGCATCTATCATTAAGATTGGTTCTGATCATTATCCTATCTCTTTCACTACCAATCCTACTTACTCAAAATGTAATTTTTCATTTAGATTTGAAAAAACCTGGTTATCCCACCCCTCTTTGGAAAACTTTGTTTCTGAGTGGTGGAATTCAGAGGTTGAGGGTACTGCTTTATTCAAAGTGTCCAAAAAGCTTAATATTATCAAAGCCAAAGTCAAAATCTGGAATAAAGAGACTTTTGGAGATATCTTCAAAATCAAAGCCAATATTAAGATAGATATTAAAGAAGTTCAGGATAAAATTCAAGTGGAAGGCCTTTCTGAGGATTTGAGGAATTCTGAAAACGAGCTGCTTTCCAAATAACATGAAATTATCTGTAATGAAGAAACCTTTTGGAGACAAAGATCAAGAGCATTATATTTGAAGGAAGGTGATAAAAATACCCAGTTTTTCCACGTGACTGCTCTTAAGCATAGGGCAGCCAATGAAATCTCTAGTTTATCCAGTAATAGGGGAATTTTGTCGAATGAAGATGAAATTAGAAAGGAAGCTGTGGATTTCTTTAGTAATCTTTTGGGTGGTGAGGATTCTCTGGATATCAAAAATCAAGACCTTCTTGCTCAAGCTATCCCTACCATTTTAAATGAGCATGACAACAAAAATATATCTAGGATTCCTTCGAATCAAGAGATCAAAAAGGTAGTTTTTTCCTTTCTTGGAGACAAGTCTCCTGGTTTGAACGGATTCCCTATGTTCTTCTTTCAAATTTTTTAGAATATTGTGGAGATTGACATCTGTAATGGTATTAAAGAATTCTTTGGGTCTAGACGGCTTCTCAAAGAACTCAATGCTACCTTTATTGTCCTCATCCCTAAGATCCCTGGAGTTGATTCTCTCAATAAGTTTTAACCTATTAGTCTTTGTAATTATTTTTACAAGATAATATCTAAGGTGCACACTTCTAGAATGGTGGATATCCTTCCTCGCATAATTTCTGCCCAACAAAATGGTTTTGTAACTCGTAGACATATTCTGGATTCCATCATTTTGGTTCATGAGAACATTCATTCTCTAACTGTCGCTAAAACAAAAGGCTTTTTTCTAAAGTTGGATATGTCCAAGGCCTATGACAGAGTGAATTGGCAATTCCTTTTTCGAATTATGAAAGCTTTTAGGTTTGGGGAAAAGGTGATTTAGCTATGTTCTCAGCTGACTAGTACTACCTCTTGTGCTGTTATTATTAACGGATCTCCCTCCAGTTTCTTCAAAAGTTCTAGAGGCCTAAGACAAGGGGATCCTATCTCTCCTATCTTGTTTACTATCTTGGCAGAAAGTTTGAGTAGATTTATTATGAGAAGTGTGGAGGAAGGGAAACTCAAAGGCCTTAAGCCTTCCTCGTCCAACTTAGCCTGTACTTATGAATAGTTCGTAGATGACTCTATTACCATGGGAGAAGCTACCATAAGAGAGGATATAAATATGAAGATTGTCATGGATTCATATGAAGCTGCTTCTGGGCAAAAAATAAATTGGGATGAGTTCTTTGTTCTTCATCAATACCCCTATGGATAGACAAAGAAGGATTGAAAGGATCCTTGGATGTAAAATTGCAGAGTTTCCTTCTACTTATTTGGGCCTCCCTCTGTGCTTAAATATTTCAGAGAATTTATGGATGAAGCTGGTTGATAGATTTAATTCTAAACTGGCTGGGTGGAAGGGAGCCCTCCTCAGCCAAGCGGGTAAGGTGATGATGCTTAAGGATACTCTTCAAAATTTGCCTATCTATGCACTTAGTCTATTTAAGATCCCTAGGAAGTTTTCTGAGGCCATTGAAAGAATACAAAAACAATTCTTATGGTCGGGAGTGGAAGATAAAAATAGAATCCCCCTTATTGCCTCGAATAATATTTGCACTCCTAAGGCTTTTGGGGGCCTGGGAATAAGGAACATTATGACTATGAATAATACCCTATTAGCTAAACAAATTTGGAGAATGAAAGGGGAGGAAAGGGAATGGAATTCCATTTGGAAAAAGAAATACCTTCATATGCAACCATCTGATGAAGAATTTATGGATAATTCCTTCCTTGTGGATGGCTCTGCTATTTGGAATGTTGTTCAAACAACTAAAGTCTGGGCTGCTGCTGGAAGAAAGTGGAAACTGGGTAATGGGAGAATTATCAGATTCTGGGAGGACAGATGACTAATGGATAAACCACTAGAGGAAATCCCCATTCTTAATGAATGGAAAGACTGGTTTAAAAGTAGGTATGGAGACCTTGTTAGGGACTACTAGAGAAATGGTAAGTTGATTGAGTTTAGCCAAGTTTGTCAGGGCCTAAGTTTTTTGGAGACCTTTCTCTCTTCCAAAATCTTCATGGAGCATTATGAGGATTGTATGATTTGAAAGGAAACTTATGATGGGTGATATTCTGTTTCTTCAGTTGTCTCTATACATTACAAAGTTTTGGATGAGATTCCTCTATGGGCAAAAGTGTGGATGAAGAATTTGACTCCCAAAATTAATATCTTCTTTTGGATCTTTATCCAAAATAAGGTGCTAACCCTTGATAATCTCCATAAGCATGGATTTTTTTTTCCTAACAGGTGCTCTCTTTGCTACAGGGAGGAGGAGTCTGCCTGCCATATCCTCTACCAGTGCACTTTCAGTTAGGATATTTGGAATATAATTCTTAATAAGTGGAAGTTGAGTTGGGTTTTCCTGAACTCACTGGAAGAGTTTTGGCAACAATGGTTTTGCCCTAGCTCTAATTCTAAGAATGTTGAGCTTTGGAAACTTATTCTCCCCATTGTCACCTGGAACATCTGGAAGGAGTGTAACAACAAGATTTCTAGGGAAAAAAGTGCGAACCCTGAAGTGGTGGTAGATAAAATTTATAGAGGGATCCATGATTGCTTATATGGCATTGATACTGGATTATCTGCTAAGGAAGATTTTAATGAAAGATGGAACCTTTCCCATAGCAGAAATAGCAAGGATAAAGGTAGAGATGGTATTTTATGGAGCTTTCCTCCCCAAGGATGGATCAAGGCCAATTTCGATGGGGAATCTAAGGAAAATCTTGGCAATACTGGATATGGAGCTATTGTTAGGAATTTTGTTGGAGGTTGTCTTGCGGCTATTGCTTGTCCTTTGGGTAACCAAACGAGCCATTATAAATGCCTAAAGGGTGAAGCTGAGCCTTCACGTTCTATCAAAAAATATCATTTTTAAGGCCAGAGAAATTTTTACTAGTTTTAAATCTATTATTATTGAGCAATACCTTTAGGGAAAATAATGTTGTCATAGACGGTCTTGCTAACCTTGGTGTTATATCTAAAAAACAAAGCATATGGAATGGTGAAGATAATATTGATTTCAATATTAAAGACCTCATTAGAAAGGAAAAAAGTATGGGGAAAGAAAGATTGCATTTTAATCATGGTTGTATTAATGATTAAACATCAAAACTTTAAAAAGGAGATGATAGCTTGTCAGAAGGACAGACTTTTAAGTAAGAATATTAAAAATTCGCATGCTTTGTGGGTGCTTATTTTCAAGTGTTCGAGTGTTATCTAGAAGCTCGCTTCGAATTTGCTAAAGCAAAAAAATTGCAGAACGAATTCAAGAATGAGAGGTGACCTTAGAAGAGAGGAACCCGATAACCTTTCTAGATGGCGGGAGATGACCAAGGTCTGGATGAAGCTGGAGAAGGGTTTTATGATGCCGTTCATGGAAAAGCTAGTGGATTATGACAAAAGAAAAGTTAACTTGGTGGTTACTAGAGTGACTACAAATTGGAAAAATGGCACTTTCAAAATATATGGTGTCAAATTCAATCTGGACGCGAACCTCATCTCTATGGTCACAGGTATGCCCCATACTGGCCTCAATTTATTTAGGGACCTAAAAGTCTCCAATAATGCTGTGAAGCTCTTTCCGCACAAAGATAAGGAGAGAGATAAATTAGGCGAAGCGTCTGGGGGGTATTATGAAGCGTATAACATTAAAATTTTTTTGGGTTTTGTGCTTAATGCCATTATGGAGTATATCACTATGGAGGGCCGCTTAACTAGGGTCCATACCTATTAGTTTGTGCTTGTGAACCACTTTAGGCATGAGAAAAGGGTGTCTCTTCCTTATTACCTTTTTAGGTCCCTGTCGCGATTGTTGAACAAGAACAGTAAGAACCCCTCTTCTCCTGTGCTACATTATGGTCTTATTTTGCTCATTTATGAGCATTGTAAGATTTTGGCGATTCAAGAAAACAAAAGGCTGTCGGTGTCCTTGGGTAAAGGCAAGAGGAAAAGTGAGGATTGTGGGCCCAACAAGGATGAGCAAAAACAAAGTAAAAAGGCTAAAAAAGGCTTTGTGGAGAAAAATGTGGAGGACAGTGATTTGAGCCATAAACATAAGGATGTGGAGGTTGATCCTGAGTATACAGGAAAATAAGGTAGTGATATGGAGGCTGATGATACTGATAGGGCTGAGAGTTGGAAAGATGAGGAAGTGGGGGAAGAGGAAGGTAGAGAAGAGGAAGATTCTGATTAGAAAAGCTTGGTCAAGGAAACATCCAAAATGGACAGTGGTAATGAGAATGAAAAACAGGAAGAGGATGAGGGTAATAAGGAGGAACCTACCCACAGTGCAAGCCTAGGTGATCTCAACAACTAGCCCATGGAGGAGCCGGATAACCAGAAAAAAAAGGAGGACAAGGAAATGGAAACAAAGCTGAACAAGGATAAGGAGGATACAAGCATGGAAAAGGATAGAGCTGGTGATGAGATGAATACTAGTACGCTTATCCTGGATAAGCTTAAGAACCAGTCTGATGCTCGTCTGGGTTTCAATAGATGGGTTTATGAAAGAATTAATAAAATGGAAAAAAGGTTAAACATCAGGAAGAGCAGGGATAGAAAGGTGAAAGCAACCTCGAGCAATGGAAAAAGGAAATGGATGAAAAGGTGGAGAAGTTGGAAGTTCAAATCAGCAAGCTGGAGGAAGGGAAGGCTACCATGAAGAACTTCTTGATTTTGATTCCGGAGATCCTCAACTCTACGACCAGGAACATGGAGGAAATAGCCAAATACCTTGATGGTCCAAGCCCTACCAAATCTATTGTGGACCTTGATGCTGAAGAGGCTGCTACTGAGGCTGGGAATGTGAATAGTGCTCCTGGAGGTGCAGCTAAAAGGACCAGGGTGAGCTTGAAAAAGGCTGCCTTGGCTTCTTCAAAGGAAATCCTAATTCTCAGAGAGAATATCAAAGAAAGGCAAGGGATTAGCAAGAAATTGGCTAATGCACTTAAAAACATAATGTAATTTGTCTTTTTTCTATTTTTGCCAGTTGCTGCTGGTAGTGTTGGACTTTTGTGTTGGCTTTTGTCCAATACTTTGTTGGTTTTTTCACTGTCTGTCCCGTTTAGTTTCTTAATGCTTTTATCTTTTATGGTTCCTTTGTAAAGGGTTTAGGGGTCCCTTCAAAACCTAATTTTTTCGTAATAAAAAACACACAAAGAAAGAATACTAAAAACAATCACTGAAAACTGTTTGAGCTCTGATTGAAATTTTCTTTGAATGTTGTCTTTTAACTTGGTTTTTTTGATTATTATTCCATCTGAGTAACTCAAGGAAGTATATCTTGACCAAGAGGAGCAAGGACTAGGGGCATAATACTTTTCTTGTTTTCTACTTGTATGATTGATTCCAATGATCTGAAAACATCTCATAAGCTGGGTGTCTGTGATAAGTGCCTTCACATCAAGGTGAAATCGCCACACATACCTCAACTCCATTTATTTGTATGCTACAGGGAGGTTGGAACCATTTCCTTGTTCGTTTTGAGTAAATTTTTTTATTATGCAATCTGGATACATACTTAATCTGTCCTAGGATATGAACAATACAAGGGTCATTGTGGACATGATAATAAATATTGCATATAACAAGGAAGGAACTCTGCTTTGTTTGGTGTTTTTGCATGCAGGTAACATTCAGGACATCCTGGCTCTTTATGCCTTGATGCTTATGTTGGCTTGCTATATTAAAAATGACGTGACATTTAGGTCATCCTGGCTCTTCGTGCCTTGATGCTTATGTTTATTTCTGACATTGTAAATCACTCACTGATGATCAAAAGAATTAAAATCCTGTGACTCAGTCCTAGTTTGCATACGCATTATTTGCATTCATACTATTGCATGAAAAAAAAGATGTAATTTACATCCTTAGCTCATCATTGTTATCATTTATTGCATATGAAAAAGAAACAAAAACATTCATATTCATCTGTATTACATACATTCATACTGAAAAGAAAAGGCATTCATATAGAACAAAAGCATCTAGAATAACATCTCACAAAACATCTCAAGTAACTTAGCACAAGAGAAATAAGATCAAATCACGAACTCATATATACCTCTCATAAAAATTTCAATGTCAATGGGTACAAATGACATCAACTGTCATATACAATGTCTATTGGAGCAAGAAATACATCGAGTACAAAAATGTGGTACAAAATATGGGACACATCTAAAAAAATCTAACTCTGTGCCTCTCCCTCATCGCCTGGAGGAGGAGGTGGTGACTGCTGAATAGGGGCATCATCTTGTCTAGGTGCCCTGGCTCCCTTTGATCGAGCTATAGACCACGAATAAGGCACAACCTACCTATTTGTTGGCACCACTGCACTATAAGCTGCCACGTAATACGCCACCCTGCTCATCTAGTGTACAACCTCACGCTGGAGGCTGTCACGCTCTGCTCTCATACCCTGTAGCTGTTGATCTCTCTCTGTGATCCATTGATCTCGCTCTTCTATCTGAGTCTCTGCAACTGCCAGTTGTGTCTGGAGAGTCCTCAATCTCCCTCTTAGTGTGCAAATCATATCTGCTAGCATCTTCTCTTGAGGTATCTCCTCCTCTCCTCCCTTAGTCGCCTCATCTCTTCGTTGTCGCACCTGTTGAGGGGCTGATCTCTCTCATCTCCCCCTCACCACCAATATCACCTCTAGTATCTATACTCGGAGCAACCTCTCCCTCACCTCTGATTGCACCTAATGAGCCACCCTCTCCCCTCCTCCTGTGATGCCCAGTCATTGGTGCCCTATTTCTACTCGCACCAGGATCCCCTCCTATCCGCCTAGGTGGATCTAATCTATGTCCCTATGCCTAAACCTATCCCTGTACCTGACCTGGTCCATGTGCCTGTGTTGGTGCACCCTCTCCACCCTCATCAATCAAAGGTGCTCTCTCTCTTGGGTTTGTGAACCACGGGAATGGATGTCTCAAAGAATCATCTCTATACTCTGGGGTCACCCCCGCATCAGCAATATCCTTTAAGTAATCCTAATGCTGTGGTTGGAAACCTATCATCTTCTATACTGCTAGAGCATATGATAAATTTAGACCCCATCCCTTCCTCTCCTCATATCCAAACCGAGCATACGCAATAAACTCCTGAGATATCGCCTGCACTCACCCATACTGCCTCATCACCCGACTAACAACAAACTGCTCGATCATTGTTTGCAATCTCTCGATGAGTTGGCCTGTCATGAAAATCACTCTCCACTCATGCCTCCAGTCATCCCACTCCTCTAACCCTCTGTACAGTCTCCAGACAACCACAATCAGATCATCCAGGTGACATCTCCAGTAACCCATCTTGCCCAAGTGGGGCTGCGTCAAGAAACCTGAATATTGATACATAATAGGCTGATGTGCCTCCCTCAAATCATCCACCACTGGCCTATATAGTGGGATATGCTCCCATGCCCATATCCATAAAATAAGCACTCCTGCAGCGATGCTCTTCGCATCTTGATATGCGATCTTGTGCATCTCATGGTACATGTGTGCTAGCAAGCAAGATCTCCAACCTAATCTCATAGGCTAAGCCACTAGCATCTCCAAAATCCTACCCCACACAAGAATCCTTTCTGACCTCTATCCACATGACAAAATATCCTATGAACCCAGCTTGCACACAAGCAACGTAAAATCTCCCTCCATATCTACTCATTAGGTCATCCCATGAAATCGATTGGACTATCTAGCTGTCATCCTGGAAGACCCCACGTAATGCTGTGATCCCCACCTGTGGAGATGCATCATAGTCTACTCTACTCCCTAAAAATAGAATCCTCAGAATCTTGTATACATCCTCGGGAATAATAGTGATCTCCTCAATAGGCAAGTGAGATGTGTTATGCTCTGAGTGAAATCTCTTTACTAATGCACTCAGTAATCCATGATTCACATGAATATCTGACATTTGCAATAAGTGACCAAAACCACATGCCTCAATATGAGCCCTCTAAGCATCTGAGAGCTGTCTCACTAATCTCATGGTTGACAGATAGGTACACCGAAACTGTATGTCTGACAAGATAACCTACAAAATTGAATGAAAACTCATCAGTATGCCATACAACTTGAGTTAGAAAGCTATCGAAAGTGCCCAAGAATCCAACTACTCCATCATGAAAATCAAAGTTTTAAGTTCCAATGCTAAAAAAGGTTCATTGTTTTTCATACGAGTAAACACAGAAGAGCAGGAAATCATACGAGTAAAGCCCATGAATAGTACAAGTAAACTCTATGATACGAGTCATTACACAAAGTAGAATGACTAAACATGCCCAAATGAACATGCTCGTACGACCTAAGGGTACCTCCCGAATGAAAAAACAAATGACTTTAAATGAGTAAACACTATTTAGTAGTTACTCGTATGACAAACCCTACATGGTCAAATGACGAAGCGACTGACAATGAGTTCAAAACAAAATTCAAATGAGAAATTCATATAAAAAATCACAAATTTGGAAATTTAATCAGCTCAAGATTGATCACTTACCATAGGGAGATAGTTCCAACATCGATTATGTTGTCTTTGTAGCTCGAATCAATGCTTATGCTTAGGAATTGCCATTTTTATCTAGAGAAGGTTTTTGAATTTTAAACTTTGAAAATTGAAAATGAAATGAAAATGACCCCTTTCACCCCTTAAATAGAAAACCCTAATTTTTCAACTTGCTTTGATGGACATGAAACTTATACCCTTGACGAAATCACCCATCTTGAGTCCATTTTCAGGATTGAAATTGAAATCTGAGATCTTTTTTCTATTCAAAATCTCACAACGTTGACCACTTGGTATTTTTGTCTTCCGATCGCTTTTTCTCATCATTTTTCATTTAAATCAATTCTGATTTCAACTTCAATCTTCAATACATCTTCGTGCTCAAATTATCATCACTAAATCTTTTTATGTTTTCAACATTGCCTAAAATCATTGTAACCTTGCCATCTTTCGATTTCACTCCCAAGGGGGCATCATCATTGCATCATCATTATTAATGATTATATCATCGAAAAGTCAAGAAATTTTTCAAATCTTCATCTAAAGTCAGGCAGAAATATTTTTAATCAAAGATTGATGAAACAAAACTTTATTGTTCTTCAAAATCGAATCAATCTCTAGGGGCATATCAGTTTCATCACACCAAATCAGGCTGATATTGTCTTCATCTGAATCAGTCTCTTAATAGTAATCAATTTCATCACATGTCATCAAGATGGTTATTCGTTTAAACTTAATCAAGGGTTTAAAGAGTCTTTTTAAAATTGATCACATGCTCAATCCAAATAGGTGTTCAGTTTCTTTGCATCAAATCAAATTGAACATTTTCTCTTATCTATTCTTATTCAATCAAGTTCGAAATTAGTTTCATCTCTTCACTCAATCTAGTTCAATCAAGTTCAAGATTGGTATCTCTCTCTTTGTCGGTCCTAGTTCAATCAAGTTCAGGATCGGTGTTGCTTTAATTAACTTGTTCTACTTCATCGCTTCAAATGAAGCTGAACATCTCGCTCTTCATCGTTTAGTGATCCATCAAGTTCAGAACTGATAATCTATTTGACATTAAATTTTCTTTGAATCAATGCACTGCTCACACATCAATTCAAAGAGGGGCAAATGTAATATCCTAAAAATGATCATCTAAACCATAGGCCTCTAATCTCAACTACATCACCAAGGTCCCAACCAAAGGCAAATTAAATCAATCACGAACACCTAATTAATTAATTCTTATTCATCAATATCACATGGCAAATAAATCACTCAATATTAATTAAATAATTATTTAATTAATTAATCATTCCAAGTAAACCATTTTAATCAATTATCCTATTTATTTAATTAAATATCCTAGCATATTTAATTAATAAATCAATTTGCCATTAAATCATAAAAAAAGAATTAATTTGGAAAAAGAATTTAAAATTGACAAAAGAAATCAAAATGGAATTAAATTGAAAAATCTCAGAAAAACAATTAAATCAATTAAAAATTAAAATTAAATATATCAAAATATAAAATATGAAATAAATCAGTGTTGGTATTATGGATATGTTGCATTGGTTTTGTCATTGATGTCAACACTTATCTACACTTATCCTTTTGGAGATCTTTGGTCATGTTGAAGAGACACATTATGTTCACCGACAAGTTCAGTGACTTATGCATAGTCACCGGTATTTGGTTCACCGACAGGTTATATTGTTCACCGACACTGATGATGACTTGTTATCATCTGGAGATCACTTGGTTATGTCAAAGACATGGTTTGGACACTTGGTTTTGGTATTCTGGTTATTGGTCTAATCGAGCTGACATATTTGTTATTACCGACAAATTGATCTAGGTTATGGACCGACATGCATCATCTATTCCAAATCAACATGGCACATTATGGAGATGATTTAATCAATTGGTATTGTTGTAATTACATTGAGCCAACATGATGCATCACATCTTGACTTACATGTAAATGATTTAATTGTAATATTCTTAGTGAGCTGACCTACACATTTGGTCTTAGGTTTTGGTATATATGTAAGATCTCAATTATGAGATGTAAGGATATGGTATGTAAGGTTATGGTATTGTAACATGGTATGTGCGAATATTGAAGATCATATGAGTAGACCATAGAGAAGGTTAAAGGAAGGTTTGAAGGTGATTATCAGAGCTTACCCGGTACTAAATCCAACATTGAAGATGCTACTTTGAGCAATACATTATCATTGGATTTAATCATCCAATTGTAGTCAGTGTGACTCCCATCTTGTGATTGAGCAGTGAGCTCTAGGCAGCTGGCCTTTATGCATGTGCAGACCCCATTTATATATACATACTATCTACAGTAGTATCATCTGATTATGGGTAAGGTTTCCCACCATGGTTTTTTCCCTTACAAGGTTTCCACATACAAATCTCTATGTTATGTGTTGTGGATGTTGTTTCTCTTTCTATTTGATGCATTAAGTTTCATCGGTATTAATATTAACTGTTAATTTGTTAATCGACATTAAGTTTGGTTTATCGGTATTATGTATCAAGTTTGATTAAGTTATATTTGGGTTGAAATTAATAGACAACTGATTCACCCCCCCCCTCTCAGGCCTCTGGGTCCTAACAATTGGTATCAGAGCTAAGTTCTCTTTTTGCAGAAGTTTAACAACTTGAGGAGATTCTATGGCAACTAAATTTTTCAGAAAGGACAGTCTGAAACTTGATGGAACTAACTATGGTATATGGAAGATCAGAATGGAGACACATTTGAATTGCTTTGGAAGAGATATATGGGATGTTACACAAAATGGCTATGTTGGTCCTACACTAGGTCAATCTAATCCACCTACATTGGGTAAGGATCAAGAGAATGATTGCAAAGCAAGAGAAGCACTCTTGAGTGCCTTGTCAGATCAGCAAATCATGAGATTATTAGATTGATCTACTACTAAAGCTATTTGGGATAAATTGGAGACATTAAATGAAGGAGATACCACTGTCAAAATTGCAAAACTGGAATGCTTTTGGTTCAGGTATGAAAATTTGAAAATGGAAGAAGATGAAATAATTTTTGCTTTTATGGAAAGGGTTAATGAAATTGTTTTGAGAATACAATATTGTGGAGGTTCCTTAAGTGAAGATAAAATGGTTTCTAACATTTTAAGAGCATTTCCACCGACATACAAAATGAAAGTAACTGCTATTAATGAGTTGAGAACAATGCCTAATACATCAGTATCTAGAGACACCTTGGTTGGAAAACTTTCAACATTTGAGCTTGAGGAATTTGGTCCTGTTGCTATAATTAAAATAGATTTAGCCTTCAAAGCATCATCATCTGCATCATCATCATCATTTGATAAATCTGATTGGAAAACACTTTATGCAAGAGAAATTGAAGATATTAGGAGGGAAAATGAAGAACTTGAAGAACTTGAAGCACTATTTGCAAGGAAAATGCCTAAAGGTCCCATTGGAAGTAAGTATGAAGGTAAAACACCATTTAAATGTTTTAACTGCAATAAAGTTGGTCATATGGCATCTAGATGTTTTGATAGACATGCAAGATGGAGAGAAGAAGCTAAAGGAACATACAAGCCTAACTCTGAATATCAGAGATACAGATTTAAGAAGAATAGAGACAAATCATGTTATTATGCTGATGAAGGAGTTACTGATGATTTTGATGAAGAACTGATAGACAATGGATGGGCTTTTGTTGCAATAACAGAAGATCAACCGACACCTACTGTTCCACCGATTGAGCAGGCCCTGACAACTAAAATTGAAGAAAAGGATGAATGGATTATAGATTCTGGATGTTCACATCATATGACTGGTGATAAAAGTAAATTCTTATCTTTTTCCAGAATATAATGGAGGTCTAGTAAGATTTGGAGATGACAAAGCTTGTTTGATCAGACGAAAACACACTATATCTTTTGATGGTAAGCACAATACTGACAACGTTTATTATGTTGAAGGTTTGAAGTATAATATTTTGAGTGTTGGTCAATTAGTTGAAAAAGGATTTCAGTTACAATTCAAGAATGGTAAATGCAAAATCATGAACAAAACTAGTTTGGAAATTGCAACCGGTAATTAGAGTAGAGGTAATATCTTTCATTTGAATAACAATGAAAAGACCTGCCTGATTGCACATATTGATAAAAGTTGGTTATGGCATAAAATACTCTGTCATGTGAATTTTGATTTCATTGTAAACATTAGTTCATCTAAGGCAGTAAGGGATTTACCTAAGATTGTAAAACCTCTTAATCTGGTATGTAAGGAATGTCAAATGGGAAAGCAAGTTAGAACAACTTTTAAGAGTATATATGAGAAATCCAATGATGTTCTTGATTTATTTCATACTGACTTGTGTGGTCCGACAAGAACAATAAGTCTACATGGAGATAGATACTTTATGCTAAATATTGATGATTATTCTAGAATGTGTTGGGTTACTTTTCTCAGGGAGAAATCAGAAGCTTTTGGGAAATTCAAATTATTCAAGGCACTTGTAGAGAATGAAACCGATAAGAAAATCAAATGTTTAAGATCAGATCAATGAGGTGAATTTACATCTAAGGAGTTTAATACATTTTGTGAAGTGAATGGAATTAGAAGACCACTATCAGCACCCTGGACACCTCAGCAAAATGGAGTTGTGGAAAGGAAGAACATAACTATTTTGGATACAGCTAGAATTGTGATATCAGAAGCAAATCTACCTCATGTGTATTGGAGAGAAGTAGTGAATACAACGGTTTACACTTTTAACAGAGTTCACATCAAAGGTGAAACCGATAAGACACCCTATGAATTATAGTTTTGTAATATTTTTACTCTTAAGTACTTCAAAATATTTGGAAGAAAATGCTACATTAGGAGAGATGAGTATATTGGTAAATTTGATCCTAGAAGTGATGAAGGTATATTTCTTGGTTATTCATATAAGAGAAAATCATATAGATGTTTTAATAAAAGATTGCAGAAAATCATTGAGAGTGCAAATGTGAAGATAGATGAGCACTTTAGAGGAAATTCAAGGTCTATGGATTCTGAACCGACAGTTGAGATGATCATAAATGAACCTATATAGAGTGCACTGACACAGAATGTAGATCCAGTCACACCAGCATCATCAGAGAATTCCACAGTGACTAAAGAACAACAAGAAGTGAACACACCCAGGTATGTAAGACTGAATCACTCTGAAAGTCAGATAATTGGGAATAAGTATCAAGGAGTTATGACAAGAGGAAGACTGACAAATGAAGAGGTATGTTTAATTTCTCAAATTGAACCAACATCTGTTATTGAGGCTATTGGTGTAAATAAATATTCATCTTGGATATTATTACACTTACTTAAGTTAACTTAGGATAATGCATCTCTTCGTAGTTTGGATTTGAGACACTTAGGGAAGTGTGCACATAGGGATAGAGCTTGTAGGAGAAATTCCACCTTTTGTGGTCTTATTTTGCTGTTACACTCCACATTCGGTGGGTCATCCACCTCTTGTGGAATATTATATTATTTCTCCTACCTACCCTTAGTATTTCTTACCTACCCTTGTTTCTCATTGAGCCACATGTCATATTTGTGTGCTCATACATCCATATGACCTTGCCTATATAAGCAAACCTCTATTCATTGTATTGGTTAATCCAGTTGATCATTTTGCATATTGATGAGAATACAGTTTGTTCTTGTCATTCTATTGTCTCTTTTATGCTTTTCATTGTGCCCTTGATCTTGGCAAAATCCTACATGGTATCAGAGCTATTGGGGCTTCATTGATTGGTTTTTTGGAGACATCGTGGAAGGCTTCTATTTTCGGATTTGGGGATCTTCATTTTTTGGGGGCGTCATACAACGATTTGGACATCACCGTTGAATCCAGGAGGCCGTTTCCATAAATTTCGACTATAAAGTCGACCTATTTTGGTGAGAAATTTTTTTCCCCCATTTTGGCTATTATCGTACGGATTTCGAAATTTTTTTATTAATTTTTTCGAAATTTTTTTTTTTTTTACATTTTCTGAAATTTTTTTGAAAAATTGAAAAATTTTGAAAAAAAAAGAAAAAAAAAAGAAGAAGTGTTTTTTGGGGGTCCACAGACCCCCCCCGCTGTACGTGAGTTGCAGGTATTATAGGCATACCTACTAACGCGCCGTGTACCTGCCGGCTGCCGCACCGTGTACCCACCGGCCGCCTCGCTTCCCCGCCGGCCACCTTGGTTCCCTCCCGTTGGCCGCTTCACCTGCACATCGCCGAGCTCCATGCCGCCGGTCTTCGCCCTCCGTGCCGGCTGCTACCTCTTCTCTGGTGACCGCAGCCCCTCCTGCCGGTCGGGACACAGACTCCGCTGGCAGAGACCGCCGGCGACCGCTCAGACACCTCCGGCCGCCACGCAGACACCCAGTCAGCTTCAAGGACCCCGCCACGCGACTCTCATACAGCCGTCCATTTGCCATGTCACTCGCGCCGCGCAGACCTCTGTACGCACTATCAGATTGCCACGTCATCCGTATGGCCTGCACAGTCACCTGCCCAGTCAGCAGTCCGTACAGCACAGATGCCCAGTCAATAGGGAGGTGAAGTTTTTGCGACGGTCATACGGCTGTCAAATTTAACACAATGATTTTCTAATGTCAGCGCCACATCAACACTTTTTAGAAATTTTTTGACCCCTCTGCATTGGGCTTTTCAGTTTTGCAGTCCAACTTTGAAAGGCCATATCTTGCTCATTTTTGCTCCTTTTTTGGTGCAATTTTTTTTGAAATGGGCTAAAATTTTGTGATCTTCGTAGTGGTGTGGTTATTTTCTAATTTTGGTGCACAAGTTTTTTTGAATTTTTGGATTCTCTCAGCTATACCTGTTCAATCTTCAATTCTGCAACTTCAAAGGCCTTGTTCGAGCTCATACGACCTCCTTTTCAGGTGCCATTTTTTTTGAAAGTGCTTATTTTTTCATCTACTTTCATAATCTATGATCAGATTTTGGAGATTTTGAGTGGAAATTGTACTTTTAGATATTAGTCTTATTTGGCCTATTAGGTACTTGAAAATTGCTTGGATCTTAGTTAGGTCTCTTGCATTATCAGTTTGAGACTCTTTTGGCCTTATTGAGGCAGTTGTAAAATTGTAAATTAGAAGTCCACTTTGCCATTTTTTGCAAGTGGCCCATTGTATACGCACTACTTATAAAGTGCCAAAATCATCACATTTGGGGGGGGGGTCTTTGATTGAGTGAATTTGGGGGGGTGTCTTGTGTGATTGTGCCTCTCTTTGTGCTCTTTCCATTTTTGTTGCAATGAGTCTTAATAAATTTCCACCTTTAACTCCACATAATTATGCATCATGGAAAATTAAAGTATGGAGTAAATTAATGGAAAAGGGTCTCACACATTACATAGATAGAACAATAACAACACCACCTGATCCTAAGGCTGATCCAAATGCTCAATTATAATGGCTCACAAAGAATTGCATGGCTCTTGGAACCTTACGAAAGTATGTATCAGATGACCTCATTTTTCACATTGAGAAGTGTAAAACAATCAAAGAGGCTTGGGATATGTTTCAGAAATTATATGGACAAGTTCATGAGATCAGAGGCTATCAGATTGACAATGAGCTCACCAACTTGGATCCCAATAGTTTTGATACAATCAAAGATTATGTCACCAAAGCAAATGAGCTAAGAGCAAAGCTTAAGGATTATGGAATTGACAAAAAGGATGCTCAATTGATATTCAACTTGTTGGATAAGCTTGCACCAGAATATGCAGCATTTGTATCTAGCTTCCAAACTCATCGTTTGACAGTGGGGAGTTCTTATGTTATGCCTTCATTTGATGCTTTCACAGAAATGTTGATATTGGAACAAACTAAGTTGTTGAACATGGGGTTTCTTAAGTCTTCAAAGTCCAAGGCTTTGGTAGCAAATCAAGGAAATCAAGGAAGTCAAGGCAAAGATTCCAACAAGAAGAAGAAGCACTCTAAGTCTAAGCCACACCAGGAAAAAGGACAATCATCCTCTCCATCACAAGGCGAATTTTCATCCTCTTCCAAGAAGGGGACACCACCTAAGAAGGATAAACCAACTTGTGCATATTGAAAGAAGTATGGTCATGATGAGCATCAATGCCATGCAAAACAAGTTGATGAGTTAACCAATCTTCTTAAGAAAAACAACATCAACTTGCAATCCACCTACACAAAGAAGGATTCATCTCCTTCCACTTCCTCACAGTCTAAGGGAAAAGGGCAAGCATTTGTGGCTACAACAGGTTCTTCACAAAAATGGATACTTGACTCGGGTGCCTCATATCACATGGGTTCTACAAAGGAGCAGTTTTCTTCATTGGAGCCATCTAAGGTACCTCACATTTACATAGGTGATGACACACAAGTAGAGGTTGAAGGGAAAGGTTCAGTTGACATGGATGATGGAACATTTGAGAATGTTCTCTATGTTCCTAACTTGTGTACCAACCTTCTCTCCATCTACCAAATCACTCACTATGGGAATGGGAAAAAGGTTGAGTTTACACCAGATTCAGTTGTGGTAAAGGAACTTGATGATGATGCCTTGGTAGCAATGGGACAAGTCAATGACAACTCCAGGCTTTATTCATTCTCCCACTTTGTGCCAAGTTCACCTTCTAGGGCCTTGCTTACTCATTCAAATTTAGAAAGTAAGCTATGGCATGAGTGGTTTGGTGACCTCAACTACCGCTATCTTCAGCAGCTCAGCATTAAAGACATGGTCACAGGTCTACCTCGAATTAGTTTTTCAGAGGGTGTATGTTCAGGTTGTTCCATGGGCAAGCATCCCGAAGAGAAGTTTGAAAAAGGGAAAACTTGGAGAGCTTTGGAAGTTCTTCAACTTGTTCACAGCGATGTAGCAGGTCCATTTCCAGCACCTTTGTTTAGTAAGGCCTGCTATGTTCTTACCTTCATTGATGACTACTCCCGCTTCACTTGGGTCTACTTTCTCATTCATAAGAGTGAAGTATTTGAAAGATTTCAGGACTTCAAGACTCATGTGGAGAAGCAATCAGGGAAAGTGGTCAAGATTCTTCGCACAGATAATGGCAGGGAATATGTGAACAAGAGACTTGAGGATTTTTGTACATTTGAGGGGATTGATCTTCAGCATTCTATTGCATACACTCCACAGCAGAACGGGGTTGCAAAACGCAAGAATAGAACTCTCAAAGAAATGGCTAGTTGTATGATACATGCACGTTCTATTGATCCCGCTTTTTGGGCAGAGGCTATCAATTGTGCCACACACATCCTGAATCGGGTTCCTCACACAACTTTGCAAGGTATTACTCCTTTTGAAGCTTGGGCTGGTAGGAAACCGATTGTGAGACATTTCAGAGTCTTTGGGTGTCTAGCATGGGCTCGCATAACTCCGCAGAAACGCAAGGCATTGGAACCACAGAGTTGACCTTGCATATTTGTTGGATATCCTGAGGGTGTTAAGGCATACAGATTGATGGATCCGGAGACACATGAGGTATTCATTGAGAGGAGTGTTCACTTTGAGGAAAGCTCTCCAAGCTTAGCCTCTCTACCTCCTCCACCTTCCTCCATTGTGGATAGTGATGTTAGTGATTCAGATGATGAGACTCCTTCAACTCCGACTCGCAGGGTTACACCTCTGTAGGGTCCACTTGCAGTTGAAGAGCCTCATTTTCCACCTCCACCTAGACCTCGTTGGGCTCGACAGACACTTGAGTTTGCAGGTTCTCTTGTTGGGGATCCTTCGGATACACAGAGAACTCGATCACAACATGAGGATCTTCCACATGCATTCATTGCTACCGCTTCCGATCCACAGACATTTAGGGAAGCATCAGGGGTTCCCGAGTGGGACCAAGCTATGGAGGAAGAGTATAGTTCCTTGATGAGGAACAACACATGGGATCTAGTCCATCTCCCTAAGGGGAGAAAGATGGTTCGATGTAAGTGGATCTATCGGACGAAGTTTGTAGCGGATGGTAGTGTGGATAAGTATAAGGCTCGGCTTGTTGTAAAAGGTTTCTCGCAGGTTGCAGGTGTTGACTATACTGAGACCTTTGTACCCGTAGCCAAGATGAACTCCATTCGTTTGACACTTGCTATTGCTACAGCTCATGGTTGGGCTGTACATCAGATGGATGTGAAGAGTGCTTTTCTTCATGGTGACCTTGATGAGGAGATTTATATGGAGCAGCCACAGGGTTTCATCCAAGATACTTCCTTGGTTTGCAGACTAAGGAAATCTCTCTATGGCCTTAAGCAGGCCCCCAGGGCTTGGTACGCCAAGATGGATTCCTTTCTTCTCTCCGCAGGGTTCACCAGGTGTCATTCTGATCCGAATGTCTACATTTTGCGACAGGATGACTCTCACTTGATACTTGTGCTCTATGTTGATGACTTGATCATTACAGGGAGTACTTCATCCATCATTAGCAGGTTCAAATCTACTTTGCATGACAGATTTGCTATGACTGACTTGGGTCTTTTGCACTACTTTCTCGAGATAGAGATTTCACAGTCACCTTCCGGGATTACACTATCACAGCCCAAGTATGCTCTTGATCTACTTGCACGCTTTCATATGGCTGATTGTAAGCCTACTCTGACTCCCTTTCTTTTAGGAGTCAAGCTTGAGGCTCAATATTCTTCTCCAGTAGTTGATGACACTTTGTATCGTCAGCTTGTGGGTAGTCTCATCTACTTGACTCATACATGCCCTGATATTTCATTTGCAATTGGCATGGTTTCCCGCTTCATGCAGGATCCACATGAGCTTCATTGGAAAGCTGCCAAACGCATCCTTCATTACATCGAGGGTACACATCACTATGGGATTCACTATGTAGCAGGCACAGGACTTTGCTTGGTTGGTTACACAGACTCCGATTGGGTTGGCGATCTTGGTGATCATAAGTCTACTTCTGGTTACAATTTTCACCTTGGTTCGGGCCCCATTTGTTGGCAGAGCAAGAAGCAACATGCTATTGCTCTCTCTTCGACTGAGGCTAAGTATCGAGGTGCTGTTAACGCAGCGACTGAGACCATTTGGCTCCAGCAGATTCTCATAGAGTTTGGTTTCACCACTCCATGGCCGACAGTTCTACATTGTGACAATCAGAGTGCTATTGCGATCTCGAAGAACCCGGTCCAGCAGCAGTGGACCAAACACATCGAGATTCATATGTATAATTATGTGGAGTTAAAGGTTGAAATTTATTAGGACTCATTGCAACAAAAATGGAAAGAGCACAAAGAGAGGGACAATCACACAAGACACCCCCCAAAATTCACTCAATAAAAGAACCCCCGCCAAATGTGATGATTTTGGCACTTTATAAGTAGTGCGTATACAATGGGCCACTTGTAAAAAATGGAAAAGTGGACTTCTAATTTACAATTTTACAACTACCTCAATAAGGCCAAAAGAGTCTGAAACTGATAATGCAAGAGACCTAACTAAGATCCAAGCAATTTTCAAGTACCTAATAGGCCAAATAAGACCAATATCTGAAAGTACAATTTTCACTCAAAATCTTTGAAATCTGATCATAGATTATGAAAGTAGATGAAAAAATAAGCACTTAAAAAAAAAAGGCACATGAAAAGGAGGTCGTAAGAGCTCAAACGAGGCCTTTGAAGTTGCAGAATTGAGGATTGGACAGGTACAGCTGAGAGAATCTGAAAATTCTGAAAAACATGTGAACCAAAATTAGAAAATAACCACACTATTGCGAAGATCATGAAATTCTAGCCCATTTTAAAAAAAATTGCACCAAAAAAGGAGCAAAAAGGAATAAGATATGGCCTTTCAAAGTTGGACTAAAAAACTGAAAAGCCCAATGGAGAGGGGTCAAATTTTTTTCAAAAAATGTTGATGTGGCACTGATGTCAACAATTCACTGGGTTAAATTTGACGGCCATCTGACCGTCGCAAAAACTTCACCTCCTTGCTGACTGGGCGTCCGTATTGTACGGACTGCTAACTGGGCAGGTGACTGTGTAGGCCGTACGAATGATGTGGCAATCTGACAGTGCGTACGGAGGTCTGCGCGGCGCGGGTGACGTGGCGTACAGAAGGTTGTATGAGAGCCACCTGGCGGGTTCTTGGAAGCTGACTGGGCGTCTGCGTGGCGACCGGAGGTGTCTGGGCGGTCGCCAGAGGTCTCTGCCGGCAGAGTCTGTGTCCTGACCGGCGGGAGGGGCTGCGGTCGCCAGAGAAGAGGTAGCGGCTGGCATGGAGGGTGAAGACCGGCGACACGGAGCTCGGCGGTGTGCAGGTGAAGCGGCCGGCGGGAGGGAACCAAGGCGGCCGACAGGGAAGCGAGGCAGCCAGTGGGTACACGGCGTGGTGGCCGGCAGGTACACGACGTGTCAGCAGGTACGCCTACAATACCTGCAACTCACGTACAGCGGGGGGGGGGGGGGGGTCTGCGGACCCCCAAAAAACACTTTTTGCTTTTGTTTTTTTTAAAATTTTTTTTTGATTTTTGATTTTTGAAAATTTTTCAATTTTTCAAAAATTTTTCAGAAAATGTAATTTTTTTTTTTTTTCGAAAAAATTAATAAAAAAAATTCGAAATCCGTACGATAATAACCAAAATGGGGAAAAAAAATTTCTCACCAAAATAGGTCGACTTTATAGTCAAAATTTATGGAAACGGCCTCTCGGATTCAACGGTGATGTCCAAATCGCTGTATGACGCCCCCAAAAAATGAAGATCCCCAAATCTGAAAATAGAAGCCTTCCACGATGTCTCCAAAAACCAATCAATGAAGCCCCAATAGCTCTAATACCATGTAGGATTTTTCCAAGATCAAGGGCACAATGAAAAGCATAAAAGAGACAATAGAATGACAAGAACAAACTATATTCTCATCAATATGCAAAATGATCAACTGGATTAACCAATACAATGAATAGAGGCCTGCTTATATAGGCAAGGCCATATGGATGTATGAGCACACAAATATGACATGTGGCTCAATGAGAAACAAGGGTAGGTAAGAAATACTAAGGGTAGGCAGGAGAAATAATATAATATTCCACAAGAGGTGGATGACCCACTGAATGTGGAGTGTAACAGCAAAATAAGACCACAAAAGGTGGAATTTCTCCTACAAGCTCTATCCCTATGTGCACACTTCCCTAAGTGTCTCAAATCCAAACTACGAAGAGATGCATTATCCTAAGTTAACTTAAGTAAGTGTAATAATATCCAAAATGAATATTTATTTACACCAACACCCCCTCTTAAGTGCCACTTAGGGGAATGAAGACTCAAGTCAACAATGCAAGATGGGTCCTGGCTACTAGGCCATGATAGGTACCCATGTACAATATGCAAATGCAAGCAAAACTATGCAATGCAATCTCTCACAAACGGAGAAAGGGAGAAAACCCTGTGGGAAAAAACTCCTCTCCAAAAGAGAGATGAAAGTACAAAAGACTCTCAAAGAAGAAGGACAAAACCTCAAAGAGAAAAAAGTCCCCCCCATAAGAGAGGAAGAAGTCAGCTGACCCCCCCTAATGACACATCCCGCACCCCCAAGAGAGCTCGCAACTGCTGGAACTTACTCTCGGTGAAAAGTTTGGTGAATATGTCAGCAACCTGCTTTGCCGTAGGACAATACTGCAAATCAATGACCTGCTCCTGGATGAGCTCTCGGATATAGTGCATATGAATCTCGATGTGTTTGGTCCGCTGGTGCTGGACCGGGTTCTTCGAGATTGCAATAGCACTCTGATTGTCACAATGTAGAATTGTCAGCCGTGGAGTGGTGAAACCAAACTTTGTGAGAATTTGCTGGAGCCAAATGGTCTCAGTTGCTGCGTTAACAGCGCCTCGATACTCAGCCTCAGTCGAAGAGAGAGAAATAGCATGTTGCTTCTTGCTCTGCCAACAAATGGGGCCCGAACTAAGGTGAAAATTGTAACCAGAAGTAGACTTATGATCACCAAGATCGCCAACCCAATCGGAGTCTGTGTAACCAACCAAGCAAAGTCCTGTGCCTGCTGCATAGTGAATCCCATAGTGATGTGTACCCTCGATGTAATGAAGGATGCGTTTGGCAGCTTTCCAATGAAGCTCATGTGGATCCTGCATGAAGCGGGAAACCATGCCAATTGCAAATGAAATATCAGGGCATGTATGAGTCAAGTAGATGAGACTACCCACAAGCTGACGATACAAAGTGGCATCAACTACTGGAGAAGAATATTGAGCCTCAAGCTTGACTCCTAAAAGAAAGGGAGTCAGAGTAGGCTTACAATCAGCCATATGAAAGCGTGCAAGTAGATCAAGAGCATACTTGGGCTGTGATAGTGTAATCCCGGAAGGTGACTGTGAAATCTCTATCTCGAGAAAGTAGTGCAAAAGACCCAAGTCAGTCATAGCAAATCTGTCATGCAAAGTAGATTTGAACCTGCTAATGATGGATGAAGTACTCCCTGTAATGATCAAGTCATCAACATAGAGCACAAGTATCAAGTGAGAGTCATCCTGTCGCAAAATGTAGACATTCGGATCAGAATGACACCTGGTGAACCCTGCGGAGAGAAGAAAGGAATCCATCTTGGCGTACCAAGCCCTGGGGGCCTGCTTAAGGCCATAGAGAGATTTCCTTAGTCTGCAAACCAAGGAAGTATCTTGGATGAAACCCTGTGGCTGCTCCATATAAATCTCCTCATCAAGGTCACCATGAAGAAAAGCACTCTTCACATCCATCTGATGTACAGCCCAACCATGAGTTGCAGCAATAGCAAGTGTCAAACGAATGGAGTTCATCTTGGCTACGGGTGCAAAGGTCTCAGTATAGTCAACACCTGCAACTTGCGAGAAACCTTTTGCAACAAGCCGAGCCTTATACTTATCCACACTACCATCCGCTACAAACTTGGTCCAATAGATCCACTTACATCGAACCATCTTTCTCCCCTTAGGGAGATGGACTAGATCCCATGTGTTGTTCCTCATCAAGGAACTATACTCTTCCTCCATAGCTTGGTCCCACTCAGGAACCCCTGATGCTTCCCTAAATGTCTGTGGATTGGAAGCGGTAGCAATGAATGCATGTGGAAGATCCTGATGTTGTGATCGAGTTCTCCATGTATCCGAAGGATCCCCAACAAGAGAACCTGCAGACTCAAGTGTTTGTCGAGTCCAACGAGGTCTAGGTGGAGGTGGAGAATGAGGCTCTTCAACTGCAAGTGGACCCTGCAGAGGTGTAACCCTGCGAGTCGGAGTTGAAGGAGTCTCATCATCTGAATCACTAACATCACTATCCATAATGGAGGAAGGTGGAGGAGGTAGAGAGGCTAAGCTTGGAGAGCTTTCCTCAAAGTGAACACTCCTCTCAATGAATACCTCATGTGTCTTCGGATTCATCAATCTTTATGCCTTAACACCCTAAGGATATCCAACAAATATGCAAGGTCGACTCTGTGGTTCCAATGCCTTGCGTTTCTGCGGAGGTATGCGAGCCCATTCTAGACACCCAAAGACTTTGAAATGTCTCACAATCGGTTTCCTTCCAGCCCAAGCTTCAAAAGGAGTAATACCTTGCAAAGCTTTGTGAGGAACCCGATTCTGGATGTGTGTGGCACAACTAATAGCTTCTGCCCAAAAGGCGGGATCAAGAGAATGTGCATGTATTATACAGCTAGCCATTTCTTTGAGAGTTCTATTCTTGTGCTCTGCAACCCTGTTCTGCTGTGGAGTGTATGCAATAGAATGCTGAAGATCAATCCCCTCAAATGTTCAAAAATCCTCAAGTCTCTTGTTCACATATTCCCTTCCATTATCTGTACGAAGAATCTTGACCACTTTCCCTGATTGCTTCTCCACACAAGTCTTGAAGTCCTAAAATCTGTCAAATACTTCACTCTTATGAATGAGAAAGTAGACCCAAGTGAAGCGGGAGTAGTCATCAATGAAGGTAAGAACATAGCGGGCCTTACTAAATGAAGGTGCTGGAAATGGACCTGCTACATCACTGTGAACAAGTTGAAGAACTTCCAAAGCTCTCCAAGTTTTCCCTTTATCAAACTTCTCTTCAGAATGCTTGCCCATGGAACAACCTGAAAATACACCCTCTGAAAAACTGATTCGAGGTAGACCTGTGACCATGTCTTTAGTGCTGAGCTGCTAAAGATAGCGGTAGTTGAGGTGACCAAACTGCTCATGCCATAGCTTACTTTCTGAATTTGAATGAGTAAGAAAGGCTCTAGAAGGTGAACTTGGCACAAAGTGGAAGAATGAATAAAGCCTGGAGTTGTCATTGACTTGTCCCACTGCTACCAAGGCATCATCATCAAGTTCCTTTACCACAACTGAATCTGGTGTAAACTCAACCTTTTTCCCATTCCCATAGTGAGTGATTTGGTAGATGGAGAGAAGGTTGGTACACAAGTTAGGAACATAGAGAACATTCTCAAATGTTCCATCATCCATGTCAACTGAACCTTTCCCTTCAACCTCTACTTGTGTGTCATCACCTATGTAAATATGAGGTACCTTAGATGGCTCCAATGAAGAAAACTGCTCCTTTGTAGAACCCATGTGATATGAGGCACCTGAGTCAAGTATCCATTGTTGTGAAGAACCTGTTGTAGCCACAAATGCTTGCCCTTTTCCCTTAGACTGTGAGGAAGTGGAAGGAGATGAATCCTTCTTTATGTAGGTGGATTGCAAGTTGATGTTGTTTTTCTTAAGAAGATTGGTTAACTCATCAACTTGTTTTGCATGGCATCGATGCTCATCATGAGCATACTTCTTGCAATATGCACAAGTTGGTTTATCCTTCTTAGGTGGTGTCCTCTTCTTGGAAGAGGATGAAAAATTGCCTTGTGATGGAGAGAATGATTGTCCTTTTTCCTGGTGTGGCTGAGACTTAGAGTGCTTCTTCTTCTTGTTGGAATCTTTGCCTTGACTTCCTTGATTTCCTTGATTTGCTACCAAAGCCATGGACTTTGAAGACTTGAGAAACCCCATGTTCAACAACTTAGTTTGTTCAAATATCAACATTTCTGTGAAAGCATCAAATGAAGGCATAACATAAGAACTCCCCACTGTCAAACGATGAGTTTGGAAGCTAGATACAAATGTTGCATATTCTGGTGCAAGCTTATCCAACAAGTTGAATATCAATTGAGAATCCTTTTTGTCAATTCCACAATCCTTAAGCTTTGCTCTTAGCTCATTTGCTTTGGTGACATAATCTTGGATTGTATCAAAACTCTTAGGATCCAAGTTGGTGAGCTCATTGTCAATCTGATAGCCTCTGATTTCATCAACTTGTCCATATAATTCCTAAAACATATCCCAAGCCTCTTTGATTGTTTTACACTTCTCAATGTGAAAAATGAGGTCATCTGATACATACTTGTGTAAGGTTCCAAGAGCCATGCAATTCTTTGTGAGCCATTCTAGGGTACCTCACATTTACATAGGTGATGACACACAAGTAGAGGTTGAAGGGAAAGGTTCAGTTGACATGGATGATGGAACATTTGAGAATGTTCTCTATGTTCCTAACTTGTCTACCAACCTTCTCTCCATCTACCAAATCACTCACTGTGGGAATGGGAAAAAGGTTGAGTTTACACCAGATTCAGTTGTGGTAAAGGAACTTGATGATGATGCCTTGGTAGCAGTGGGACAAGTCAATGACAACTCCAGGCTTTATTCATTCTCCCACTTTGTGCCATTTTCACCTTCTAGGGCCTTGCTTACTCATTCAAATTCAGAAAGTAAGCTATGGCATAAGTGGTTTGGTGACCTGAACTACCGCTATCTTCAGCAGCTTAGCACTAAAGACATGGTCACAAGTCTACCTCGAATCAGTTTTTCAGAGGGTGTATGTTCAGGTTGTTCCATGGGCAAGCATCCCGAAGAGAAGTTTGATAAAGGGAAAACTTGGAGAGCTTTCCTCAAAGTGAACACTCCTCTCAATGAACACCTCATGTGTCTCTGGATCCATCAATCTGTATGCCTTGACACCCTCAGGATATCCAACAAATATGCAAGGCCGACTCTGAGGTTCGAGTGCCTTGCGTTTCTGCGGAGGTATGCGAGCCCATGCTGGACACCCAAAGACTCTGAAATGTCTCACAATCGGTTTCCTACCAGCCCAAGCTTCAAAAGGAGTAATACCTTGCAAAGCTTTGTGAGGAACCCGATTCTGGATGTGTGTGGCACAATTGATAGCCTCTGCCCAAAAAGTGGGATCAAGAGAACGTGCATGTATCATATAACTAGCCATTTCTTTGAGAGTTCTATTCTTGCGTTTTGCAACCCCATTCTGCTGTGGAGTGTATGCAACAGAATGCTGAAGATCAATCCCCTCAAATGTATGAAAATCCTCAAGTCTCTTGTTCACATATTCCCTGCCATTATCTGTGCAAAGAATCTTGACCACTTTCCCTGATTGCTTCTCCACACGAGTCTTGAAGTCCTGAAATCTGTAAAATACTTCACTCTTATGAATGAGAAAGTAGACCCAAGTGAAGCAGGAGTAGTCATCAATGAAGGTAAGAACATAGCGGGCCTTACTAAATGAAGGTGCTGGAAATGGACCTGCTACATCGCTGTGAACAAGTTGAAGAACTTCCAAAGCTCTCCAAGTTTTCCCTTTATCAAACTTCTCTTCAAGATGCTTTCCCATGGAACAACCTGAACATACACCCTCTGAAAAACTGATTCGAGGTAGACCTGTGACCATGTCTTTAGTGCTGAGCTATTGAAGATAGTGGTAGTTGAGGTGACCAAACCGCTCATGCCATAGCTTACTTTCTGAATTTGAATGAGTAAGCAAGGCCCTAGAAGGTGAACTTGGCACAAAGTGGAAGAATGAATAAAGCCTGGAGTTGTCATTGACTTGTCCCACTGCTACCGAGGCATCATCATCAAGTTCCTTTACCACAACTGAATCTGGTGTAAACTCAACCTTTTTCCCATTCCCATAGTGAGTGATTTGGTAGATGGAGAGAAGGTTGGTAGACAAGTTAGGAACATAAAGAATATTCTCAAATGTTCCATCATCCATGTCAACTGAACCTTGCCCTTCAAGCTCTACTTGTGTGTCATCACCTATGTAAATGTGAGGTACCTTAGATGGCTCCAATGAAGAAAACTGCTCCTTTGTAGAACCCATGTGATATGAGGCACCCGAGTCAAGTATCCATTGCTGTGAAGAACCTATTGTAGCCACAAATGCTTGCCCTTTTCCCTTAGACTGTGAGGAAGAGGAAGGAGACGAATCCTTCTTTGTGTAGGTGGATGGCAAGTTGATGTTGTTTTTCTTAAGAGGATTGGTTAACTCATCAACTTGCTTTGCATGGCATCGATGCTCATCATGACCATACTTCTTGCAATATGCACAAGTTGGTTTATCCTTCTTAGGTGGTGTCCCCTTCTTGGAAGAGGATGAAAAATCGCCTTGTGATGGAGAGGATGATTGCCCTTTTTCCTAGTGTGGCTTAGACTTAGAGTGCGTCTTCTTCTTGTTGGAATCTTTGCCTTGACTTCCTTGATTTCCTTGATTTGCTACCAAAGCCTTGGACTTTGAAGACTTGAGAAACCCCATGTTCAACAACTTAGTTTGTTCCAATATCAAAATTTCTGTGAAAGCATCAAATGAAGGCATAACATAAGAACTCGCCACTGTTAAAAGATGAGTTTGGAAGCTAGACACAAGTGCTGCATATTCTGGTGCAAGCTTATCCAACAAGTTGAATATCAATTGAGCATCCTTTTTGTCAATTCCACAATCCTTAAGCTTTGCTCTTACCTCATTTGCTTTGGTGACATAATCTTTGATTGTATAAAAACTCTTGGGATCCAAGTTGGTGAGCTCATTGTCAATCTGATAGCCTCTAATTTCATCAACTTGTCCAAACAATTTCTGAAACATATCCCAACCCTAGATTTGATTGTTTTACACTTCTCAATGTGGAAAATGAGGTCATCTGATACATACTTGCGCAAGGTTCCAAGATCCATGCAATTCTTTGTGAGCCATTCTAATTGAGCATTGGATCAGCCTTAGGATCGGGTGGTGCTGTTATTGTTGCATCTATGTAGTGTGTGAGACGCTTTTCCATTAATTTACTCCATACTTTAATTTTCCATGATGCATGATTATGTGGAGCTAAAGGTGGAAATTTATTAGGACTCATTGCAACAAAAATGGAAAGAGCACAAAGAGAGGCACAATCACACAAGACACCCCCCCAAATTCACTCAATCAAAGAACCCCCCTCAAATGTGATGATTTTGGCACTTTATAAGTAGTGCGTATACAATGGGCCACTTGCAAAAAATGGCAAAGTGGACTTCTGATTTACAATTTTACAACTGCCTCAATAAGGCCAAAAGAGTCTCAAACTGATAATGCAAGAGACCTAACTAAGATCCAAGCAATTTTCAAGTACCTAATAGACCAAATAAGACCAATATTTGAAAGTACAATTTCCACTCAAAATCTCCAAAATCTGATCATAGATTATGAAAGTAGACGAAAAAATAAGCACTTTCAAAAAAAATGGCACCTAAAAAGGAGGTCATAAGAGCTCAAACGAGGCCTTTGAAGTTGCAGAATTGAGGATTGGATAGGTACAGCTGAGAGAATCCAAAATTTTTGAAAAACCTATGCATCAAAATCAGAAAATAACCACACCACTACGAAGATCATGAAATTCTAGCCCATTTCAAAAAAAATTGCACCAAAAAAGGAGCAAAAATGATAAAGATATGGCCTTTCAAAGTTGGACTGTAAAACTGAAAAGCCTAATGGAGAGGGGTCAAATTTTTTTCAAAAAATGCTGATGTGGCGCTGGCGTCAGCAATTCACTGGGTTAAATTTGATGACCGTCTGACCATCGCAAAAACTTCGCCTCCCTGCTGACTGGGCGTTCGTACTGTACGGACTGCTGACTGGGCAGGTGACTGTGCAGGCCGTACGGATGACGTGGCAATCTGACAGTGCGTACAGAGGTCTGCGCGGCGCGGGTGACGTGGCGTACAGACGACTGTATGAGAGGCACATGGCGGGGTCCTGGAAGCTGATTGGGCATCTGCATGGTGGTCAGAGGTGTCTGGGCGGTCGTCGGAGGTCTCTGCCGGCGGAGTTTGTGTCCCGACCGGCGGGAGGGGCTGCGGTCGCTGGAGAAGAGGTAGCGGCCGACACGGAGGGCGAAGACCGGCGGCACGAAGCTCGGCGGTGTGCAGGTGAAGTGGCTGGCGGGAGGGAACCAAGGCAACCGGCGGGGAAGCGAGGCGGCTGGTGGGTACACGACGCGGCGGCTGACACGTACACTGCGCGTCAGCAGGTACGCCTGCAATACCTGCAACTCACGTACAGCGGGGGGGGGTCTGCGGATCCCCAAAAAACACTTTTTGCTTTTTTTTTTTAAAAATTTTTTTTTTGATTTTTGATTTTTGATTGCCTTTTTTTGATTTTTCGAAATTTTTCAATTTTTCGAAAATTTTTCAGAAAATGTAAATTTTTTTTTTTTTCGAAAAAATTAATAATTTTTTTTCGAAATCCATACGATAATAGCCAAAATGGGGAAAAAATTTTTCTCACCAAAATAGGTCGACTTTATAGTCGAAATTTATGGAAACGGCCTCCCGGATTCAACGGTGATGTCCAAATCGCTGTATGATGCCCCCAAAAAATGAAGATCCCCAAATCTGAAAATAGAAGCCTTCCACAATGTCTCCAAAAAACCAATCAGTGAAGCCCCAATAGCTCTGATACCATGTAGGATTTTGCCAAGATCAAGGGCACAATGAAAAGCATAAAAGAGACAATAGAATGACAAGAACAAACTATATTCTCATCAATATGCAAAATGATCAACTGGATTAACCAATACAATGAATAGAGGCCTGCTTATATAGGCAAGGCCATATGGATGTATGAGCACACAAATATGACATGTGGCTCAATGTGAAACAAGGGTAGGTAAGAAATACTAAGGGTAGGTAGGAGAAATAATATAATATTCCACAAGAGGTGGATGACCCACCGAATGTGGAGTGCAACAGCAAAATAAGACCACAAAAGGTGGAATTTCTCCTACAAGCTCTATCCCTATGTGCACACTTCCCTAAGTGTCTCAAATCCAAACTACGAAGAGATGCATTATCCTAAGTTAACTTAAGTAAGTGTAATAATATCTAAGATGAATATGGATTAGAGCTATGGAAGATGAATTAGAACAAATTGAAAAGAACAATACATGGACATTGGTTCCCTGGCCTAAAGATAAAAATGTAATTGGAACTAAATGGGTATTCAGAAATAAACTTAATGAAGATGGTAAGGTAATCAGAAACAAAGCAAGATTAGTATGTAAAGGATATTCATAGAAAGAGGGAATTGATTACAATGAAACCTTTGCATCGGTAGCTAGATTATTTATTGCATTTGCAACATATAAGAACTTTAAAGTATATCAAATGGATGTTAAATACGCATTTCTGAATGGTGATATTGAAGAGGAAGTTTACATTGAACAACCTGATGGATTTTCATTGACAAATGATAAAGAAATGGTTTGCAGATTAAGGAAAGCTTTATATGGATTGAAGCAAGCTCCTAGAGCTTGGTATGCTAGATTTTACAAATATATTTTGAATCTTGGTTACACTAAAGGTAATGCTGATATCAACTTATATTTCAAAGTGACAAATGAAGACATCTTGGTTATTGAAGTTTTTGTTGATGATATCATTTTTGGAGGAGAAGATGGATTGTGTAAAGACTTTTCTAATAAGATGCAGAAAGAATTTGAAATGTCTATGATTGGGGAGATAAAATTCTTTTTAGGATTGTATATTTCACATATTGATAAAGGTATATTCATATGTCAAACAAAGTACCTGAAGGAACTACTGAAGAAATTTGGTATGGGAAACTCTAAACCGGTAAGTACTCCTATGACTACAATTGATAAACTATCATTGAAGGATGATTCAAATCCTGTTAATCAGACAAGATAAAAATCTATGATTGGAGGTTTATTGTATTTGACACAAACAAGACCTGATATAATGAATGCAATGTGTATTGTTTCAAGATTTCAGAGTAATCCTAGAGAAAATCATGAATCAACAGTGAAAAGGATTTTCTGGTATTTACAAGGCACAACAAATCTTGGTTTATGGTATCCTAAAGATGAAATTTTTGATTTATGTGCATACACCGATGCTAATTGGGCAGGAGATGTACATGACAAAGAGCACCACCGACAGGCCATTCTTTCTTGGTAGCAGATTGATTTCTTGGTTGAGCAAGAAATAAAGTTGTACATCATTATCAACAACAAAATCAGAATATGTTGCAGCAACAACTAATTGTACTCAGGTATTATGGATTAAGAAAATGTTGAAGGACATAAAGGTAAAATGAAAAGAACCTATAATCATCTATTGTGATAATTTAGCAGCAATTGATATATCTAAGAATCCGGTATTTCACTCTAAAAATAAACATGCTTCTATCAAATATAATTTTCTAAAAGAGAATGTTGAAGCAAAAGAAGTGAGATTGGTTTATGTGAATACTAAAGAGCAGATTGCAGATATCTTTACTAAGCCTTTGCCTAATGAAACTTTGGAATATCTCAGAGAGCATCTTGGGGTTATACCCTCACCGGTAGAGACCTAGACGTTTGATGACTGGCATCAAACCGACAGAATTTACAGAGAAACCTTTTTCCGACTTTGATGGAGGAGAGCTACTTCTTAGGGGGAGTAGTTGGTTATAACAGATGGTTATTGTAATTGGTTCTATGAACTAGTTGTATCTAGTATTTGTATTGCTTTGGTATTTGATGTCAAAGGGGGAGAGATATCTATGGAAAAACATTATCCTTTGGGGATAGACTATTCATTGGGGGAGATATTTTTTACTCTCTGCATTTTTATTTTTATTTCTGGTATTGATCTATTCGGGAGATTGTTGGTTTTTGGTTTTTAGAATTTCTGCTTTGGCACTTAGATGGTTTTTCAATCTTGTGTTGCCATCAATGCCAAAGGGGGAGATTGTTGGTATTATGGATACGTTGCATTGATTTTGTCATTGATGTGAACACTTATCTGCACTTATCCTTCTGGAGATCTTTGGTCATGTTGAACCGACACATTATGTTCACCGACAAGTTTAGTGACTTATGCACAGTCACTGATATTTGGTTCATCGGCATTGAGGATGACTTGTTATCATCTAGAGATCACTCGGTTATGTCGAAGACATGGTTTGGACACTTGGTTTTGGTATTCTGGTTATTGGTCTAATCGGGTTGACATATTTACTGTTACTGACAAATTGATCTAGGTTATGGACCAACATGCATTATCTATTCCAGATTAGCACACCATGTTATGGAGATGATTTAATCAATTGGTATTGTTGTAATTACATTGACTCAACATGATGCATTGCATCTTGACTTACTTGTAAATGATTTAATTATAATATTCTTAGTGAGCCGACCTACATATTTGGTCTTAGGTTTTGGTATATATGTAAGATCTCAATTGTGAGATGTAGGGATATGGTATGTAAGGTTATGGTATTGTAACATGGTATGTGCGAATATTGAAGATCATATGAGTAGACCATAGAGAAGGTTCAAGGAAGGTTTGAAGGTGATTATCAGAGCTTAACCGGTACTGAATCCAACATTGAAGATGCTACTTTGAGTAGTAAATTATCATTGGATTTAATCATCCAATTGTAGTCAGTGTGACTCCCATCTTGTGATTGAGTAGTGAGCTCTAGGCAGCTGGCCTTTTTGCATGTGCAGACCCCATTTGTAAATACATACTATTTGAAGTAGTATCATTTGATTGTGGGTAAGGTTTCCCACCATGGTTTTTCCCCTTACAGGGTTTCCACGTACAAATCTTTGTGTTATGTGTTGTGGATGTTGTTTCTCTTTCTGTTTCATGCATTAAGTTTCACCGGTATTAATATTAACTGTTAATCTGTTAACCGACATTAAGTTTGGTTTACCGCTATTATGTATCAATTTTGATTAAGTTATATTTGGGTTGAAATTAATAGACAACTGATTCAACCCCCCCCCTCTCAGTTGCCTCCGGGTCCTAACAATCAGTTTTTCTGATTTTATCTTAAAATTAGTTCAACTTCCTTTATAGCTGAGAAAAGAAACCAATCACATCAATTCACCTAGATTGTGCTTCCTCTTGGAGAATCTCTACTTCTCATCATTGATCGATCTTGACCGTTGGTCTCTCTCTAGATTTTCTATAAATTCGGGCCCTCATCTCTCATTAAAAAAGAACCCGGAGATTATTGTTATTATGCTATTTTTTTGCTCTAGGCTTATTTAGATTTGTGCATTGAGATATTACATATTTAATGTTCATTCATATTTGCTTAAAATCATGTTAGATTAATCATGCATATATAGCTTAATCTTGCATCCATTTAGCTCAATTTCATACTCATATAAATTAAATCCTTCGTTTAGGTGTCATCTAGTCACTGATGTTGCATATGGAAATCTGAGAGGAAAACTAAACTCACATCTACTAGAAGGCAATAGGTCACTTGGTAATGATTTATTGCTCATTGTTGATTATTGATTTACTAACCATGCATCTAATGACTTAATTGAAGTGTTGTGTATTCAGATATAGATACAGATACAGATACATATACAAATCCACTTTTCACACACACAGGGATAGTGGAATCTGTCAATACCTACTGCAACTTTCTAATTTAGACTATATTCATGACTGTCTTTACTTGCATGTTTCATGGGACTAAATTAGCTTGTGAAAATTTCAAATATATGGAGAGTGTCTTAATGATTAAGTGTTACTAGCTTTTGAACTGATTTTGGATGTTTGACAATATCAAAGTCACTATATCCCCCGTATCAAGATTCTTTGACATTCAAGTCATCTATACATTACTATCTACTGTCCTCTGATGCATATCACTGCTCTTTTGACAAGGACTATATCTTTTCTTCATCATGCTCTATCTAGTTGCAACCTTTTTGCCTCTTGAATATTGTTAATGACATATTTTCTTTTGATATCATCAACATATGCCTAAATATATAACCTATTGTATTACTGTATGCAAAAAGAAATTGGTCACCATCTTCATGATGCAAATTTGTTATCTCTATGACCTTTTTTTTCTTTAGGTCACTAAAGTTCCATTAAGCACACATTGTTCATCTATAATAGTGACCAAATTAGCTCACTATTGTGGATGATGAGTTTCTACCCGATGAAGCTATACTAAACTAAAAGCATGTTGGGCTCAACCCTTGTGGGAGCCTCATTTTACTCCACATGCTATAATTATATAGATGAAACAACAACATGATTTTACTTATACCAACATAATGAGCAAACAATGTTAGATAAACCAAGCATATGATAGGTATTTGTTTGATGATTCTCCTATTTCTTGGGCATCTATGATATGTTGGTTTTTTATAATGCACATAAATGATTAGATTACATGTTTATAGATATGTGCATATATGGTTTAGTGATCTTTCATTTCTCTAACACATTTCTCTCTCAGATGTAGGCAACTTAGGAAAAGCTGGGAAGCAACAAAGGCAAGCAAGGAACTTGACATGATGCAGAAGAAGGATAACTCAAGCCAGACTCATCATTCATGCAATGATGGGTCACTTTTCCCTATATGTGCATTTATTTTCCTTTTCTATAAATGTATAATATTTTTATTTGTTTGCATTAGAAAAGTTAGTCTCATGGCTTGTGTGAGACATTGCACATTTCATACTATCAATAAAGACTATCTTTTTGAAAAGATTTGTGAAAATATCTTTTATGTTACATGAATTTGCATAATTCAATATGGTAAAATAGTCTTTAGATTTCCTTATGTACATGAATGTAATATAGAAAAGATAAAATGTACCTTTCTTTTCCTTTAAAAAACATAAATCTCTAATTGATTGAGCTATAGCAAAATTAGTTAACAAAGCCTTTTTGCGAGGGACTATGGTGCTAGGTGCCATAGTCCACCAAAAATAGGAAAAATTAAAGGTGGTTGTAGATTGAAGAGGCCTAGAACATTGGATTAGATCACCTCATTAGCATATGATGATAGTTTGGATGAGATGAGGCTAAAAATAGGCTAAAAGTGACTTGTAAGGGGGCATACTAAAGAGAGGGCCCAAAAAGGGGTGTGTGAACTTGTAAAGGGGTTACAATTTATGATAATATATTTATCTATGAACTTGTGCTGATGCTCACAATAAAGTAGAGATGGAGAGATAGAGCAGTTTAGAGCAAGACAAGCTAGGAATAAAATGATGCTATGTTTTGAGTGACGTGCAAGCCACCAAGCATAGGATCCTATCAATCCATGCAAAAACCTTCAAATATACACAATGAATAACATTATTAATAAAGAAAACAAAAGCTTCCAATTCAACTAGTTGATTAGACCTCAATGACAAAAATATCTCAATTGCTAATATCATTCTTGACATGTTATTGCAAGAGTAGAAGTGCACTTATAGATAAACAAGGATGTACAAAAATTGATGAGACAAGAATGCATGAATTCCAATTTCCAACAAGGTGTTTATGTTAGGCAATTCATTATTGCATCATGGATTCAACAAGCTATTAAAAAGAGGGAGAGGCATAGATTCTACTAGACAACAAGGTGCTTTATTTTGTGTGATTTGTGTTATATGAAGGAGAGTAAAAAAGGTACAACAAGGTGTGATATGCTAGTTGACTCACACTAAGCAAAATTTTTATTTGCTAGATAATCTAAAAAACATGACTACAAAATGGATGATGCAGTGTGCACAAAACAAAAACAAGGAGGCTTTATATGCCCCCCTTAAGACGTCAACATACTATAGACACCTAAAATTAATTAAATTTTATTTATTAATCCCCCCCGTGACATAATTAATCATATTAATTACATTTTTCCATTTTTCTTTTAAAATAATTAATTATTTCTCCTTTCACATGATTAATTTATTAATTAATTATGTAACGTACTAATTATTCTAAGGTTTGATTTATTTTAATAAATCAAATCCCACTTTAGCCAAATATTCCAATATTCCATTAATCTAAGTTAATTAATTTTTAATCAATTAACTAATCCCTTTGATTCCTAACCTCATTAACATTTCTTCTTTTTTATTCCTCACACCTACCCAAGTCCACATGTGACTACCCCTCTTTAAATGACTTGCATGCACAAGTCATTTGTGAATCTCCACTTCACCTTTTGACTAAATAAAAATTTGGTGCTTACACATGTGCGAGGAGTGTTTTCCCAACACACTTTACTCTTTGCACCATTCATCACCAACCTCCTCTTACTCTTTTTCCACTTTGCCATTTTTGTTTCTACTTGTCATCTTCATGTTATTCCCAAGATGTGTGAGCACACCTTGCCCTCTTACCCATGGCAAGTGTCCTTCCCAATGCCTCCACCTTATGACACTTGACACAAGGCTATGAAATCAATCCCACTCACATCTTCTCCTTGAATCTTAGCCCTTTATCAACTTTCAATCGTCACCATCCATTTCTCTTCCAAAATATATATAAATTGGTGCCTCCTCCCTTCACAAATCAATCAATCCTTTATCATACCATTATCATGTCAAAATTGTCATAGATCACTCATAATCATACCCTTATGCTACCGATTTGATCATTTTCATCATCCTTATGCGATTGGAGAGCAATTCATATATTATCCCAATCCAAGAGAAAACCAAGTGATCTAGGGCACAATCACTTTGGCTCTATCCATGAAGTATGAAGGTATATAGTTTTTGTTTGTATTAAATTTTATATTCAAACATTTAACTTAATAAATCTACTTTTATAGCTCTCATTTTGGCATACTTGGTGGGACCCATGTCTCTTTATTACTAACCTCAATTTTTGAGTTTTTGTGAAGTTTTACATCATAGATTGTGGATAGGCATCTCTGTTCATGCTTCAATGTCTATTCTTTTTAACATCTCCAAGCCTAGATCAATGTCTCCATCTAGTTAACTAACCCCTCTTGTTTGTGCAACAACTTTTGTTGATCACTTCATTTTATGATAAAAAGGAAAACTCGCTGACAAATAGACTATTCTGCTAACTTGTGTGTTTACTAGATATCACTAATTAATCGGTTTTGTAGGTTGCTATTAGGGTTTAGGATAACTATGTTTTGCAGGTCCATGTTTTGGCATCTTTGCTTGTAGAATGTCATCAACAATATTAGACGTTTGCATTTGCATCTGAAGAACACCATCTCCATTAGGTGTAATATTTTTTTGTTTGCGCTCTACTATTTAGTTTTGTTTTTTTCTTATAATTTTTTTTATCAAAAAACCAATAAAAATTTCAGATATTGCAAAAATACAAAAACATAGAGTAAATTTTAAATTTTGTTTCACTTTGTATCTAGTTGTTTTTCTATTGTCTATATTTAAACGTCTCTGACTGTGAAACAATGTCTACATTGTTCACCATTTGTGCCTACACATCGACATCTCCACCTCTACCTAGGTTTTCTTAGATTTTTTGCTAATCACTAACATTTGTGCAGCTCTTATTGTTTGTCCAAGATTCATTTTGACAAACTACTAATTTGTGATTTTGTAGGTTTGTTTGTCAAAGGTTTTTTGATTATCACTAGTTTAGATGAATATAGTTTATATAGGAGTTAATCTATCTTGATTGCTGTAGTGTCATAAAATTGTGACCCCTGCAATTTTAACCACATTTTAGGTCCTCACCTCGGCGACGACATCTTCTTCCCTAACCAAGACCTATTTTTGCATTCTCACCCCTTCACCCTTCCTCCTTCAAGACCTATGGGTTCTTTAGATCCTATCCGGGCCCCAAAATAGGGCAAGACAGAGGAGTCATGCCCTTGTCCTCCCTAGGACAGGGGCGTGGCACCCTTGTCCCCACCCTTTAGGGTGGCCCTAAGTATGTCTGCCCGGTCTCCTATGCATAATTTTCCTTCAGGTTTGTAATTCCTCTTTGTCGGCCTTCAATGGTTAAAAATTAATCCTTGAGGCATGTATAAAAGGGAATTCAATCCCCTCATTTGAGGGAGGATGAGAGGCATAAGGATAAGATACAGGATTTCAAGGTCGTCGTCAAGCATTCAAGCATTCAAGTCTTCTTCATTCATCCACTGGAGCAATATTACAACATTCATTTGCAAGCATGTGTGTGTGTTAGGGTTTTCTCATGTTACATATCATTTCATATGATACTTGTGATTACATTCAAGAAGCAAAGCGACCATTATCAACAAATTGCAGATCTAGAAGGTACACACTTCCATCATTTACATTTCAGCCTTTGCAATTACTTTCTTTCAAGGTTGATTCCTCAACCAGGGTTTGACTGAGGCAAACCCCTATCCACAACTGCCTTTTCCTCTCTTTTCTCTGTGTAGGTTGCAGGTTTGGGTTTCATTTGAAGAGACAAAAGAACCCTTTTTGTTTCATAGATTTTGTGGAGGAACATGTACATTTCCACCACGATCTAGATGAATTTTCTCCAAATTTGCAGGGAAGGTCCGTATTAGTCTAATTAGCTCAAATCCGAAGTTACAACGTGATCTCAAATTGGTAGATCCTCATTTCACTCATTTCCTCTCTCCTTTCTGCATAGTCAACAAGTCAACTTTCTCATTTACAAAAGAGGGTAAATCACACTTCAACCCTTGCAATCCACTTGGAATTCACATCCTTGTTTCCCTTGGATTTGGATCTAGTGGATTCAAGCCCCTCTTTTGAATGTAGAGTTCCTCCAAGTGAAAATCATCCTAGTGGCTTCCTTTCTCTCTCCTAGGTGGGGAGTCACTAGGATCTAATTTTCCACTTTACATTTTGGTGAACTCGACGTCTTACACATTAATTATGATTTCTCATTATTATATCTGATTAATTGCAATTTGAGTTTTAAATTTTCATTTCCAAGTTTGATCTATTTGCAAATTTTAGAGGTTAATTGCATAAAAACCCTAAATTTTCATTTTGAGAAAATTAAGCTTGTGAAGTGTACAATTTTAATTTCTTGTTTAAGATCTGATTTCTATTTCAAAATTGCAATTCAAATCTATCTCTCTATTCTGAAAAATTCAGTGGTTAAATCATAAAACCCTAATTTTTAAGATTCTTCTATTTTCAACCTTTGACTATAGTTTTGACCATCTAGACATCTCCAAATTAGCTATTTTTTTGGATTCCGCATTAAAATCATAATTTCTATCATCCCTGAAAATTTCAAAAAAAGTTGGTCGGACTGTGTGCATTTTCGCCATGGTCCTCAACTTTTTTCCCAAAAATTTGGGAGACGGAATTGACTGTATTTTTTTGCTCAGATCCAAAAAATCAGTGTACTTTATCAATTTTAACACTCTCTAAGGTCAAACACAAATTCAAATCTTAAAATTAATTTTCATAAAAAGGTCCTAATTTTAGATCTGCTTTTCCAACAAATTCAGATTTTAATAAAGGGACTTTCAATGACAATTAATAAATTGGATTTACTTTCTCTTTCACATATGATTATATGGATTGTCACATATATCTACTATAATCATGTGTTGGATAAGAGTTTCTTTTCTTTCATGTTACTTCTCTTTATTCATAGCAATTGGTCCTATTGTGTTGATAGGATATCAAAATTATTCTCTTTTCAATTTGATCTCAAAGCTTTCATGTATCATTTATGTTGCATTATGGTGATGTTGCTAACAAAATGCATTTCCTATGTTAATCACCTTAAAGCTGTTGTAGATCCCAAACCTCGAGATCTTAACCTATGTACCTCTCCTAGGGTATCATGTGTGGATGAAATGAGATCTAATGCTTTACCCAATTATCTTTCTAAAAAAGAGAAAGCATTGGAAAGTAACATGAATCCATCTTCCTCTCATACACATACCCTTGGGAAATGGGGACAAAATCAAAAGATCAACATTCTTACATATTTAGATCCTCCTTATTCTCCTCAGACCTATCTTCAACATCAAAGTATATGTAGGGAGTATGATGTCATGCATTTTATTCATGACCTTTGCCCTCGCATAGAAATCACAAAAAATGAGCTTTTAGATGATGAAGATGTTCTTCTCCAATCTTCCAAAAAGGATAAGCTTGATAAAGGAAAGGAGATTTTCATTTCACATGATAATCCTTCTTCATCTACAAGTCCTTTTCTTCCTCCTTACACATCAGATTTCAAAGAAATTCATGATCTTGTTCCTTCATCTAGTCAATTGCAACATTCTAATAGTCGTGGCTTTCATATAATTACAAAACAATGTTTTAAATGACAAGGAATTGGGAAATTTGAGCATGGAATTCGTGTCCCTATAAATCCTCCTAAACAAACTACTACAAGAGGCCTAGGAAGTGGTACCCCTTTTTCTATGGACGAATTCCTTAGGCTTCAAAACTTTAAGGATTATTTTAAAAAACAACAAATCAAAAGAGCCCGTAATAATGCTTCTTCTTCAAAGTGTCCTTTTTGTTCATTTCATCAAACCAATGATCACAGTGCTGATGATTGCCTTGATTTTCAAAAATCTATTCAAGATGGCATAAATAGTGACAAAATTAGAATTGTGGATGACAAACCTTCTTCTCCTAACAAACCCTCTCCTTTATGTCAAGATGATATTTACCATCCTAAGAAATTAGTTGCACGAATGTATTGGAGATTGAAATATGATAAGAACATTTCCTTTCCTCCAAATAAAAAAAAAATCTTAAGCAAGTGAAAGATATTGAATACTGCATTTTTCATTATTTTGTAGTGTCATAAAATTGTGCCTCCTGCAATTTTAACCACATTTGAGGTCCTCACCTTGGCGATGACATCCTCCTTCCTAGACGAGACCCCTTTCTGCATTTTTACCCCTTGCCTCCTTCATGTTTGAGCCCTGAGGTAGCCTTAGGACCTTGTCTGGGCCCCAAGATAGGGTAGGATAGGGGTGTGGTGCCCCTATCCCCCCAGGATAGGGGCATGGGACCCTTGTCCCACCCTCTTAGGGTGGCCCCAAGATAGGTCCCCCGGGCCCCATCTGCACTTCGAGATCCCAAATCTCCCTGATGTCGGCCTTTTATGAGATGAATTAATCTTAAGAGGCATGTATAAAAGGGAGTTAGTTTTCTCATTTGTGGGAGGCAAAATTTAAGTGAAGGGATGATAAGAAAGCATAGGAAAAGATATACATCATCAAGCATTCAAGCATTCAAGTCTTCTTCATTCATCCATTGGAGCCATATTACAACATTCATTTGCAAGTATGTGTATGTGTTAGGGTTTTTTCATGTTACATGCCATTCCATGCAACACTTGTGATTACATTTAAGAAGCAAAACAATCATCATCAACAAGTTGCATATCTACAAGGTATACATTTTCATTGTTTAGATTCAAGCATTTTCAATTAATTTCTTTCAAGGTTTATTCCTCAACTGGGGTTTGACTGAGGCAAACCCCTATCCACAAACCCTTTTCCTCTCTATTCTGTATGTAGGTTGTAGGTGCACAATTGTAATTGCGGGTTTGGGATTCATTTGCAGAGATAGAAGAACCCTTTTTGTTTCATAGATTTTGTGGAGGACAATGTACACTCCCGCCATGGTCCCGACGACTTTTCTCCAAATTTGCAGGGCAGATCTGTATCAGTCTAGTTAGCTCAGATCTGAAGTTATAGCATGATCCTGAAATATGGTAAGAATATTTCATTTCTTCCAAATAAAAACAAAAATCTTAAGCAAGTGAAAGGTATTGAATACTGCATTTTTCATTATTTTGTAGTGTCATAAAATTGTGCCTCCTACAATTTTAACCACATTTGAGGTCCTTGCCTTGGCGACGACATCCTCCTTCCTAGTCGAGACCCCTTTATGTATTTTTAGCCCATGCCTCCTTCATGTTTGAGCCCTGAGGTAGCCTCAGGACCCTGTTTGGGCCCTAAGATAGGGTAGGACAGGGGTGTGGTGCCCCTCTCCCTCCAGGACAAGGGCATGGCACCCTTGTCCCACCCTCTTAGGGTGGCCCCAAGATAGGTCCCCCTACCCCATCTGCACTTTAGGATCCCAAATCTCCCTGATGTTGGCCTTTAATGAGGAATTAATCTTTAGAGGCATGTATAAAAGGGAGTTAGTTTTCTCATTTGTGGGAGGTGAAATTTAAGCGAAGGGATGATAAGAAAGCATAGGCGAAGATATACATCATCAAGCATTCAAGCATTCAAGTCTTCTTCATTCATCCATTTGAGCCATATTACAACATTCATTTGCAAGTATGTGTATGTGTTAGGGTTTTTTCATGTTACATGCCATTCCATGCAACACTTGTGATTACATTTAAGAAGCAAAACAATCATCATCAACAAGTTGCATATCTACAAGGTATACATTTTCATTGTGTACATTCAAGCATTTTCAATTAATTTCTTTCAAGGTTGGTTCCTCAATCGGGGTTTGACTGAGGCAAACCCCTATCCAAAACCCCCTTTCCTCTCTATTCTATGTGTAGGTTGCAGGTGTGCAACTGTAATTGCGGGTTTGGGCTTCATTTGCAGAGACAAAAGAACCCTTTTTGTTTCACAGATTTTGTGGAGGACCATGTACACTCTTGCCATGATCTCGACGACTTTTATCCAAATTTGCAGGGCACATATGTATCAGTCTAGTTAGCTCAAATCCGATGTTACAGCGCGATCCCGAATTGGTAGCTCCTCATTTCACTCATTTTCTCTCTGTTTTCCACATAGTCAACAAGTCAACTTTCTCATTTACAAAAGAGGGTAAATCACACTTCGACCCTTGCATTCCACTTATAATTCACATCCCTGTTTCCCTTCGATTTGGATCTAGTGGATTCAAGCCCCTCTTTTGAATGTAATGTTCTCCCAAGTGAAAATCATCCTAGTGGCTTCCTTTCTCTCTCCTAGGTGGGGAGTCACTAGTATCCAATTTTACACTTTACATTTTGGTGAATCCAACGTCTTACACATTAATTCTAATTTCTCATTATTGGATCAGATTAATCGCAATTTGGATTTCAAATTTTCATTTCCAAGTTTGATCTATTTGCAAATTTTAGAGGTTAATTGCATAAAAACCCTAATTTTTCATTTTGAGAAAATTAAGTTTGTGAAGTGTAAAATTTTAATTACTTGTTTCAGATCTGATTTCTATTTCAAAATCACAATTCAAATTTGTCTCTTTATTCTGAAAATTCAGTGGTTAAATCATAAAACCCTAATTTTTAAGATCTTCCTATTTTCGACCTTTGACTGCAAATTTGACAATCTAGACATCTCCAAATCAGCTGTTTTTTTGGATTCTGCAATACTATTATAATACGTATCATCCTTGAAAATTTTGAAAAAAGTTGGTCGGATCGTGTGCACTTTCACCACGGTCCTCGACTTTTTTCCCAAAATTTTAGGAGATGAAATTAACTATTTTTTTTTGCTTAAATCCATAAATTTATCATACTTTATCAATTTTAACACCCTCTAAGGTTAAACACAAATTCAAATTTCAATTTTGTAGTTCAAATTTCATTTTCCCTCCTTTATTAAATTTTCTATGCATGTATGGGGTGAACATTATTCTTGTTTGATCATCAATGAATATGGAGTTCTTATCTTATTTTGCTAATTCAATTTTGAGTTACATTAAAGATGTTCATGATGTTCCCTTTCATGCATATGATGATAGTTTAGTTCTCTCTTTAATTCATAGCTATGATTTACCCTTTCCCAACATTAATCTCATTAATGAGTGCACATTGGTGCAAAAAGGGAATATGGACACTTCTTTGAAAGATCTCACTCCTAAATATGAATCTTTGGAGAATTGTGTTCCTTCTTCCTAAAAATATAATTCCCTCATAAGGATTATTTGGTGCAAGTGGATGATATTATGGCTAATTATCCTAGTGATACTATACCTTCTTTTCACGATCTTCCCTCTAAAGATGAAGGATTAATTACATATGATAGTCCTTCTTCTAAAGAGTGTCTTGAACATAAATATTCCTTAGAACAAGAGGATGATATTATTTCTTATCATAATGTTCTCTCTCCTAAAAACCAAGAGCCTAACAAATCAAATCAATTCCATTCTTGTTCTTAGAAAACCAAGAATTCTTCCTGATTATCATGTTGTGCCTTACACATATACTGATGAGGTAGTTGATGAGAATATAAGTGAAGCATCATATGCTTTCTTAGTTCCTACAATCCTCTCTTAAATTCACTCAAATACATCATCTCCTACCAAAGAAGTTCCTAAATAAGAACTCTTAGAGGATGATTGGCGGTCCTTAGATTTCACTCCCACCTTTTCTAGAAAGTCTAAGATTCCTAAATTTCATATTCCACATTTTTCTCCTCACACAAATATTGAAATTGACTAGGTCTCTTTAAACTTCAATCCCATTCCCCCTAAGAGTGAACCCTATTTTGAACATACACATAGATCCAACGGCCAAATATTTAAATATGAGTGACCAAGTCATGAGAAATTACACTTTCCTTGGTCAACATATTGTTCTCCATTGTCTTGTAAACCCACACCTTCTCATTCTAATTTTGAGTTACAACAAGAGCATGTGTTGACCAATCTTCTAAATTCCAAATTCATATCTTCTCTTCATCCTAAACGAAGAAGAAAACATAAACAACATTCTCAAAATTCTTATTTTTGTAAATATCATCAAACCCATGACCATTCTACTAACGAGTGTCAATCTTTGAAAACACAAATACAACATTGAATTGATTATGGCATTTTAAAAATAACATCTGACAGTGAATGTCCTATTCATCATGATAATTTAAAATATCATTCAAGTTCCCATTATGTTTCTCCTCACTATATGACATAGTTAGCCTACTTATTGGGGGCTCTTTGTCATTCATGGTGGTACAATTTCAGGTGAAATCATACTTAGTGAGAAACATAATAGTCTATTTGTTCTTGCCTCTATGCTTGGGGGGAAAGAATATTTCTTTTCCTCTTTCCAAGGTTTCACTATTTTCTTTATGGAGTACATTATTCATAAACTTGATCTCCTTTCTGGCATGGAGTATTCCTTCATGCAAGCGTATATTTGTTCTGTGAGTGGGATCTTCTCCTTGATTGAAATGGTACATCTATTATGAATAATCTTTATTTAGAGAAATTTTGTGAACCTTCTTCTTCTTCTTTCTCTCTCTTTGAAAATTACCTTTTCTATTTTGTTATTCATAACTCAATTTCCTTTCTTGAATGGAGTTATCCTTCATGCGACCACTTGTCTGTTCCTTGGTTAGAATGTATTCCTTGCTTGAAACAGTATATTTATGAGAAATATCTTTCTAGAAGTTGTGTAATTATTCTCATTGTCCTACACCTGGGGGCCAATGATCTCTCTCCCTCTCTCTTTCTCTAAGCATTCACCTTTCCCTATTGTGTGGATGGTGTGAATTTTATTACTTGATGTCATTCCTTGTGCAAAATTGTTGGTTGTTTGCTCAAGGGTTCTCTCTTATACAAGAGGTGTAAGTCATTTATTATAACCTCTTTTCCACTTGGTAATGTACATCTATGATAAATTCACCCATCCCTCTTCGGGATAAGTGTGAGTCATCCTTCATCAAGAATCCCTTTCACCTCACAATAGGAGGAAGGATTACATTCTTGTTATCTTCTAGAATTCATTCTAGAAGATGTTATATTTGTCTCAAACAACTCCTCTTGGGGGTAGATGTCTTTTTAACAAAGATCTCTTCTCCTCCAAGGATCACCTTTACACTTACAACAAGATATCTCTTTTCAACTATCTTATCCTTGCTTGAAGAGTATTCCCTCTCTTGCATGGATTTATGACATTGTTGCATAGCGGATATCTTCTTTGTGATGAAGGTAAGAATCCTTGTTATATTTTCCTTAAGATATCAACATCAACCTATGTTGACATCTTAAGCGGGTGCACCCACACTGCTCCTTTGTACTATACTTCTCTTATGTATTGTACAATGGGTCATTCTTGGAACTAGAGCACAGACTCTTAGAGCGAGATGTCTACACTTCTTCTTTTATTGTACAGTGGGTCATGCTCAGAACCAGAGCACGATCTCTTAGAGTGAGATGATGCCACTTTTCTCTTATGCAAGGTGATTATTCTTAGAACTAGAGAATAGACTCTTAGATCGAGATATCATGCCTTTCTTGACACTTGTACTATACATTATATATAGGTTGTAGCGTACTCGGGCATAGATTCCTATGAGGTTATTTGCACCTCACTTGCACACACACACACACACTTGAGGTTGAGTAGAACTTGTTGGCCATTTGGTGGAATTGATTATGTGTTGCATTGATGTTTTGTCATTGATGTCAATACTAGATGTTTGGATGCTTTATTGACACCCTTCTGGTCCTAGTAGGTTGAGTGGTTTCTGGTTGGTTTGGATCCAACATGATCCAGTAGGCTCTGGTATATTTTTCTTATGGAATTGGCTTGTTCATGATACTCATGTTCATATTCAGTAAGTTGGTTTTGGTCTGGTGATTAGATTCTACCTTGTTTGCTTAGGAAGCTTGGCTTGCAGTTCTGGTGAGGGTTCCATTGGAAGAGCTTTTGTTAAAGATATTTGATGATATGAACAAGTGGTGTTGGTGTAGCTTCTGGTGGAGTTTCAGGATGTTGATGGTGATCATGTTTGAGACTTGGTAGATAAAGATCATTGCTTTAGCGTATGGACCTATATTGGGTCTCGATTGATCTAGGTTATGAACCAACTTAATGTAACATGTGGATTAGACCTCTTGATGTGTTTTTGGGATGTCTTATGTGTTGGATATTATTTATTTGGTCTAAGGCTTGTTAGGGTTTCAAGAAGATCTGAAGCAAATAAGAACTAACAGTTATATGCAGATTTAAATACAAAAGATAAAGGAATAAAATAGGACACAGATAACACAGAGATTTAACGTGGTTCACCCAAAATGGGTTACGTCCACCATACACAGCCGTCCAATCTTTCTTATTATCTAGGAAAAATAGTACATCCACATTACAATGCCTTAAGCATCATAGCTGCTTATAACATGCATTTTTAGGGCAACAAACAAAGTCGGCCTTTTTAGGGTTTTATTACAATGTCGGTTTTCATAAAAAAAAAATGGTAAATTTTTTTTTCTTGGGGGCAAATGATACGTGCTGATAATAAGGCAAGGATACGTGCTGAGTGTACAGTACTTTGCTGATCAGTTGCCACATTTCAACAATCTGCCACTTGGAGACTGATCAAGCTCCACACTGAACAATCTCCCACTTGGAGATTGAAACTACACAACACCACTATACATGCAACATCCGCTAGATAAAACACTAGGACTCAACTGTTATACATTCCACAATTATCAATCAAGAAGACCAACAGAAACTGATGAAGAAATCAGCTTCTCTTGTGGAACTGCCTTCGTGAACATATCAACAAGATTCTCACTTGTGTGAATCTTCTCAAGCCATAACCGACCCTCCTCCAAAACAGTCCGGATGAAGTGGTATCTGAGCTAAATGTGCTTTGTCCTTGAATGAAAAGAAAAGTTCTTCGCAAGATGAATGGCACTCTAGCTATTAGTATACAATGGGTGATCCTCTTGTGTCTAACCCAATTCCTCCAAAAAACATTGTAACCAAATCATCTCCTTGCTGGCTTCTGTAGAAGCAACATACTCAGCTTCAGTGGTTGAAAGTGCAACAACCTTTTGCAACCTAACTAACTACAGTTCCCCCTATAGTAAAAACATACCCTGTAGTACTCCTTTGTGAATCAATATCACCTGCTAGATTAGAGTCAACAAATCCACTCAGAGAAGCATTAGATCCTTTGAAACATAATGCCTTCGTAGTGGTTCCTTTCAAATACCGAATAATCCATTTCACAACATTCCAATGCTCCATACCCAGATTACTCATAAACCTGCTCACAACTCCCACTGCATGTGCAATATCTAGCCTTGTGCATGCCATTGCATACATCAGACTGCCAACAACTGATGAATATGGGATGTTAGACATTTTATTAACCTCTTCTTATGCCTTTGGGCACATCTCCTTAGTCAATTTGAAATGACTAGCCAAAGGTGTACTAACTGCTTTTACATCCTGCATGTTAAATCTTTTCAACACCTTCTTTATATACTCACTTTGGGACAAATTCAAGGTTCTATTTTTCCTTTCCTATGTAATCCTCATACCCAGAATTTGCTTAGCTGCACCCAAATCCTTCATAGCAAATGACCTGGCTAATTTCTATTTAAGATCATTTATATGTTGCATGTTAGACCCAACAACAAGCATGTCATCAACATAAAGCAACAAGATAATATAACTACCATTATTAAATCTCTTAAAATATACACAATGATCAGAATGACATCTATGATAACCATGTTCAGCCATGAAACTATCAAATTTTAAATACCATTGTCGGGGTGCTTGCTTTAGGCCATACAAACTTTTCTTCAACCTACACACCAAGTTCTCCTTACCTTTGACCTCATATCCCTACGGTTGCAACATGTAAATTTCCTCCTCCAAATCTCCATGGAGAAAAGCTGTTTTCACATCTAATTGTTCAAGATGTAAATCATCTACAACCACAAGACTAAGTACAGTTCTAATTGAAGTCATTTTTACAACTGGAGAAAATATTTCATCATAATCTATACCCTTTTTCTATGCAAAACCTTTTACCACAAGTCTGGCCTTATATCTTTTCTGACCTCCTTCCTCCTCCTTCAGCTGATAAACCCATTTGTTATTCAAGGCTCTTTTTTCTGTAGGTAAAGGGACTAAGTCCCAAGTCTTATTTTTCATCAAGGAGTCCATCTCCTCTTTCATGCCTAGCTCCTACTATTGTTTGGCATCCACCTGCATTTCTTCTTCATATTCTTCTAGTTCACCAGAATCAGTTAATAATATAGAATACAAAGAAGGAGAAAATCTTTTAGGGGGTCTACTTGACCTCATAGAATGTCTAACACTTGTAGGAGTTTGTGGGACATTTTGTTGTTGCTAAGCATCAGGTACCTGTGGCATTTCATTTTCAGGAATCTCATCCAACACCACATATTCTTGCTTGTCCTGTTCATGCTTCTTTTCCTGCATCTGTTCTTTATACATAACCTTCTCATTGAATATAACATCTCTACTTCTAGTTATTTTCTTATTTTCAAAAATCCCATAACCGATAGCCATATTCATCTATCCCATATCCAATGAAGGTACATTTCTGAGATTTAGCATCAAGCTTGGTTCTATTTTCTTTATCAACATGGACAAAAGCTTCACAACTAAAGGTTTTTAGAAAAGAATAATTTACCTTTTTACCAGTCCATGCCTCCTCTGGAATACCACCATCCAAAGGGGTTGAAGGTCCTCTATTTATCAAATAGACAACAGTATGTACAACATCTGCCCAAAAATGTAAGGGCAATCTAGCATGCAATCTCATGCTCCTTGCACGTTCCATGATAGTCCTATTCATTCTCTCTGACACACCATTTTCCTATGGAGTTCCTGGAACTATCTTCTACTTTCTAATCCCATTTAAGGAGCAGTAATCTTCAAATGCTTTGCTGTAATACTCACCTCCATTATCTGATCTAAGACACTTCAACCTTTTTCCCGTCTCATTCTCAACCAAAGCTTTCCATTTCTTAAAAGTTTCAAAAACATCTGATTTTTGCTTTAGGAAATATACCCATGTTTTCTGGTTGAGTCATCAATAAAAATAACATAATAACAAGAGCCACCAAGAGATGATACCTGAGCTGGTCCCCATACATCTGAATGCACAAGCTCGAACTTCTCACTCTTCTTCTCTTTCCCAACCTTGAGAAATCTGACTCTTTTCTGTTTGCCATAAATACAGTTTTCACAGAACTCTAAATCAATCTTCTTTAGTCTTGGCAATAGATTTTTGGAGTGAAGGATTTTCATCCCTTTCTCACTCATGTGCCCAAGCCTATGGTGCCACATTATCGATTCTGTTCTTGCAACATCTATTGTTGCTGTCCCTATAGTAACTTTATCTGTAGCAGCTAAGGTAGAGTAAGTGTTACTAGTACACAAATATAATGTGCCTACCTTTGCACCTTTAGCTACTACTAATGATCCTTTACTGACCTTCTAGATACTATCTGAGAAGGTAACTATGCAACCTTCACTACCTAGTTGCCCTGCAGAAATTAAATTTCTTCTTAAGTTAGGAACATGTTTTACCTCACAGAAACCAGTCATTACCATTCTGCAACTTGATCTTTATCTTTCCTTTCCAACAATTTGACAGGGCTCATCATCACGCAAATATACCTGTCCAAAATCACCTTGAACATAATCTAGAAAATATTTTCTATGGGTTGTAGCATGAAATGAAGCCCTAGAATCTATTACCCAAGAATCATTAACATTATCCAAACATAAGATTAAAACATCTTGTAAAGTATTACTTGCAATATTAGCTTCCTTACTATCATTTTCATTTTTCTCCTTCTTTGTTTTTTTGAGACCAACAGTCTTTCTTTAGATGACCCCCCTTTCCATAGTACCAACAATCTTTCTTTCCTCTAGATTGAGAGTGTCCTTTCTTTAACTTCCCTCGTGACTTCTCATTCCAAGGGCCTTTTCCTCTTTCCTTTGATCTTCCTCTGTTCTCCACATTCAAAACACTACCCGATGATGTTGGAGTCTCACTTGTTCTTTTCCTTCGCATTTCCTCACTTAGGATAACACCAACAATATCATCAAATACCAAAGTATTTTTACCAGAGACAGAGTTACTTACAACCATAACCAAGCTATTCCATCTTTCTGGCAAAGAACATAAAATCAAGAGAGCCCTAACCTCTTCTGCAAAGGTAATTTTTACCAAAGACAATTGACTGGTAATTGTATTGAATTCATTTAAGTGCTTCGTTACAAATCCTCCCTCACTCATTTTCAAATTAAACAAACGCTTCATAAGAAATACCTTATTCTAAGCTGAGGGTTTCTCATACAACTTAGCCAATGTTGCCATCAAATCTACAACCATTTTTGCTTCTGTTATATTGAATGCTACAGACGGCGCAAGGCACAATCGAATGGATCCTAGTGCGTTTCTATCTAAAATGGCCCATTCTTCATCTGACATTATGGTCGCTTTCTTTGCCTTTCCTTCTAATGGCCGCCATAAATCCTTTTGATACAGGTAATCCTCCATCTGCATTTTCCATAATTGATAATTTTGGCCGTTAAACTTTTCGACCTTGAATTTGGAATCCTACATTGCTCCCACTCAAATCTGAAAAGTCCTGCCAAGTTACAGAAAACCTCACTCTAATACCAATTGTTAGGGTTTCAAGCAGATAAGAACTAACAGTTATATGTAGATTTAAATACAAAAGATAAAGGAATAAAATAGGACACAGATAACATAGAGATTTAACGTGGTTCACCCAAAATGGGTTATGTCCACCATACACAGCCGTCCAATCTTTCTTATTATCCAACAAAAATAGTACATTCACATTACAATGCCTTAAGCATCCCAACCACTTATAACATGCATTTTTAGGGAAACAAACAAAGTCGACCTTTTTAGGGTTTTATTACAATGTCGGTTTTCATCAACAAAAAAAACGACAAGGATACGTGCTGAGTGTACAGTACTTTGCTGATCAGTCACCACATTTCAACAAGGCCAACATGTTTTGTAATTATGTAATTGGTTTATTGTCTGGTGGCTGACCTGATTGTTTATGGTCGAGGGTTTGTATATATAGATGTAAGATCTCATTGTAGATCAGATATAGGAATGATATATGGATATGTAATGTGTGAATAATGTAATATCATTCAGGCAGAGGATTTGATCGATCATTGAAGATCGAATTGGGTTTATGTAAGAGGATTTAGTCCTCCAATATTGAGCTTAACTAAAACTGTACTCAAGCATAGGAGATGTTATCTTTGTAGTTCAAACGCTTCTTCGAATTGTAGTATGGATTTATATGTAGTTAGTGAGAATCTTTTGTGACGAGCAGTGCACTCTAAGCTGTTGGCCTTCCTACAAGTGCAAGCCCCTCAATTTTAATTCACATACTTATTGCAAAAGTATTATCTGACTGTGGGTAGGCTTTCCATCGTGGTTTTTCCCTTTACCAGGTTTTCCACGTATAAATCTTGGTATCATGTGGATGGTATTTATTATGTGATTACTGTTTATGCTTAATTGGTTTAACTGCTATTCCAGTATTTGGTTTAAGTATTCTGGTATTAATGTTTTGGGTTCTGGTATTAAATTTTTAAGTGCTTAAGGTTCCGATTATCTGTGACAACTGATTCACCCCCTCCTCTTAGTTATCTTTAAGTTATTTGAACTATCTAACAATTGGTATCAGAGCTTTGGTTCTCTCTACAAAAATCTTAACCCCTTGAGGAAGATCCTATGGTGACTAATAGTTCATCGAGTTCATCTGGAGCTATCTTTTGGAGAGATATTCCTAGGCTTGATGGAATAAATTGCATAGTAATGAAGATTCAGATTGAGACTCATCTGAGATGTCTTGGCAAGGAGATTTGAGAGATCACACAGAATGGTATCACACCTTATAACCCAACATCTAGCAATCCTCTTATAGAAAACTTGGATAAGAAGCTTGAGAATGATTGTAGAGCAAGAGAAGCCCTCTTGTGTGCACTTTGTGATTAGCAAATAATGGGATTAACCGACAAACCATCTGAAAAGGCTATATGGGATAAGTTGGAGACTTTTAATGAAGGTGACCCTACAGTGAAGATTGATAAACTTGATGGTTACCGGGTGAGATATGAAAACCTAAACATGGAAGAAGATGAAAAGAATACTGCATTCATGGAAAGGGTAAATGAGATTGTTATGGGAATTCAATGTTGTGGTGAAACTTTGAGTGAATATGAAATTGTTTCTAAAGTTTTGAGAGCCTTACCACCAACTTACAAGATGAAATCTACTACTATTAATGAGTTGAGAACAATGGCTAATAAATCTGCCAACAAAGATACCTTGGTTGGGAAACTATCTGCTTTTGAGTTTGAAGAATTTGGACCTTTTGGAGTTGTGAAGAAGATTGGAAAGTTTTGTATACAAAGGAATTGGATGATATGAAGAGAGAAGATGAAGAGTTTAAGAAACTTGAAGCACTATTTGCTAGAAGAGTACCTAAAGGACCGATGGGAAGTAAGTATGAAAGAAAAGCACCTTTTAAATGTTTTGCATGTAATAAGATTGGTCATTTTGCATCTAGATGTCCTGAAAGGAATTCAAGATTTGAAGAAAGAGTTGGAAGATCTTTTAAGCCTAACCCTGGATATCAGAAAAAGTATAAGTACAAGAAAAACAAAGACAAATCATGCTACATAGCAGATGAGGAATGCATTACTGATTCTGATGATGAACTGATAGAAGACTTTGCTAGTGGTTCTGACAATGGGAAGGAATGGGTGTTCTTGGCTATCAAGGAAGATGTTACAACACTGGAAGAGAATGTACCTAAAGAGAAGGCACTTGCTGCTAAAATTGAAGACAAGGATGAATGGGTAATTGACAATGATTATTCACATCATATGATTGGAGATAAAGGGAAGTTTCTATTTTTGCAAGAATTTGATGGCGGTCTGGTTAGATTTGGAGATGACAAAGCATGTATGATCAAATGAAAAGGAACTATATCATTGGATGGTAAGAACAATATTGACAATGTTTATTATGTTGAAGGTTTAAGGCATAAAATTTTGAGTGTAGGAAAATTGGTGGATAAGGGATTTCAATTAGAGTCCAAGGATGGAAAATGCAAAATCATCAACGGATCTGGTTTGGAGATTGCAACTGGTACATAGACAAAAGGTAATATATTTATTTGAGTTCTGGTGAGATGACATGTTTGATTACACAGATTGATAAGAGTTGGCTATGGCATAAAAGGCCATGTCATGTGAGTTTTGATTGCATTGTGAAGATCAATTCAACTAAGGGAGTTAGAGATATACCTAAGATTATGAAGCCCTATAATTGAGTATGTAAATAATGTCAAATAGGTAAACATGTCAGAACCTCTTTTAGGAGTATACAAGACAAATCTAATGATATTCTTGATCTTATTCATAATGATTTGTGTGGCCTTGCTAGAGTTAAAAGTTTTCAAGGCGACATATATTTCATGCTAATCATTGATGAATATTCTAGAATGATGTGGGTTACTTTTCTAAGGGAAAAATATGAGGCATTTAAAAAGTTTAAAATATTTAAGGTTAAAGTGGAAACTGAGATAGGATTGAAGATTAAATGTTTGAGGTCAGATCATGGTGGAGAATTCACATCTGGTGAGTTTAATAACTTTTGTGAGAAGCATGGTATAAGAAGACAATTTTATGCTCCCCGGACACCTCAACAGAATGAAATTGCAGAAAGGAAGAACAAAACTATCTTGGATGATACTAGAATAATGATGATGGAAGCTAGTCTACCTCATATCTACTGGAGAGAAGCAGTGAGCACAATGGTTTATACATTCAACAGAGTACATATCAAAGGAGAAACTAGTAAGACACTTTATGAATTATGGTTTGGGAATACATCTATAGTTAAGTATTTCAGAATCTTTGGTAGTAAATGTTATATCAGAAGAGATGATATCATTGGAAAATTTTATCCTAGATGTGATGAAGGCATATTGATTGGTTATTCTAATGAAAGCAAGTCATATAAATGTTATAACAAGAGATTGTAGAGAATTGTGGAGAGCACTAATGTCAAGATGGATGGGATGAATAGAGGTCAAATAAGATTTTATGAGAAGGAACCAATAGTGGAAATGATTATATCTGAACCGGTAGCATCTTTACTAGAATAGAGTGTTGAACTAGTTACTCCAGTAGTATTTGAAAATTCTACAGTAACTGAAGAACCAAGAAGAGGAACAGAGAGTCAAAAGAATCCTAGGTATGTGAGATTAAATCATTCAGAAGATCAGATCATTGGGGATAAGAACAATGGAGTAATGACAAGAAGAAGATTGACAACTAATGAGGTATGTTTAATTTATCAAATTGAACCGATATCAATAATTGAGGCATGTAAAGATGAATATTGGTTGAAAGCTATGGAAGAAGAATTAGATCCGATTGAGAAAAATAACACATGGAATTTGGTTCCCCGACCTAAAAATAAGAATGTTATTGGAACTAAATGGGTTTTTAGGAATAAATTGAATGAGGATGGTCAAGTTGTAAGGAATAACGCTAGATTGGTTTGTAAAGGATATTGTCAGAAGGAAGGAATTGATTATGGTGAGACTTTTGCACTTGTAGCTAGGATTGAAGCTGTAAGATTATTTCTTGCCTATGCTGCTCATAAGAACTACAAGGTTTATCAGATGGATGTTAAGTATGCATTTTTGAATGGGAATCTTGATGAGGAAGTTTATATTGAGCAACTTGATGGTTTTTCACTATTAGATGATACAAACATGGTTTGCAGGTTAAGGAAAGCTTTATATGGATTGAAACAAGTACCTAGAGCTTGGTATGCAAGGTTGGATAAATATCTTTTGAAGATTGGTTTTACTAAGGGTAATACTAATAGTAATTTATATTATAAAATCACCGATGATGATATACTGATTATTTAAGTATTTGTTGATGACATTATTTTTGGAGGTGAAGATAAGTTATGCATGGATTTTTCTAAGAATATGGAGAAAGAATTTGAAATGTCTATGATTGGGGAAATGAAATTTTTCTTAGGTTTGCAGATTACTCAAACTGATAAAGGTAATTTCATCTGACAAACTAAGTATTCTAGAGAATTGTTGAAGAAATTTAGTATGGGAGATTCTAAACTGGTAAGTACTCCTATGGTTACAAGTGAGAAATTGACAAGGAAAGATGTTTCTGCACCGGTAAATCCTACAAGATACAAATATATGATTGAAGGTCTTCTTTATTTGACTCACACTAGGCCTGACATAATGAATGTTGTTTGTATTATATCAAGATTTCAGAGTGATCCTAGAGAAAATCACGAGAGTGCAGTGAAAAGGATTTTTAGATACTTGCAAGGTACATCAAAATATGGTTTATGATACCCTAAGGATGATAACTTTACTTTATGTGCATATACAGATGTTGATTGGGCTAGAGATGTTGATGACCGAAAAAGTACTTCCAGTGGAACTTTCTTTCTAGGAAAGAAGTTGGTTTCATGGACCAACAAGAAATAATCATGTACTTCTTTATCTACTACTGAAGCTGAGTATGTTGTTGCTGCTACTAATTGTACACAGGTTCTATGGATGAAGCAAATGTTGAAAGATATAAAGGTGGATTGTAATGCACTGGTAGTTATTCACTGTGATAATTCTACTGCTATTGATATATCAAAGAATCTGGTATTTCATTCTAAGACAAAGCACATATCTATCAGGTACAACTTTTTGAAGGAAAAGGTGGAAGCAAATGAAGCTAGACTGGTTTATGTGAACACTAAAGAGCATATTGTAGATATCTTCACTAAACCTTTACCTAAAGAATTATTTGAGTACTTCAGAGACAGATTGGGAGTTTTTTCCCCTCCAGTAGAGACTTGATTGATGTGGTTTGGCATCAGTTCGGTATGCATTATCAGAGATATTTTTCATTCCCATTGATGTGGGAATGCTACTTCTTGGGGGGAGTAGTAAGCTTTGTGATTCAATGGTTTATGCTTTTTCTTTGATATTTTTGTCAGATTTCTAGCATTGATGTCAAAGGGGGAGAGATATTGATGTGAAAAAGAAAAACTTAAAGAGTTGTATACATTAGGGGGAGAGTTATATTTATAATTCATAGATTTACAGAGATATCATTCACAGGGGGAGTTTGGTCTTTGTTTCAGAACTTCATTGCTATATCTTTATGTGGGAGATTGTTGGTTGTCTTCCATTGGGGGAGACTTGTTTGGCATTTCTTGGTACTTAGATGTTTTTCACATCTAGTGTTCCCATCAATGCCAAAGGGGGATATTGTTGGCCATTTGGTGGAATTGATTGTGTGTTGCATTGATGTTTTAACATTGATGTCAACAATAGCTATTTGGATGCTTTATTGGCACCCTTTTGGTCTCGGTAGGTTGAGTGGTTTCTGGTTGGTTTGGATCCGACATGATCTGGTAGGCTCTGGTATAGTTTGATTATGGAATTGGCTTGTTCATATTCGGTAAGTTGGTTTTGGTCTGGTGATCGAATGCTACACTATTTGCTTAGGAAGGTTGGCTTGCGGTTCTGGTGAGGGTTTCACCAACAGAGCTTCTATTGAAGATATTTGATGATATGGACAAGTGGTGTTGGTGCAGCTTTTGGTGGAATTTCAGGATGCTGATGGTGATCATGTTTGAGACTTGGTGGATAGAGATCATTGCTTTAGCGTATGGACCTATATTGAGTCTCGGTTGATCTAGGTTATAGACCGACTTAATGTAATGTGTGGATTGGACCTCTCAAAGTGTTTCTGAGATGTCTTACATGTTGGATATTATTTGTTTGGTCTAAGGCCGACATGTTTTGTAATTATGTAATTGGTTTATTGTCTAGTGGCCAACCTGATTGTTTATGGTCGAGGGTTTGTATATATAGATGTAAGATCTCATTGTAGATCAGATATATGAATGGGATATGGATATGTAATGTGTGAATAATGTAATATCATTCAGGTAGAGGGTTTGATCAATCATTGAAGATCAAATTGGGTTTATGTAAGAGGATTTAGTCCTCTAGTATTGAGCTTAACCAGAATTGTACTCAAGCATAGGAGATGCTATCTTTGTAGTTCAAACAATTCTCCAGATTGTAGTCTAGATTTCTATGTAGTCAGTGAGATTCCTTTTACGATGAGAAGTGCACTCTAGGCTATTGGCCTTCCTGCAAGTATAGGCCCCTCAATTTTAATTCACATACTTACTACAAAAGTATTATCTGACCATTGGTAGGCTTCCCATCATGGTTTTTCCCTTTACCGAGTTTTCCACGTATAAATCTTGGTGTCATATGGATGGTATTTATTATGTGATTATTGTTTATGCTTAATTGGTTTAACTGCTATTCTTGTATTTGGTTTAAGAATTCTGGTATTAATTTTTTGGGTTATAGTATTAAAGTTTTAATTGCTTAAGGTTACAGTAATCAGTGACAATTGATTCACCCCCCGTTCTCTCAGTTGTCTTTTGGTTATTTGAACTATCTACCAGAACTAATAGTGTTCTCACTTTCCTCCCTTATATGGATCACCTAGATAGGCTCTAGGGGCTAGGTTTCCATGTCCTTCTCTCCATGGATCACCTAGTTTTAGGGGCGATATGTCCATGGTTTTTCTCTTGTTTACCTTTCTTCTCATGGATCACCAAAGTGCATATTCATGTCCTCTCTCTTCTTCCTCTCATGAACCCATAGTTTTGCTATTGATGATTCATGGATGATGTCAACTTTGCTCTTTTATGTGATTGCTTATGTTTATGTGATGGCATTTTTCTTTGTGTCCTGATTAGTTGTTGAGATATTTGAGTATCGAGGTCTCTTCGACTAGTTGGTTTGTCGTCTTGTGTCTTGTCTTGTCGTGTGTCTTTTGTGCATCTTGTTTCTTTTATTTTGTGTGCTCTTGTATATGTTTGAGTGAGTTAAGATCCTAAGATTGGGGGATTAGTTCATCAAGATTAGTGACATCTTATACTCCTTGTGGTATTGCTCTGCATCTCTCATCTTCATCTCTCTCTTTATTCTAGTTTACCGACAGTAGTGGCATAAGCCATACTCCTGCTAAAGTGGGGGCTAAATGTAGTTTCATAAAATTGCACCTCCTAAAATTTTAACCATATTTTAGGTCCTCACCTTGGCGATGACATCCTCCTTCCTAGATGAGACCCCTTTCTTCATTTTTACCCCTTTCCCCCTTCCCGTTTGAACCCTGAGGTAGCCTCGGGACCCTGTACGAGCCCCAAGATAGGGCAGGACAGAGGTATGGCACCCCTATCCTACCCTCTTAGGGTTGCCCCAAGATAGGTCCCCCTGACCCCATCTGCACTTTGAGATCCCAAATCTCCTTGATGTTGGCCTTTTATGAGATGAATTAATCTTAAGAGGCATGTATAAAAGGGAGTTGGCTTTCTCATTTGTGGGAGGGAAAATTTAAGCGAAGGGATGATAAGAAATCATAGGCAAAGATATACATCATCAAGCATTCAAGCATTCAAGTCTTCTTCATTCATCTATTGGAGCCATATTACAACATTCATTTGCAAGTATGTGTATGTGTTAGGGTTTTGTCATGTTACATGTCATTCCATGCAACACTTGTGATTACATTCAAGAAGCAAATCAATCAGCATCAACAAGTTGCATATCTACAAGGTATACATTTTCATTGTTTACATTCAAGCATTTATAATTACTTTCTTTTAAGGTTGATTCATCAACCAGGGTTTGACTGAGGCAAACCCCTATCCACAACCCCTTCTCCTCTCTAGTTTGTGTGTAGGTTGTAGGTGCGTAACTATAACTGTGGGTTTGGGCTTCATTTGCAGAGACAAAAGAACCCTTTTTGTTTCATGGATTTTGTGGACCATGTACACTCTCGCCATGGTCCCGATGACTTTTCTCCAAATTTGCAGGGCAGATCTGTATTAGTCTAGTTATCTCAGATCCAAAGTTACAACGCAAACCCGAATCATTAGCTCCTCATTTCATTCATTTTCTCTCTCTTTTGCACAAAGTCAACAAGTCAACTTTCTCATTTACAAAAGAGGGTAAATCACACTTCAACCCTTATAATCCACTTAGAATTCACATCCCTATTTCCCTTGGATTTGGATCTAGTGGATTCAAGCCCCTCGTTTGAATGTAAAGTTCTCCCAAGTGAAAATCATCCTAGTGGCTTCCTTTCTCTCTCCTAGGTGGGGAGTCACTAGGATCCAATTTTCCACTTTACATTTTGGTGAACCTGACGTCTTACACATTAATTCTAATTTCTCATTATTAGATCGGATTAATTGCAATTTGGATTTCAAATTTTCAATTCCAATTTTTATCTATTTGCAAATTTTAGAGGTTAATTGCATAAAAACCCTAATTTTTCATTTTGAGAAAATTAAGCTTGTGAAGTGTAAAATTTTAATTAATTGTTTTAGATCTGATTTCTATTTCAAAATTGCAATTCAAATCTGTCTCTTTATTTTGAAAATTTAGTGGTTAAATCATAAAACCCTAATTTTTAAGATCTTTCTATTTTCGACCTTTGACTGCAAATTTGACCAATCTAGACATTTCCAAATCAGCTATTTTTTTGGATTCCACAATAATATCATAATACCTGTGATCCCTGGAAATTTTGAACAACGTTGATCAGACCATGTGCACTTTCGCCATGGTCCTCGACTTTTTTCCCAAAATTTTAGTAGATGGAATTGACTGTGTTTTTCTGCTTAAATCCAAAAAATTGGCACACTTTGTCAATTTTAACACCCTCTAAGGTCGAACACAAATTCAAATTTCAAAATTAAAATTTCAATTTTGCAGTCCAAATTCCATTTTCTCTCCTTTATTAAACTTTCTATGCATGTATGGGGTGAGCATTATTCTTGTTTGATCATCAATGAATATGGAGTTCTTATCTTATTTTTCTAATTCAATTTTGAGTTACATTAAAGATGTTCATGATGTTCCCTTTCATGCACATGATGATAGTTTAGTTCTCCCTTTAATTCATAGCTATGATTCAAGCCTCTCTTTTGAATGTAAAGTTATTTCAAGTGAAAATCATCCTAGTGGCTTCCTTTCTCTCTCCTAGGTGGGGAGTCACATACATTTAATATTTTTCTCACATATCCTAGGGAACACTTTCCAAAGAACATGGAGACATATGAATGGCTTAGGATTGCAAGGTTAATATCACCTTATCCTAAAATTCTCCCACTTGACATTGTACATTGCAATTACATCCAAAATATACATAAAATAAAATTAGGTACAGTGATCAAGGCCCACGACTTTCTTGTACCAAGAGAAATTTTTTGGTCATTGGATTCACAAGAGAATTTCCACCATTATCCAAGTGTCAAATTTTTTGATCAATACCTTACCATTATAAACCATTTCTCACACAAAGTGATTCTAGACATTAACATGCTTAGTATGAGCATGATACATAGGATCCCTGACCAAACATATAACACTCTTATTGTCACATCCAATCCTCACAGTCTTGCAATCAAAACCGATGCCAATACCAAGTCTTTGTAATCATATAATATCCTTAGAGGAATAAGTAGCAGCCATATACTCTAATTTAGTGGTGGATAAAGCAACTATGGTCTATATATTACTCATCCAACTCACTTCTCCTCCAAAAAAAGTAAATACATAGCTACTAGTGGACCTTTGACTATCCAAGTCACTTGCCCAATTTGCATCAACATGTCCTTGTATGTCCAATTAATTAGACACATCATTAGTACCATGATAAACCAAACATTAATTAGAATTAACTCACAAATATCTAAACACCCACTTAACAAAAGTCCAATGCTCTTTACTAGGATTAGACATAAACCTACTTAGAACTCCCATTGCTTGGCCTATATCTAGTCTAGTGCAAACCATTGCATAAATCAAAATCCCAACAATACTAGTATAAGGATCCTTAGAAATATCCTCATAATTATCATCATAACTTAGATATTTCTAAACTCAACTTAGTACCAATTGGAAAAGGGATACTAATTGGTTTATAGTCATGCATATTAAATCTTTCCAAATTAATATCAACATACTTACTCTAGCTTAAACAAATATTTTTGTGAACCCAATATCTACTAATCTCCATCTCAATAATATATTTTGGAGCTCCTAGCTCTTCCATATCAAATGTGCCAAAAAGTTGAGCCTTGAGTTTTTTAATCATTACCTTGTTGTTACCATACACAAGATGTTATCAACATACAAGATAATGATTAGTATTTGATCATCAATAACCTTAATATAAACACAATGATCTTCCTCACTCCTCTTATAACCCAACTTCTATACAAATGTATCAAACTTATGGTACCACATGGACTGGGTGACTATTTTAAACTATACACAAATCTCTTTAACTTGCAAACCGATAGTTCTTTCCCTTTCACAACAAAACCATTAGGTTTTTGCATATAAATCTCCTCCTCAATATCATGATACAAGAAAGTAGTTTTAATATCCATTTTCTCTATTTCAAAATCACAAGCAATAGCAATAGACAATAGAAATCTAATAGAAGTCAATTTTGCAATAGGAGAAAATTTTGCCAGAATCAACACCCTCTCTTAGGGAGTAGCCTTTGGCCACTAGTATGGCCTTGTACCACTCTAACTGTTAGTCTGCTCCAAACTTCTTTTTAAATACCCACTTACATATAATAGGCTTCCTTGGTTTGGGCAAACTTACAAGATCCCAGCTATCACAACTGCCTAAGGCCATCATTTCCTCTTGCATGGCCTGCATCCAAGACTTACTTTCCTTTGAAGAAAGCTCCTCCTTGAAGGATCAAGGTTCATTGTCAATACTTTACAAAGAAAATATACAACAAAAATTTGGTGGGCTATACCTATGTTATCCTTGATTTTAGTAATACCAAAATCGAGGGTACCCCATAATTTTTGCCTGTTTGTGGTTCTGATACTCTATGTGCATTTTACAAGACTTTTTGTTGTCGTAAGTGCATTTGTTTTTCCCTTGTACCTCCTTTTTCACTTATGTGAAATTTTGGTGTAATTCGGGTTTATAGATTTGATTTGTAAACCTGATTTGCACCTCTTTTACTTGTTTTGCCCCTATAGGTACAAACCTGATTTGCACATATTTATTATACTTCGAGTTATTAATTACTCCTTTGAAAATTTGAAAATAAGATTCTTTTCTCTTGGTTTTTAAGCTTTCTTTAGTGATTTTGATCCTCATTTGATTCATTTTACTTGCTGTGAAATGGGAGAGAGGAAGATTTCCACGATTTTCCATTTGGGTATGTGTTCTTTCTTCTGGTTTTCAAGGGTTTTAAAAAAACCCTATTCTATTTCGAATTCGTATCAGTTTATTCATTTTTTGTTTCTGGTTTTTACATTATGTTGACACCGCTCGAGATCTCTTTCCCGAGTGACATCATCTTTTGGCTCGATAGTTTTTATTGCTGTTTTTCCAAAACTTTGTGGTGTGGGGTGGTGGCCACACACCACACACCACACAGTGGTATATTGTGGTGGGTCTATGACCATCGACTTGCACTATTTTATCTTACCTTGTATCTTGCTTGTGTTGTTTTTATCTTGCTATTTTGTGTTATGTTGGGCGGGGCCGTGGTCTTCCACACACCACAAAGTGGTGTGTGATGAGTCAACAACCTCGACACACACCAAACCATGCCTTCCTTTGCAATGTAAAACCCTTATGGTGTTGGGCAAGGCTGTAGGCCTGACACACACCACACTGTGGTGTATGAGGGGTCGACAACCCTGACACACACCACCGTTTGTTTGTTTCTCTGAAAGAAAAAAAATGGTGCTTGGTGGGGCTACCATCCCACCATACACCAAAACCATGGTGTTTGTCAGGTTTGTAACCCTATCAAACAACAATTTACTCATTGTTTTTAATAGGTGTGAAGCGGGCCTATAAACCCGCTCTCACACCTAAGTTGTTCCCTATGATATTATTAAAGTGTTTGGTAGGTTTGTAAACCCAACCAACACCTCTTTGCAATTGCATTTCTACTAAGTGTAATTTGGGTTTACAAACCCGAATTACACCTCTTTTTTTTTTTTTTTTCCCAAGTGTTTCGGGTTTGTAAACCCAAATTACACCTTTTACCTACACTTTTCATAAGTAAGATTTTGAGTTTTTATAACTTGAATTTTACTTATTACACACGTAAATAAAAATTTTACATTTTGGTTTATCTCGAAGGTTTCAAGATTTCAAAGGGGTTTTAAAAAATCCTAATGGTTTAAATGTACTATTTTCTCAAAATTGCTCAATTTAGATGAATAAATGGATTGATGAAATGTATCATTATAATAATGATGATTTTCTTTTTCTCAGTGTTATCATTATACAAATGACAGAGGTTTCCCCAAGCAAGAGAGGGATGAAATTCAAGAAGCAAAATCGTCATCCGGTATTTCCATCCTCTTCAGTGAGTTCAAACATTGATCACATAAGAGATACAGAGATAGGTCATGTTGACCTAGCCTGAGTTTATTAAGATAATTGAGAAACCACCTTCATATCATGACATCGAAGCTGTTATCAACAGTACAATTCATCTGGTTGTTTCTTTTCCAATGTCTGCTCAAGATCCTAAGTTTGTTGTAGTAGTTGCAAATCATTTTGATCTAGTCAATAAAAGTGTAAAGGATGAAACTGGGAAGCTATTGATTAGACTTGATGAAGAATTATTTGATTTAGTCTTTAAGTGTCCTAGTATTAAGGAATATTCTAATATTACAATACAATCAACCATATAGATTATTTCGATAGAAATTCTGACAACTGCAAAAAGTATAAGAATCAAAGAACATTGAGAGGGGGGTGGGGGGTGAATCAATGTTTTGCAACATTTAACTTTGTCAATCTGTCCTTTAAACTACCTAATGCATATGAAGGAAATTAAAGTGCAAAAACATAAAGAAAAGATCATCAACACCATAACACCAAGATTTTTACGTGGAAACCTGGTTAAGGGAAAAACCACAGTGGGATTAAAATCCACAATATTGATATACTTTATTAGAAGTATAAAAATATTACATAAGGGGAATGCACATGCATTTAGGCACACTGCCTAGAGCTCACTGCTCAAAGTTTATAATAGGGGCTACAACTTGGAAGGCTCATTTCCTTACAAAAGAGTTACAAAGGTAACATACATGATGATGAACTATGAAATAAAATCTACAAATGCTTAGAATAGTTCTGGTTAAGCACACAATATTGTATCTTACTCAACTCTGTAGAACTGCTTTGTTCTGATATTCTGCAACATACCAAAGCTCAAATCTTCATCATGCGCATGTGAAACTGCACCCAATCACTCATACATGATTCACACATAACCATCAATCTACCAAATGATTACAACAATCGATATTATATATCTACATCACCAATTTTAGGTCAATTCCATGTTGGCTTAAAAACCGCATAACACGCAACATGAAATGTTTACACAAGTCGACTCAATTTGATCCAAAACAACTAGGCAGACCAAAGCAAAATGACCACATGCTTTCCACATGTCAGATCATTGATCTTGAACACATAATCACTCACCAAAATTGAACTGCAAGATCCACATAATGTGTTTCTACACATTACCACTTATAGTCTCTGTTCTAGCCAAAAAACAATCTACTAGATCTTATCAATCAACACAAAAATTAACACCGGAGGCCACAAACCTAGAATAAGGTAAATTCCATATCCACAATACATCTCCTAGATCTAAAAAGTAAAATACTCAACCAAAATAATCTGCTAACCAATAAACTATACACTTCCAGATACACTGTTCTCACTGGACGACATAGATACTAGATCAACCTTGAATCAATAATTCAGAATGATGAAAACATGAATTGCAGATGCCAAAATTGATATGGGTTTCCATCATTGACAAAAACTCAACATACATGTAGTGTCTCTTGCCAAAAATATCCCCCTTTGGTATTGATGACAACACTTAGTGAAAAATAACAGCGTCGAACCAAAACCAATGTACTGTACATTCTGCAACCAAGAATTTAATCACCATATTCCAAAGAATCAAAGAATCAAATAAATCCTCTTAAGATCAACATTTTTCACTTCTGTATTCTCCCCCTTTGACATCAATGACAAAGGTAGAGTCCCTAAAATCAAGAATGCTATATACATATGTACATACAAACTTCCCAAAAACTTGAAAATATCTGCATACAGATTCTTCAAAGAGTCCAAGTGACTATCCCAATCCTTTTGCAAATTCTCAAAAACTGTTATAAACCCACTGAGAAGATAAGACTACATTTTGACTAGCTTGAGATCATCTAGATCATCTGCCTTGAGAGAATTCAGAGCATCTTGAAGAGCATTTATCATTATATCCAACTTAGGGACAATATGGCTCCTAACTTCTCCAACTCTGTCGATTAACCTTTCTTGATCATAGCTCAAAATCTGAATCTTCTCAAGAAATGAAATTACCTAATTTTCATGATGGATCCTTGTACTCTCAAGACTTCTTCTCAATATCCGCAGTGAACTTGTTTAGGAATAAACATGATTTATACAAGTTTCCACCTATGGTGATAGCATCCTGCAAGCTTTTCACACAATTACATAATGTGGCTCTATCATTTGAGATCATATTCTTCAAGGTGCAGAGCCTTCTAGCATCAAATTCATTTCTAACCTTTTCTTCTGCAAACTTTTTTAAATATTCAAAGTGGGAATCAACAGAATCAATTAGGTTTTTGAATTGCCCGGATGGAGTATTAGATGTATCCTTTTGGAATGAGGGTATTAACTTCTTCAGATTACTAATTGCCATACTCATCAACAAGTTATCTTTCATCTAGATTTGGCTTGAGAAAAAGATGCCAACTGAAGATTTTGTATGGGAGACAGGGAAGCAAGGTTGATTGGTCCTTGTATAAATTCTGGGTCATCAATGAGCTTCTTACCTTTCATAGTCTCACTGTCTCTTGCTTCAGTTCTACAGCCAACCTTGACCTCCATCTTCTCCATATTCTATTTTACAACTCCTTCCTTTATAGGTGCCAGAGGGATCTCAACCTTATCTATTTTATCAACTTCACCCACACCTGCATCATTCTCCACTCTACCTTCTTCGAGAGTATTGACTTCTACATGTTCTATTGATTGAGATTCCAGAACAAAAGTATCATCCATTGCCTGCTCAAATGATTGCACATTTAGAATTGAAGGTATATCCACCTTGGCTTGCTCAGTTTTTGAATGAGTGTCATCTTGTTCCTTTGCTGGATTAACTTCATATTGATTTTCTTACAAAACTTTTGTCCAAATTTTCTCTGTTTCCTTAGCAACTTCATCAATTTTACTGAACATGATCTTATTTACTCTGTGCTTACTTCAAAGCTTATCCTTAGCTAACTAGAGTAATCTATCTATCTCCTCATTAGTAATAACTGAATATAAATTTACTAATATATATTCCTTCAATTTCTCATCTTCTTTACTTGTTGTTAGTCTTCGAGCATCCAAAATGTCATACAACTCTTGGGTATGATTGTCATTAATTCAATTAAAGGTTTATTGTATACATTTAGGTAATCTAAAGTTTCTTCCTCTGGAGTTCTATTTTCGGATTCATTAAAATTTTCATACCACTCAAATAGTGGTTTCAAATTACCATCCTTAACAACTTCTTTCATAATTTGATCTAATGTGATAGGAAGTATAATAGTATAATTACCTTGTTTCAATGCCTCATAAATTTTAGATTTTGGTTTCTTGCTAGATCTAGCTCTACTAGAAGGCTTATCCTTTGAGATTTTAGTTTCTTTAGCCTTCACCTCTTTTACTGTCTCATCTGATTCGGTTTCTTCATCATCAACCACCACAAATCTGACTGATTTCCTTTTCTTCTCTATACTACTGGATGGCTTAACTAAGGATTTGGGCTTCCTTGTGGTCTTAGCAGGACTAGAGGAGGGGGATGTGCTTCTGTTTTGTTTTGGCTTAGGCTTAGTAGCTTCCACCTTGACAGTTTGTTCCCCAGAAAGAATATTCTCCTCTCTAGCTTTTTTGAAAACTTCCTTGGTTATCCCTATGCTTTCTGCAAAAGCTTCAACCTCTTTTTGGTCTTTCTTCTAAATGATTGGTTTCTTAAATTGTTGATGAAGTTTTAGGCTCTTCTCTTTGTAGGTTCCAAACCTTTATTCATTGGGGTCCACTAGTTGTCTTAGCAAATGTTGAGCATATAGTTCCAAAATCTGTTCATCAACCTCATAGCCCATTGGTAAAATCCATGAAGTTCGGGGCTCAACTACTTCCATCAAGCACTGGTTGGTGTCAACCATGAAATAGATGGTGTCTGCATATTTCTCCACAATAGAATTCAATATTCTCTCCCTCTCATGCATCTCTTCTTGAAAGTTCTTTAAGTATCCCCATAGATTCTTGTTTCGGGCTTTGGAGTCATCGGAATTGTATAGATACTATCAAATCTACACTCCTACTAGCCCGAGAAATGCCCACTATACCAGACCAACTCCTAGAATCTTATTCTTGAAGTAAAATAATATACACAGAAGTAGGGTACCATACTTAAAGGGGTGCTTCTTGTTCTCTTTGATTTTCTTCAAGTTCTTGATAAGCTCACTCCAGAGCAACTCACAAAGATCATATTTCTTATTTTCCCTTAACATCTCATATGCAACATAAACTGTAGTACCAGAGATAGAATTCATTTGGCTAGAGTAATAAATCTTATAGCCTATCACTATGGATGCAAATTGGATATCATCCTCCAAACTATCATCAATAGTCATCACTCGTTTATCAAACTTTGACCTAGCTGTGTTGGTTACAATGTCATTTTTTACCATTTTTAGAGATGGTAATTGACCAGATGCACACAACCTTATTACTGCCTGAATCACACCTTTAGTGATCTTATTTGGCTTATCTAACCACATGAATTCATCCTGAAGATTACTCAAAATGTATTAGATCCACTCCTATTTGTACACCATTGGAAACTTCACAAATTGAGAAAAACCCTTGCTTTCCAATCCTTGAAATTTTTTCAACATGGAGCTTTGGTCAGATAACTTTTTATTGAAAAGTTTCAACATTTGGGAGCTTCCCAATTCTTCGATCAAACAATGTGTGTAAACCTTTATGTCTTCATTATGCAGGACTCCGTAGGGCACAAACGAAAATACACTCTTAGGGTCATCTTCCATCGAAATGAATGGATGATTTTTGAAGTAAGGATGAGCACGCTCAATGATATTTACAACCAAAGGGGTGGCGGTACTAGATGTAGCCATTCTTACATATTCAAATTTCAAACTTCAACCAAAAGAGGGTTTTCACTAATAAATACCTTTGATACCAGATTAGGTCTTTTTGCCAAATTGCTTTAGAAATTGGTAGCACTAAATTTTGCCTAATCGCCTTCTTTGTAGAGCTCTCTAAACTTATTCTCCTCAATTGCAAAGTGAGAAATGAAGAGGAAAACTTGGATTTTATTCACCGTAGACCTAACTTTTTACTGCAATAAATGCACTCTACCCTAATTCTTCTAGATGCTCTATATATGTTAGAAATTGTTCACTGGATCTTCAAATCAACTCAATTCTTTTGGAGATCCTCCACAATATCTGTAATCATCATAAACTCTTCTGGAACCTATTGGAAATAGGCACATATCTTCAACAGGGGGTTTGAAAGATTTTCACTATAACTCCCCCAAGGCTAGATGCCTAGGTTCAGTTCCCCGATGTAGTTCCAGCACTAGAATCAAGTGCGGACCCACTTCCTGCCTTTGAATCAGTCTTCTTAACCCATGTCTACTTCATCTTATTTCTAATATCCTCATCTTTTGCTTTACCCTTCTCATCTGGTTTCTCATTCTTGTTCTTGTCTTCTAGACCTCTCCTATCCACAATTCTGATTATGTAATACTTAGCAATGTGACCGGATTTATTGCAAGCATAGAAAACAACATTTCCTTGCATAGGCCTGAAATTCATCTAATTTCTTCTTGTTCTACATTAATTAGCAACATGTCCAAAAATACCACATGCATAACATTTGACATTTCTCCTATTCTAAAAGTTATTCATCATACTTCTACATACATTTGCCTTATGACCATTTTTGTTGCATTTGAAATATTGACCAGTTAAAGATGGACCATTATTGATCATCCTATTTCTACATTGACTAGCCATATGACCAAATTTATTGTAAACAAAACAATTTCCATTGAATTTATGGGCATTAGGTTGTCTTACCGGAGGCCTTCTTGAGTTGTTCTTCTGTTGTGCTTATTTGGAACTTTCACCTTTCTCATAACCAAGATCTTGTGTATCATTAGGGTTCTTCTTACTTGCAAGCATTTCATCAAGCTTAGCTAAATTGATCCAGAACTTCTCCTTATATTTATTTGCAACATTAAGATCCTATATAATAAGAATGATCTACCTTTCAAGATCTTCCTCATGTTGTCTAGCATCTTGTAGGTCAAGCTTTAGTTGTCTATTCTCACTCTAAAGTTTGTAACATTCTTCAAATTTGTCTTTTAGGGACTGAGCAAGTTTCTCCTCATTCTTCTTCTTTTCTTCAATCTCTTTTGTCAATCTCATCACAATGGCTTCCATTTCATTCTTCTGGTATGTATTGGCTCTAGTTAGTCTATCACATTCTTTATCTTTTCCCTGAAGGCTTCTTCATCAATGCTCTAACTTTCTTTCTGCTTAAGCTGATCAACAAGTTCCTTTCTCTTTTCCCTTGATTTATTCAACTGATCTTTCAATGTTTCACTAGTACAAAAACAACAATATATGACTAAAAAACTACCAAAAATTGTAGATAAATGACTAAATTTGATCACGTGACCACTGGTAGTTTATTGCCAGTCATAAATGAATTTGGTCACATGACCACTAGATGTTTTGATTGATCAATTTGGTCATCTATTTGGTCATTGATTTGGTCAGTGATTTGATCATTGATTTAGTCATATATTTAGTCACTTATTTAGTCATATATTTAATCATTAATTTAGTCATTGATTGTTGTTATCTAGTCATTTATTTAGTCATGATAGTCACAAATTTAGTCATATATTTAATCATTAATTTAGTCATTGATTGTTGTTCTCTGGTCATTTATTTACTCATATTAGTGATTTATTTAGTCATATATTTAGTCATTAATTTAATCATTGATTGTTGTTAAATGGTCATTTATTTAGTCATCATAGTCATTATCTTATTCATATATTTAGTCCTTATTTTAGTCATATATTTACATCCATTGGTAGTATATTTCAACATTTTTATTTACTGGTAGTATATTTAATCATTTTATAATGCAAAAATAATATAACATTATTTACTCGAACTAGATCATAAAAGAAAATAAAAATATTACATATACGAACAAGCTACATGTTAGAATTAAAAGATTGATTGAACATCATGACAAACCAAGTAATCTGCAATTAAAAAATATAATACAAATATGTATATATAAATCAAGTTATAAGATGTCAAATTTGTCTAATGGTATATACGTAAATATAATATAAAATGTCAAAGTTGTCTAAGAGTTTCCAACTCTTTCAAAATATTCAAAGTACTGCATAAAACAATAAGAAACATGATAAGCATATTCAACTATATCATTTTCTGCAAATATTTTAATGGTCACCTTGCAAAGGTTCCGTCTTTCTCTTTCAGACGGATGACTCCATCTATTTTGTCTTCATAAGGAATAGGTATGTTACTTGTGATGTTAAAAAGTTCACATTTGCGTCGCCTGTTCCTTTTAAGTTTACTCCATGTAGAATAGATAGGGAGTGAATCCTCCCAATGCCAACAACAACACTATCAAATGGATCTAACAACCTAACTTTATCACCTTCATTGAATTTATTAGTGTGTTTCTACAAAAAGAAAAAATAACACGTTATATTAATACATATGTAATTATTACCCTCATTTGCATAATAAAACAACCATTAATTTAATAGTACATGTGTTAAAATAACTACAAAAAGAAAATTTCAAAAAAATTGCAATGATTCTATAGCTGAAAAAAATAATCTAGTAGACCAAAGTTATGAAGTCACAGTAATAGTCATACAATTATAAGAAATACTGCAATGTCAGTAAAAGTAGTTTTCTACACACATTTTCTTATATTATTCTGCATGACAGTCTGATTACAGATGTTTTTTCATGTCATAGAGTTAATGCTTGGTTCTGAAACCTATTTGATTCAATGGAGGCATGAATCCACTTCATTTTGGCTTTTGAATCACCTGATTCCATTAAGTATTGGTTGAGACATTCATATTTTAGTGGAAGGCTGTCAAAGCCCTCATTAGGGTTGTTAGTCCCAACGGGTGCTGAGAGGGGAGGGGGGAATCAACACTTTACTGGTTTTAACCAATTAAAAATTTTAACTCAAGTTTGTACTAACTTATAATTCATCAATATAAACATTTATTGCAGAAGAATATGCATGCATGAAAAGATACACAGTGACACTAAGATTTATCTCATGGAAACCCAAATGGGAGAAAACCACGGTGTGAGTAGGAACTCACAAAATTTGTACTCTTCTGGAGTACACCCAGTAAGGAGCCATCCCTGTTAGGAGATTACAAAGACACTTGTTAGGTGCCACCCAGTTAAGGGATTTTATCTAAGGCCTGTCAGTGCCTTTATCCTGTTAAAGGTATCCTTGTTAAAGGTTTTAGGATCATCAATTAAGATGACACCCTGTTAAGGGATTTTTACAATCGGACCTATTAAAGTCCACCCTAATAAGTGATTTTAGTTGCAATGGTTAGAAAAGAACAAAAGGATGATCTGCTGGAGTAGCTACCAATATCTTGATCAGATCACATTGAAAAAACAAACTCTATCTGCACCGACTGCATCTTCTCTGTACAACACCGATTTCCTGCTTATATATTCAGCTCTGTTCTCTATCCTTTGGCTCTACACTCTATTGGTCCTCTGACCTTCAACTTTGCACTATGCTAGTCCTTTGACCTTCGGCTCTTCACTATTCTCTACACCCCCTGTGTTCATACTTTCTCACATATCTTTTCACATAAAACAACAACTTTATCAAGAATGAATTATGTGAATTTATTACCCTTTCAATCTGTCGCTAACTTTCCCTCCAAAACATCCTATTCAAAATTATGTTACCTCGCCATACATCACTCTCTAGAAATCAATCTAGAAATATTTGTCAAGACAGTCATTCATGTCAATAAGTCCACCGGTTGACTGGAGAAGACTGCCAGTTTAACTGGATGTTAATTGAACGTTACTAGTCTGTCAGTTACAGACTCTACTAGTGTACTGATAAAAATATACCTAGCCAATTACCTTCTATATACCAACCTGTTTACTGCTTAGCCAGTTGACCTCTTCTATGCCGGTCTACTCACTACTTGCCGGTTGATCTCCTGTGTGCCGATCTACTCACTGCTTGCCATTTGATCTCCTGTCTACACACTGATTAACCGGTTAACCTCTATATACCGATCAATTTACTGCTGATAGACTGTGAAAACTTGGGAGATGATGTTGCCAACAATGACAACCATATCATTCACCGGTCATACAAAATACACCAGAATGCCAACAAGGGTAACTCGAGAGGCATTAAAATGTTAACCAGAAAAATCTTTCAGTGAAAGAGCGATTCGAGGAAATAAAAAAGGCACCTAGTGACACTAAAGTTTCATCAAAAACCCAATATAGATGAAAATAACAACGGTCTTGTCGAAGCAAATTTTTTTGATGAAAGGATGATGTTGGAAGAATCAAATGAACTCTTGGCGAAGGCAAAGTTTCGTTGAAATATGTATTGCGATAAAATCATGCCAAATTTCAGCGAAAGGAACTCATTGATAAAACAAGGGTTTCAATGAATGGGATAAACAACTTTTTGAAGTAGTATGTTCTATCGAAATGAAAAGAAAGCAAGACAAGCACATCAACTTAACCCTCAAAGTATCAATTGAAAGACTGAGTTCCATCGAAGTATCCAATTTGATGAAAATGGGCATGATCTCATAGAGATGGTCTCATCGATGAAAATACATATCGGTGAAATCCCAAAAGCATTCTCTGAAGTACGAGACTCATCGAAGTGGATATGAAGTGGGGCCCTTTGGTCAGAGTCATAAATTGATGAAATGGAATGAGATCTCATCGAAGTAAAAGGGGTTTCAATGAAAACAAGCTATCGAGTAAAGCATTAGAGTGCATGAAAAAATGGGACCTTTCATAAAAAATCCAATATTGATGAATTCAATGGATAACTCATCGAAATATGGTTGTTGATAGAAAATGCATATCGATAAAAGATGAAAACACTTGAGTGAAGAGAGAGTTTCATCAAAACAAAATAAATAGCATTGGGTCTATACCGAAGATGGGCATTGATGAAACTAGGGCGTCGAAGAACATGAAAAGAAAGTCCTCTAAGGGGTATATTTCATCAAAATAAGAGTTGCCTTCGGTAAATGTGGCATGCTCATGCATCAAAAGGTAGAATTAAGCAAAAAAGCACAATCAATCCATCGGGAAATATTACATGAATCCAAATGAGTCACATCATCATAAATTCAAAACACATTTCTTAATGACCGTTGTAGTACCATAAGTAATCAAACTACTTGGATACCAGAAATGTTAAAGCGGATAAATTCGTCAAGGAAAGAAGGAACTTGTGCAGTAGGGTTCACAAAATTCTTCATGGAAAGAACTAAAAACTATAAGTGCTTCTCAAAATTTATTATCTTCTTTTGAATTGAACATAAAGATGGAAGCTTCATCATCTAGGAAAGCTAAAACAAAGAAGAAAAAAGAGCCTCACCCTCCTGAAACCAAAGAAGAAAAGACAAAATAATAGAAAAAGGAAGGCTGACCCTTAGACCAGGACCTAATAGACCAATTCCCTCTCTCAAGTCACCAGTCTAGAAAGATTAAGAATGATGATGAGAGATTGGAAGATAGATTTGAAAACATAGGGGACATTTGGACAGAGGTTCAAGGGCATGAATTGTTCATTTTCAGCTATGCTAGAAGGTTTGCAGGAGAACCAGGGTGCAATATTTGGAAGCTGAATCTAGGGAGACTTGTTGTTTCCAACGTATTTGTGAATGCAGAGCTGATAAAAACATTGGTAGATAGGTATGACCCACAAACGCAAACCATCTGCGACTATAGAGGGAACCACCTATTGGCGATTAGTAAATAGTAAATTGAACAAGTTTTTGGTCTGGAATGGGGGCATGAGGATGAAGTTGATGCCAAAAAGTTGGTGGAAAAGTATTTAAACATGGAGAGAACATATAAACGATGGAGAATCCTACCATAAAGACTGAAGATCGAAGGAGATGTGACTTTGTTTGCAGATACTGAAAAAGCCCCATTTGATATTAATTCGTTTTCTCCCTACTTTAAGTTCACCTATTATTGTACTCACAAGTGTTGGGCATGGAAGCCTCCCCATTAATGGACATTTTTGCTATGGTAATTTATGCCGACATCCAATCAAAGGACCCAAGGAGCTTTCATTATTCTTCTTACTTAGCTCGTGCCATCAACCATGGGTTAGAAAAATTAAAGGGAGATAGGTTTAATGTGAATTTCATATACTACTCTCACCTCATGCATATGTTGCTATACATTGGTCAAGATATAGGGCCGTGAACTCAAGGTTTGTCCATTAGGGAGTATGATAGAGTAGGAATTTGCGAGCTAGTGCAATTATGGTTATCACCCTGGGACCAGAGATACATTAACAACCAGTAGATGCACTTTGAAGAATATTTTGTGAAACCGCTATACAAATTGTTTGGACATCCATGTGATTTTTCACTTTCCCCTTAGGTTAAGAATTTCCTTCGACCTAGAGATTTTGATGAAGAAAGCCACATTACCCATAATTGGGGGGATTGGTACTGCTTCTTGGATTACACATAGATTAGGGTGTATGGGTTTGAGGGAGAACCTTAATTATTGCCTGTGACTGTCCTAGACAAAATTGCTTATTTGGAAATCATTAGGCAATTGTCTATAGCCAATGCCAAAAATCTTATAGATCATGGGAAGCATTCAATTGTGCCTAGTTTGTTGTCCTTTTTTGATTTTATTGTTAGGAGTTTAAAAAGTTATTGTTTACTGCAAAATAAGTTAGAATATTTCCACCTTGTGAAAGGAGACCGCAAGCCCAACTTTGATCCAAAAGGATATATGCGGGGGCTAGAATGTCACAGGAATTGAAAGCCATAGAACATATGCCATTAATGGTTGATGACTTCATCAGGAATGTGGAAAGGGGGGAAGCAATCAAGAAGAGGTCGATGCACAATAAGCTAGCTAAAGAAGATGAATGGAAATTGAGGAGGGGAAAGACGAACAAAGACATTTTGGAAGCAATTGACGATCCCATGGCCAAAGAAAACAAACTAATATCTCATGAATTGAAGATTTTAGATAATGCAGTGCCATTGTATGTCTTTAGAGAAAGGATTAAAGATCACAGGGAGACTACTCCCATTGCCTGCTTATCCCTTGAATCCGCTGCTGAATTTGTTAACATAGAAGAAGATGTGCCACCCGTTGGGTTTGGACTTGATCACCACCTGGATCTAGCAATAGGACAGCCCTACGAGATGGAAATTGATGATGTCAAAATCCTCGAGCATGAGTGATTTGTTTCAGATCAGGAGTTTGTTAACACTCTTGAGTTTGAAACCTTCTTATATCAATACAAAAGTAGGATGATCAAGCAATATATGGGAAACATGATAGAGGAAGACACTCTACGAATGCTGCAGGAGGAAATCAATGTTGAGAAAAGAGAAATGACCCCTGAAAGAGGAATACAACTCCTCAAGGATGCTGGTGTGATAATTTACCCTGGGTGGGAAATGAAAGCTGCTATTATGTTCGACAACTTCAGGAGAAAGCAAAACAATGATAAAAAATTGTTACCAGAGGAGGTTGATAGGATCTTTATAGGTTCAGAGTATGATCCAAAGCAGGAGGCCTTGTTGCTATGGGCTCTATATCCAAGAGACAAGAGACCCCTGTTGGTAGACACAGAAGCATTTGGCCACCTTATGATCCATCAAGTTGGAAAAATAGATCCTAGGATCACTGCCCAGTTAAACCTCGATGTTGCGAAGATAAACAAAGAAAAAGTTGAGTTATTGGTGAGGGAAAACCAAACTATCAAAGGCCTTTATGAGAAAGCATAGGGAGAGAAACAATATTGGTAGGATAAGGCATTACAGTTGGAATCGGCCCCAAAGATTATAGAGGTTGGACTTGCTACTTATGAAACTGATAAAGATATACTTGAAACAATCTAGGACGCTTCATATTGGAGGTATAAGAGCGAGAAGGGGAATAGATTGCTCAAAGCTACACAGGCTCGCATTGTCAAGCTTGCTGATGACATAGTTGATGCTCATTTTAAGGTTATGCTAAAGTATTTTGAACACTTCTAGAAGATTCACACTGGTACCATCAAAGCATACACAAAGCATATGAGGTTGCACAAATGGATCCAGGAGATCATGACCACTCATGAATCTCTGACTCCAGAGGATAAGAATGAAGCAGATACCCTGCTAAAGGCACACAATGAATTCAGGGACAAGTTGAAAAATGCCATCCAATTCCTGGAGAATGAACAATTGATCTAATTTCCAGCCATGTTCCGTGATCAAGAACTCATGTTGTTGGGAGACTGGAAACTTCAATTGGCAGGTTTCATAAGTACAACCAGAGGACCTAGTCGATGAGGATGAGAATCTAGCTTAATATGCGATCCAGATGATAGAGAGATCCTGTACCATGGAGAGCGCAATAAAGAAATGGACCTTAGACTTCCAGTGTTACCAAGATGATGATTATATCAATCATATTGGTATACTTAATTTTTTTTATGTCTAAGTTTAACAAACTATAGATGTTTAGTTCAAAAGGGGTGCACCCCTTTATTTCAAAAGACTCATGATTCTCATACATATGAGAAGGTTTTGTAATGCTAGTCATCATTAGATAGTTTTAGATCTTTGTAAGAATTTATCAAGACTTTGTTAATGCAATAGAATAGACTTTTCTTTCTTCTGTGCAAGCTGTAGAACATATTATTGTGGGTATCAATTCCTTGTGATATTATCTACAATAGATAAGGTTGCTTGAATTTCTTGGTGTGTCAAATGCTAGTGAATCTAATGTCCCTCCTTATGAATTCTTGAAAATAAGGAATTATTTATTCACAGATGACTTCTTTTTTTAAGTAATTAACTCAAAAACTTCATGAGAACTGATATATACAATAATAGTTACCACTTACACTAAGAATGCTAGTTATAATATGCTATATCGATATATTTATCCCTCTAATTGGTACAATTGATATTTGAAGTGACATATGATCTGCAACTATTATTGGGTTATGATGAAAGTGATACTCAAAACTCATAATGTATGGTCCCTATCAAACTGATAACATATAATATATTTGCTATTTAAAATAACCATGGGGGTTATCCAATGACAATGTTCTGGTTAATATTATGGAAATACCATTTTGCTGTCCCTGATACAACTATAAACTTATGTTATCAGTCTTCTCTCTGTCTCTATTGGGGATGATGATTAATTGTTGTATCTAATTATTCCTTTGAAGTATGCAAATAATGGTGTTGTTTCTAATTGTTGACTTCTAATCGTGCCACCTGAATATGCAAATGGCAATTACTTGCTTTGGGCCAATTTAACCACAGATACTAGTAAAAATAATAAGAAAAAGCTTATTTTTACTACACAGATCAGTTATCTGCAATCAACCTCATGTATGAAAGCTTATCTAATAGTAAACAAAAGTATAAAAAATTATTGTTTATTAAATAGTTCATATAGATTGTCTTTGTTATATGTCAAATGATCAAACTTAAACATAACATGTCCATTAGCTTCCCAACCATCATGCTCTAGGACTGAGTTGGAAACTTGTGTTGTGCATAGGGGCCGAAGATTTTGTAATGTTCCCTATTCAATGTTGTCATAGTTAAAATTATTTATCAATTATTAAAGAATAAATTATCAATTTATCATACTAGACAATTACTTCTTTCATCCCTAATCCCTAATTCTTAATTCAATGTACCAACCTCTGTTACTACTTCAACTTTAAGGAAGGAAGAGGATATGTATGTTACCAAAGCATTTAGAGACCAAATACAACATGTTCCCTCAAAGTTTATAGATCCAAGCCCTTACCTATCTTGGTTCTATACCCTCAAGGCTTATGGGTCGTTGATCCCCACCCTCTCTTAAGACTTAACCTATTGCTTGGATTTAGACTACCCCTCTTTGGAACATCTCATTCCCATCTTCTTAAGTACTGGCAGTAATAACATGGTTTAGACTATAAGCATACTAATTTATTATGTATTATGAATATATATTATTATTATTTATTATTAAACTATATTTCAAAGTAGGGTTAGTACAGTGAATGCTATCTTTAATTTGATTAAATATTCAATTTGATCATCAGAAGTATGTTGGCAAAAAAGAAAAAACAAGTACTAAAAGACAAAAGAAGAGTAAAGGTTTCATAGCACTAACCTCAAATTGAGCACAACTACTACTATGAATATCATTCACATACTTCTTGAATTCATCATCATCACTATCAATATCGACAACTCTATTGGCATCAAGGTATTTTTATTTTTTTGTTTCTTTGATAAAATTTCTCTACCCGTAGTTTAAAAAATTATCCATATGAGGAGTAATTCAGTTAAAAAATAGTCAACAAAAGGCAAAATTTCATAGATTCATTGTTTTATATATGATCAAAATACATTTTCATACATATTCAAAATACAATATAAAAATTATATAGGTGAGAATGAAAATATTGAGGGATAGACTCTTACGTGATCTGAATCCATGGAATCATGGTCATTCCATGCAGAAATTATAGGCTTAACAAAGGCAACCAACTGTGAAACTTTCTTAGTGAGACTATGTAAGAAACTCATTATATCTTCTAACCCTTCATTTGAGTTGGCATGATTTTGTGAGGCTCTTAGTGGGTGTTCAACAAATGGATGTGAAATCTCTGTGGATGAAGTAGATTTGCACTTTATACTACCTGCTTCTCTATTACTGTTTTCCACCTAAAATACAATGTCAATTTTAACATATAGTCAGTCCAAAACAAATTTAATTAAATAACACAATGTAGATTGAACCAAAAAGCCATACACTTACTCCTAATTTGTCTATTTTGGCTTGCAACCCGCCTCGGCCAAATGACATATATTCAACACTCACATTATCTCTTGCTCTCTTGCCTTTGTAACTCATTGTCAAATATTCTTCAAAATGCATGATTCCTTTCAATGCCTCCCATTGCTTTGGAGATAGAGTAGAGTAGTCAGACCTCTCTTTTCCTTCCATGATTTCTTTTCTACGATTGTATCTAAAATTGTTCATCAAAAGTCTCAACTTGTTTTTATAATATTTTCTTGAGATTTGTCCACCAATAGTGTCAAAGGCATTTACCATTTTTTTAATAACATTTTCCACACTTTGTGGATCTTGGTCTGCAAAATTTGATTTACATATATCCAAATGGCCCTATATCTTATGCCCAACTCAGTGGCCCACCTTGCAACATTTTTCCCAATGGGTTCACCATCTCTTGACACCTCAACCAAGAATTCCTTCTTCCCTTCTAATTTTATTTCTTTTGCATTCTTCTCTACAGATCTATATAAATCTTGACTCAATCTCTTTCTTTTAACAAAAGAGGCCACATCTTCTGTTAAACCACTACCAATATTTCTAGCTGATCCAGTACTTCCATCAAAAGTTGCAGATGCAATAGCTTCACTCCGAGCCACTAGAACTTCATGCTCCTCTGCCATATTATGTGTGACATGAGTAGTTAGATCAATAGTGGTCTCTGCATATTTCACTTCAAACACATCCTTTAAACTTGAATAAATCATCTGCAAATTCATTGCTCCTTTTCTCTCTTGTTTTTCAATAATTTCTCTTAGACTTTGTCTTAAGAGATCAATATGTGTTATATTAGGCTACACATAGCCATGTGGTATATCAAGCTGCACATCACCATGTGCTTTGTGAGATTATACATCACCACAACTATAGTTTTCACCAAGTACATTTATTGAGTCACAAAAACATTGGCTTCTAGGAGTTGGCTGCATTGTATCTTTACTTTCTTTTTGTTTTTTCTCTACATTGTTTTTCTTGGCTGAAAAATAAAAAAAATATATCATATCATGTCTTATGTACATAATGCCTATAAAATTTGATTAAATAATATTCAACAAATAATATACTACTTAGTGGATTTTCAACTTGCCTATTTGTCAAACCTAGATGCGATAAAAAATCATTATTTTTGGCCACATGTTCTTCACAAGAGCGCTCATAATCTGTGATTGGAACTTCAGAAATATGATCACTATCATCTAATTTGTGCCTTAAATTTTTTTTCCTCATTTCCTGATGTCCAAATAAACACTTATGTATAATTAGCTCATCAAATCGAATAGTTCACAAAGCATATCTCAGTGAATCATAGTTTGATACATAGAACAGTGAATCATCTAGAGCAGGTACAAGGCAGTAACAAACCATACCATGATAGTCATAGAGCTAAAATATTGTCATTATATAATAGTCCCAATAGATGCAGAGCAGTCCATGATACACAGATAGAGTAAAGTACAGTCTAAGATAATGGCTATCTACAAATACATTTCATCAAATGCTTGTCTTGTAGTCATTACTGTTATAAGGCACAACTGACATTCATAGTCTAGCATGGTTACAAAGATTACAACTAACATATTCATATAGCAACTTTTTTCAACATTAAAGCTTTCAAACAAGTATTAGTTAGAAGGTCCATGTCCTTACAACATAAAATAGTCTTAAAACAATGTAAAAGTCTTAAATAAAATGTCATAAAATGGGGCTCATCAATAATCATATGCATCTTCTTGATTTTCTTGCTCGTCCTCATTTGAGAAATGTAATATATTCTCTCTCCCAATTTCTTTATTTGTAATATTTTTTCTTTTCTTCAAACAGTCCCTCATTGTCTTCATCCACTTCTTCAAATGTTTCTTGTAAATTAACATATTGCGCATCAGGCATTACATCGACAACTTCCAAGAAATTTTCATTTCAAATGAGACTCTGTTTGAATGACATAAGACCATCCCAGGCTTCTTACATCATCAATTAGAAATGACTGGTTAATTTGAAGAGGGGAAACATACAACTTATCTGTCTCTGATAAAAAATGTCGTGTATTTGTATGCACAAATCCATACTCATCAAATTATACCATAGATGGTCGGATCCACTTACATTTTAATAATATAAGGCTATTTTAGCCAAAATCCACTTCAATAATATTTTGGATGAATCCAACATAAAATTTCTTCTCATTTCCATGAAGAAATTCAGCACTAACAACACAATCACAATTAGTCTTTCCTTTGTCTTTTTCTTCCACTCTTAAGTGACTACCATAGGCCCACATTCCACCAAAACTCATAGCCTATAAATATGGAGATTGTGAAAGTTTACTTTCCTCTATTGTTATATCGTGACCTCCTTCTTTTGCATCATTGATTGCATTAGCAATCCATTCTTCAAATTTTGGAAAAGAATCTCCTCCAATCAAATCATGACGGCTGCACTTTTGAGGTCGATGTTGCATCCAAGTTTGATTCTCTTCTTCATATTTTCTACATAAACTAATGATGTACAAATAGTAAGATTAATAATATAAATGTGTAAATGCGATTGAGCAAAAAATTATTGTGTAATTTATTTTTTACCCGCGCCACTTATCGAATGAAGATGTGTTTTGAAGAATAAAGGCATGTATTGCACTTCCTTCTTGATATCATATCTTGAAGCGAAATCCATTTCCTTCTAATACTTCACCTGCAACTCTATCATCTTTGTCATCATCCCATACACGTCGATTGGCATTTTTAAAATCCTTCATATATTCTGTGCAAAATCCCATGGCCTCTTGCATTGAATATCCCTCAAACATGCCGCCTTATGGTTTTAACCTAGTACGGACAATTTTTTTCAAAACCTTCATATATAATTCTATAGGATACATTCATCTCATTCTTATTGGGCCATAATGCTCTACTTCATATTCTAGATGTATCAAAAGATGCATAGAAATGTTAAATATTGTTGCTGGAAATTCTCATTCCAATAGACAAAGGACTTCAACAACCTCCTCCCTCAAACTATCAAAGTTAAAAGGATCTAATACATGTAAGCTCATTCTCTTTAATATTAGGCCCAACCTTATAATTGCCAATCTTGGCCCCTTTACCAAACTTGATATATTTACCACAATAGGTAAGATATTATCAATTATGACATGATAGTCATGGGTTTTGAGGCCTCTTAAGCTATTAATGTCAGTTTGGCTTATGATGCTACTACTTACATATCTAGTTGGAAAGCGAGTTTGAGACATCAACTGTAAGAATTGTGCACGTTGTTCCTTTGTCCAAACGTAAGGAGCACCAAGTTTTCTATATTTTTTCATTATCATATTTTTCAACCCAAAGATTTTGATGAATCTTTATTTCTTGAAAGTCTTCACGTGATGAAATATTATCTAAGACACCAAAAAGAGTTTCTATAATAGCATAGGCTATATTTTTCTCAGTATGCATAAAGTCAACAGTAGGCCTAATGGCTATATCCTTAAAGTATGACAACTTATACAATATGCACAACCATTTTACACCGCTTTCATTACATGGATCATTTCTACTACCCACAATCCCATCATTTTAAATAAATAATATTCTTTTCTATCCATATTCAATAATGTAATCACCTGTTATTAGCAATGGTGCTTCACGATTCTCTTCTTGACCATTGAAACGTGTTTTTTGCTGATGATATGGATGATCCATTTTAAGATAAGCACGATGTCCACAATAAATACACTTATGAAAACTTCTTGAGTGCCTCACAGAATCCTTAAAGTTGCAAGCAGGACATCCATGGTATCCATGAACGGAGAGACTAGATAATGTGCCATACATAGAAATATCATGAATCGTAAACAATAAGGAAGCTCTAAAGTGAATTTGATTGAATGAACATCCCTTAAAGATTGAATTGCTTCAATTCCTTTCCACAATTCCATTAGCTCATCATATAATGGCTCTAGATAAGCATCTATTATTTCTGAAGTCACCTTTCTTTCCTGGTATAATCAATGATAACATTAAGAAAAATGGTTTAGTTGCTAACCATGGAGGCAAGTTATAATTTATTAGAAATACTGGCCAAGTTGACCATTTATTACTTTGATCTGAGAATGGGTTCACCCCATCTAGAGCCAAACCCAACCTTATATTACAAGGATCTTGAGAAAAATCAGGCCATCTATTATCAAATTCCATCCATGTCCTTGAATCAGGCACATGTCATTGTTTTCCATCAGTGCTCTTATTTTGGGCATGCCACTGCATAAGTTCAACAATGTCTTGCACCTATACATTCAGAATAATTGTGGGATTATCGAAAAGAGGCAAAGAAATTTTCTAGGAACCACAACTGATTTCAACCCTTGTCTATACCTCGCTTCATGACATTTCAGACATTCACTATCACTTGCAAGATTTTTGTGAAATAATACACAACCATTCACACATGTGTGTATGTTTTCATACCCCAAGCCGAGCTTACTAATTTTATTTTTACATTGACTTCATTTTGTTGGCAATGTGGAGTCAGATGGTAACAATGAACTTAATAATGCCAATAACTGATCTACACTCTCATTTGTCCAACCATGCACCACTTGCCAGTTAAGAATTTGAAGGATTCTTGTCAAATGACAACTTAAAATTAGCATAAACAGGCTTTAAAGAATCCTCCATTGACTTGGCCCAATCATCTCTTAGACCCTCATTCAACATTCTATCAACTTCAAACCCTTCATCAAACATTTATGCCTCTTCAACTATGTTTGGTGCCACTTCATCTATGTTTTCTATCGCTTTGTCTATGTTTGTTGCCTCTTCATCTCTCATAGTTTTCAATTCTATCATATCTTTATAATAATTGTAATCCCAAGGGCTTATACCACTATTCCCACAACTTATCATATGTCAATAAATCACATTTCTTTTTTTCACCTTTCCACAAGACAATCATTACATGGACATGGATATTTGTCCAATCTCCTCTCATTAGCTTCTCTTTTATCATGTGCATGATATTTCTCCATAGTCAACCTTTGACACTAATCCATCTATAATATTTTGCATTCTAGTATTGTTTTGAGATCTATCTTACATTTTGAGAACATAATAGGAAGAAGAGGATAAATGAATCATTGTTTTGAGATCTATCTTACATTCATTTGAAGTTTACCTACTAAGAGTGGAATATGTGTGTGTTTCCTATCAACTTACTTTCAGCAATGAGGGTTTCAAATTACCTCTGAATTTGTTGCAGAGGGCCTCATTGACTTCAAATTTGTTGCAGCAAACTCTGATTTCCTTACCTGTATTTTCAAAAGTCTCCAAGTCCTATCCAAAAAAACTTTATCGCCCATGCAAGTGCTTCAATACCTGTCCATGAGAATAACAAACATAAAAAATAATCCAACTATGACGCATTCAAGTAACTAGTGATATTCAATGATGACACATTAGTGATTTATACTCTGATGCAAAAAAATTCAAATACAACATAATCATGAAAGTTTTGTTTAATACATAAATTTATACAAGATTGAAATCTCTTTTTATATATCTTACTATCAATGTAACTGAAGAGGGGAAAATAGATTTGAAAGGTAAACTGATCAAAACATAATGAAATAAACATGTAGAATGCTAAAATATCATTAAAAGACCATTTCACCTTGCTATTTTACCTTCTCCTTCGGATTGAGCTTGATGAAGTGAAGGCGCCCCTTGATAATGCTCCACTTAATGTGCTCCTTTGATTGCTGGATGTGGATGGCTCTCCAATATTGTGCACAAATGATAAGGATGAATGGTAAGGATGAGATGATCAAGTTGCCAAGATGATTTCCTGGGCTCAAAAGGGCAGCATAAGCTTACTGGATTTCAAGATGTTAAGAATGAAGGGATGGAGCCATAATTTTATAGGAAGAGGAGAGGAAAATGGATGGCTAGGATGAATTCGAGATGAAAGGCTAAGATTTACTTGTGAGCTCACACAAGGTCCAAGAGAGGGTGTGGAGACCAAGAAATATGCCTTAAAGGCAATTCGTATCTCCACACTCTACAAGATGCATTGGAGGAATTAAAAATTCTCCAAAAACAGATATTATGGGGATTAGAAGAATTAAAAGGAATTAAAAATTCCTTGGGAGAGGGAAATGCCTAGAGGAATGTGAGATTTCGAAAATCTTACATTCATCTAGAAAAAGAGCATTTAAAGCTAGTGGCTGGATAAAAGGACAAAGAGTTGACTTTGTGGCTAATCATGATGATTAGCCATTAACGACTCATTAGGAGGGGGATTAGAGGAAATGTTAGGTGAGATTTATATTTGTAGGAGAATTTGACTAGGAGAGAGAATGAGTGGAGGGAATAAAAAATTAGAAGAATAATGTTAAGTGAGTTTAGGGAGTTTCTAGAAGAATGAATTAAGAAGATGATTTGTAGGAATCATGTAGGTTAACTAATTAAATGAAATTAATTAGCTAAGAGGAAGATTTGTGAGGATTTGATTTTTTAGAAGAATAAAGAAAGGGATTGATTTATTAAATAAATCAATCATATGCTATAGTGACAATATTAATTATATTTAATTAATATTGAGAAGAATTTTAATTAATTAATTAATTATGTGAGGAATTAAAAATAATTAAAATAATTATTTTTAAGTGTCTACATTTTGCCCCTCTTTGAAGCGAGGTGTGATGATGCATTGATTCAAAGAATAATCTTGTTTTTATGTTGATATTGGTTTGATAGGATGCCCCGATTCTTGATTGATAGATTACTGTATAGTGATGGCCCCTCGGGAGATCAATTGAGGTATTTGATCTTTGGAGTTTTGCAAAATTGATGTCCCGATAGATTTGATGTGATGAAAAAGAAAGTTCTTTGATTAGCTTGATTTCTTGGGTTGGTAAGATTGAAAATTTTTGATCGATTCGATTGATAAGATCTAGATTCAGTCTGGTTTTAGAAAGAATTCATCCTGTATAAGACAAAGATGATCAAAGTGTCTGGTTTCAGGAAGGATTCATCCTATATAAGACATGATTGATCACAACATCTGGTTTCAGGAAGGATTCATCCTGTATAAGACATGATAAGAGCGTTTGGTTTTAGGAAGGATTCATCCTATATAAGACATGATCGATCACAATGTCTAGTTTCAGGAAGGATTCATCCTGTATAAGACATGATCGATCACAATGAACATCTGGTTTCAGGAAGGATTCATCCTGTATAAGACATGATCGATCACAATGAACATCTGGTTTCAGGAAGGATTCATCCTGTATAAGACATGATCAGAGCATCTGGTTTCAGGAAGGATTCATCCTGTATAAGACATGATCAGAGCATCTGGTTTCAGGAAGGATTCATCCTGTATAAGACATGATCAGATCACAATGTCTGGTTTCAGGAAGGATTCATCCTATAAAAGACGTGATCAGATCACAACGTCTGGTTTCAGGAAGGATACATCCTGTATAAGACATGATCAATCACAATGTCTGGTTTTAGGAAGGATTCATCCTATATAAGACATGATCAGATCACAACATCTGGTTTCAGGAAGGATTCATCCTGTATAAGACATGATCGATCACAATGTCTGGTTTCAGGAAGGATTCATCCTGTATAAGACATGATCAATCACAATGTCTAGTTTCAGGAAGGATTCATCCTATATAAGACATGATCGATCAAAATGTCTAGTTTCAGGAAGGATTCATCCTGTATAAGACATGATAAGAGCATCTGGTTTCAGGAAGGATTCATCCTGTATAAGACATGATAAGAGCGTTTGGTTTCAGGAAGGATTCATCCTGTATAAGACATGATCAATCACAACGTCTGGTTTCAGGAAGGATTCATCCTGTATAAGACATGATCAGAATCAGAATTGATTATGTGAGGGAAAAAAAATAGAGGAAGAAAAATTAGGGTGGAAGGGATAAATGAGGAAGAAATATGAAGCAGTCGTGAGGTATTTCAAAAGAAGAATACAAGATGTGAGACCGTAGAGGAAAATGGGGGCAATTGAGAACTCCATGGGATTATTGAGTTTAGGATTTGATGGAATTATGGTGAGATTTTGTGCACAACAAATGTGGAGAGCCAACCTAGTTTGATGTTGCCCTGAGTGACTTGCACCACTGATTATAGAAATCAGGATGCCATGAGAAACGCAGGGCGTGGACTGACTCTACAGACAAATGGGAATTTCTTGCACACAACAATGCAAGTGTTAAGAAACACTAATACAAAGTTGTGGGTTCGTGCAAGGAAACCCTCAAACACGCCGATACCTCTTGTACACGAGAAGGTAAGTGCTGATAAACACTAGTACCAGGTTGCTAGTTTATACAAGAAGGATCCAAAACATGCCATACTATGAAATATGCCCTAGTATGCACCTATCATAACATACCTGGATATGGAAGAACCCAGGCAGTCATAAATAGTGGCAGTTGTAGGGCAAAAGATGCAAGCCTATATGAAAAGATCTAACAAAATCTAACAAGTCTCTTCCTTGCGACCAAATGATACCTCTTGCCAAGAGTAGAACTAGGATGGACTTAGGATTGTTTCTCAAGACTTCTTGAAGCTTATACAGAGGCATAAAAGCTTAGTTTCACTGGGACATTTCTTGTTCATGACTCAGACGAAGACTCATCATCATACACATGTTTTATTGGGAGGTGGAAAAGAAGGAATGTTGTGCATGGGTGGGCTAGATGGCAGATGATTTGTAGTATCAACATGATAGATAGTGGATCCGATTATTTACCTTGGCACCTGCACAAATGTTTTTACCAAGATACTTGCCCATAGCGCCACGAATTGTTTTTCTTTCTTTTTCTGATTTTTTTATTTTTTTTATTTTTTTGTATCATAAGGTGCTTGTTTGCCAGGTTTGCACCAAAGTGACAATTTTTTCAGGATCTTTTTTCTCTTTTTTTTATTTTTTTGACAATTTAAGACTTTCTGAGGACTAAGCATAAAACCTTTTGAGGTGCATGATATTCATTGGATCATCCAAAGGATTGCCTTCAGGAGTAGCCAACTGATAAGCTCCTGATCCATATTTTGCTATGATTACATATGGTCCAAGCCAATTAGGCTTGAACTTGCCTTTCATTTCTCTTTCTTGTAGATTTTTCTGATTCTCCATGAGGACAAGATCACCAACTTGAAATTCTCGGGTTCTGACTTTTTTATGATAACTCATGCGCAGACGGTTTTGATATATCCAGAGATAATTCAAGGCCTTGAGGCACCTTTCATCTAACAATTCTAGCTCTTGTAAGCGGGCAATTCTATATTCTTCCTCTGGTAGGATGTTTTGCAGCGATACCCTTAGAGAGGGGATCTTGATCTCAAGGGGAAGGATAGCTTTGGAACCAAATACTAGGGAATAAGGAGTGGCACCTGTGGGGGTGCGGGAGGCCCACAATGCAGGATGGATTTGGAGGTGCCAATCATGGCCCGCTTCATTGACTGTCTTTTTGAGGATTTTTATTAGGGTTTTATTAGAAGCCTCAGCTTGGCCATTGCCTTGGGGATAATATGGAGTGGAGAAGTGGTGTTGGATGTTGAATTTTCGGCAGAGTTCTTTGACATCCTGGTTTTTAAATTGTTTACCATTATCTATGATAATAACTTTTGGGATGCCATATCAGCAGATTAGGTAGTTCAAGATGAATTTGGATATTTGCTTGTCGGTGGTGAAAGTAAGAGGGATAGCCTCTACCCACTTGGTGAAGTATTCAGTGGCGGTGATAATGAATTTATGTCCATTGGAAGATGAAGGGTGGATTTTCCCAATGAGATCGAGCCCCCACTGCGAGAAGGGCCATGGTGTAATGAATGGCTGCAATTCTTATGACGGTGCATGAATCTTGTCACCATGTTGTTGGCAAGGGATGCATTTCTTCATATAGTTGTATGCATCTTCTTCCATTTTAGGCCAATAGTATCCTGTTCTCAAAAGTTTTTTAGCCAATGTGAGTCCACTTGAGTGTGCCCCACATATGCCCTCGTGTACTTCGCGTAATGCCCATTTGGCTTCTTGTTTATCTAAAAACCTAAGGAGGGAACCATCAAAATTCCTTTTGAACAAGGTGTCTACAAGGATGGTGTAACGGGCACATCGGCAGATGAAAGTTTGTTGTTGGGTTTTGGTGAGATGTGGGGGAATGGTGTTGTCTTTGAGGAAAGTGAAGGTTTCTTGGTACCAAGGGGACTCTGGACCAACGAGAACATACACCATTTCAGATTCTGGTAGGTCGTATGCCAATATAAACAATTGCTTGACAAAGAACTCGCACTTTTGACTGTGTGCTGGCATTTGAAGGAGGGATCCAATGGTGGCCATTGCATCTGCAGCCCTATTGTTTGTTCGTGGGATTTGATCAAACTTGATTGCCGTGAAATGTTGTTTAAGATCTTCAACCATGGTATGATAGGGAAGGAGTTTATCATCTTTTGTCTGGTATTCATCATTGACTTGTTTTATAATGAGCTGAGAATCACCATAAACTTGTAACTCCTTTATTTTCTAGTGGATAGCCAAGCGTAAACCTGTGGTGAGGGCCTCGTATTCTACTATGTTGTTGGTGCATGCAAAGGCTATCTTGTATGATTTGGGGATGCCATCTCCTTGAGGTGTGACCAATAATATTCCTGCCCCCGATCTATTTTGAGTGTAGGAGCCATCAAAATACAATTGCCATGTGGAGGATGTGGTAACAGTCATAATGGACTCATCTGGTAATTCTGTGAGAAGAGGGTGACCACCTGGAAGTGGAGCTTCAGCCAACTGATGTGCAATAACTTGTCCCTTGATTGCCTTTTTGCCCACATATTCAATGTCAAACTCATTTAGGAGCATGACCCATTTATCCGTTCTGCCAGTGAGAGTAGCTTTTGATAGGAGATATTTAAGTGGATCAATTTTAGCAATTAATTTTGTCTTGTTGTTTAGCATATAGTGTCATAGTTTCTGTGTGTTGAATACTAATGCCAAACATGCTCTTTCAATGGGGGTGTAGTTGAGTTCATATCCTACCAACATCTGACTGATGTAGTAAATGGCATGTTCCTTCCCTTGATCATCTGTTTGCGCTAGTAATGCCCCCAATGCCACTGTAGTAGCACATATGTACAAAATGAGGGGTTTTCCAGGGGTATTTGACATCAAAACTGGAGGTGATGCTAGATATTCTTTTAATTTTTCAAAGGCCTTTTGATAGAGGCAATCCCATTTCAATTTTGTGTCTTTACGTAACAGGTGTGCAAATGGATGGCACTTGTCAGCTAGCTATGAAATGAAATGCCTGACAGATTGGAGTTTTCCCTGGAGACTGTGTAGTTGTCTGAGAGTTTTTGGCGGAGGCATTTCCATAATAGCTTTTACCTTTGCAGGATCAACCTTGATGCCTCTGTGGGAAACAATGAATCCTAGTAGTTTTCCCGATGTGACGCCAAACACACACTTTTTGGGATTTAGGCGCAGCTTGTATTTTTCCAATCTTTCGAAGATCTGTTTTAGAATAGGGATGTGCTCTTGTCTTGTCTTGGATTTGCCTAGCAGATCATCCACGTAGTCCTCCATAATTTTGTGCAAGAGGTCATGAAAAATTGTTGTCATTGCCCATTGATATGTAGCTCCAACATTTTTAAGGCCAAAGGCATGACCCGGTAACAAAAAGTACCCCATGGTGTTGTGAATGCAGTTTTATGCTGATCCTCATCTGCTATCCTGATTTGGTTGTATCTAGAAAACCCATCCTTTAGCGATAGCATTTCATGTCCTGCTGTAAGATCCACAATCATATCTATGTTTGGGAGTGGGAAATCATCTTTAGGACAAGCTATATTTAGATCTTGGAAATTTGTGCAGATGCGAGTGCATTTTGCGGGGTTTTTGTTACAGGTTTTGCATCTGGGCGGACGACGAGATTGTGAACCACCAAGGCAGGATCCAACCCTAGCATATCGGAATAAGACCATGCAAAATTGATTTTAACCTCTGTAAAGAAGTTGATGAAGTCTTGTTTCTCGATTTTGGTGAGGGATTTGGCAATGAGCACATTTTTCAGAATGACTTTGGGGCCCATGTTGATGCTTTCTATTTCTTCTATCAACAAATTTGATTTGTCTTGTGGAAGGTAACCAATGGTAGGGAGGTCAAATCCCTCATCGTCAAGTGCCTTTTCCAGGTTTTCACTTTTAGATACGCCCTTTATTTTTATTTCTTGTTCATCCAAAGGCGCCTCAGGGAGGTTTTCACCTAGGAAATCATATCTTTTTCTTTTATTATCTTTTTTGTGGATAAGGGCATTTACTTGACTACCAAAGTATCCCTTTTTGTGTAGTTGAATATCCTCAATTCTATTACAATCTTTCATAGTTTGCGCTGTTAGGAGAGCAATGAGAGCATTATCGTCGGTGCAGATATCTAAAGTGGGTTTGTCTCATTGGCCCCAGTCAATGAGTTTAGGATGGACAAGATGTAGCTCATGTGAAGTGGGAGGGGTTACGAGGGTGATGGTACTGATGTAAGCGTTGAAGAAGGTATCTTTCTCGTATTCATAAGGCATTTCGTGGAATTCCTCTTCGTCAACACTTTCGATATTCGAAGAAGGACTAGAAGGGGTACAGGTGATAGTAATCTTAGGCACCAAGGTGTACCCCAAGCCTCTGTTGTATCTATAGGAGATAGGATTTATGGGTGTTTTTCTTCCTTTCTCCTCTGGTCCCAGACTGTGTCCTTTGTAACCCATTTTTTCAACTATGACAAATGCTTTTGGGTACATTTCTTTGGATATTCTTGTTGGATCATCATCCTCTTCCCGGTACAGCCATGAAGAGATATCTGCTTCGAGGTTCTCATTATCAAGTGGGCCCCATTGCTGGAAGGTGGTGTTTTGGCATTGCATGACTAGTTTCAGGTCCTTTTTTAGCTCTTTTGGTTTGCCAAATGACTTAGGAGAGAGAGGGAGGTTGCCTATTAATAAGATGTCCTCCAATTTCTATTCTCCACAACCATTGTCCAAGATATTGATTTGATTATTTGGTTGGGATGATGTGGAGGCAACATTTGATGTGTCAGATGGAGGCGTTGGCGAAGGTCTATTTAGTGGGCAATGATATGGATGCTTCCCCTCTAATAGTTTGCAATAATGAAAAGGTTGGGGATCACCTTTGACAGTGATCACTTTTCCATTATAGGGGAATTTGATGCATTGGTGATAGGTGGAGGGTACGGCCTGCAAGGAATGAATCCATGGCCTCCCGAGGAGAATGTTGTAGGGGAGATCAAGATCAAGTATTTGGAAAGGGGTTTCAATTGTAATGGGGCCCACTTGAAGAGGTAAGGTGATCATGCCCTTTGAAATTATTTCCGCATCATCATATGCCTTTATTATGATCCTTCCTGATGTGTCTATCAGATCCTTAGAATGTCCTAATTGTTTTATCAATTTGTATGTACATAGATTAATCCCAGATCCATCGTCTATCAGGATACATTTGACCTTGTGCTTGAGGATGAGAGCTTCGATGTGCAAAGGTTTGTTATGGTCCTCATTTGCGGGAGCATCTTTGGAGTTAAATACAATGTGCTGCTGGGCAGCAAGGTTTCCAATGAGGGTTTGAAATTGGGTGGTGTTGATGTTATCAGGAATGCATGATTGGAGAAGGGCTTGTTCCAAAATTTCTTTATGGACCAGAGAAATCTTGAGAAGTTCCAAAATGGAGATCTGTGCGGGTGTCTTCCCAAGTTGATCAAGGAGGTCATATCGGTGGGTGGAAGACATGGGTTGGGGGTTTGGTGGGGGAGGAACTCCTTGGATGGTGACTCTTCCTCGGCGTGTAGTTGCATTGCAGTCATTCTAGAAATGGGAGGTGGAAGGCATGGCACATTGAATGACTATTCTAGCCGGATTTGGTCTGCTTTGGGAAGAAGGAGGATTAACTCCTTGGATGGTTATGACATTGACATGATTGTCTGCAGGTTCAATGCGACTTACTAAAAAATCAAAACTGGTTACGTGATTAACGTAGTCATAACCCATTTCATTAGATGATGAGCTTTTTCCTTTATCATGCTTTGGGAAGGGTTCTTGGTACATTTTGAGTTTGTCATTGTTATTACCAGGTTTTGCATTTGCTACTTCAATCTCACCTCTATCAATGAGATCTTGTATGTAGATCTTCAGTTTCATACACTTTCGTTTATCATGTCCCTTGATACGATGGTATTCACAATACTCATTTTCATTATACCATCTTGGTTTAGGTTGATTGGGATCAAATGGGCGAGTGATTGGAAAAACCACTATACCTGCTTGGACAAGTTTTTGAAACACCACTTCAATAGGCTCAGCAAGAGGAGTGAAATCTCTTGGAGTCCTGTTATTCGATCGGGGTGGTCGTCCCTGGATTGAGACATTGTTGTGAGGTTTTTGAGAATGATTTGAATTGCTTTGATTATTGAATCGATGAATATTGGTGGTGGATTTTGGGGAAGCGGCCACGGTTTGGACCCGCTTTGCATCAGTTACACCATCATTGACCACATTTTTATTTTTAGCCCAAAATTTTGGCTTGTCGTTATGATAAGAGGAAGAACTTTGTGATGACTTCTGGTAATGTTTCAAGGTTCCTTCCTCCAACAAGACACATTCGAGGGCGAGGCCCTTATCGGTCAATTTTTGGAAGGATTTGATACATTGAGATATTAAAGGTTTTTTGAAAGTTCAGGCACCAAGTTCTTTTGAAATAGTTCAATTTGATGTTGTTCTAGCATGTCCCACTGGAATTTTTTGATAAGATGTCACCATCTTTGTAGGAAATTGGCAAATATTTCTCTAGGCCTTTGTTTTGTATTACATAGGTCCATCATAGAAACATCATTACCCATGTTGTATGCATAGTGGGCCACAAATTTTTCTGCCAAGTCTGGAAAAGAGACAATGGAACCTCGTGGTAAAGATGAGAACCATGCTAGGGCGTCTCCCGTGAGACTCTTGGGAAAGAGTCTGCGAAGATAAAGGTCACTATAGGAGACTTCTTGGCATAAGATGTGGAATTCTCGAACATGGTCGTGGGGGTCTCCTTTGCCTTCATACTTGGTGAATTTAGGGATCTCAAATCCTGGGGGATATGGTGCAACTGATATAGATGGGTCCTAAGGACAAGGGAAAAACTATTCGAGTGAGTAAGATTTCCTTTTATTAGTCTTTTCTTTCATGTTTTTGATGATATTCTTCATGTCTTGAATTTCCTTGATGAGGTCTTGTTGTGGACTTTGATATTGATGGATTGTATTTGCCCCAAGAATTGGATGAACCAAAGAAGGTGCACCACCACCAATATATTGATATGATGAGGAGGTGGGAATGTGGGATGTGATGACCGATGTTGTTGGGGTTTGTGTGATAGTTGGTTGCGGTCCGCCAACTGTTGTGATGGGATTGAATGCAGTCCGGATAAAATTTGTGACATTGTTGGGAGAAAGGGAAGTTTGTGGAATAGAAATATGTGGTTGAATAGAAGGAGGCAGTATAGAAGTTTGTTGGAGAATGGAGGAGATTGGATTTGATAGTGGTATGGATGGTAAGGAGGAAGAAGGCGGGATGGAGACCATGGTGGGAGGTGTCGTGGGTGGCATTGATTGAGCTTGGATGATTGATGGGGCTGCAATTGATTGAGTTTGAATAGTAGGTGCAAACACTTTGTGTGGGAGTGAGGTCTCCTTGTTGTTGTTGGACGAGAGAAAATCTATTAAATTCAGGTGGAAGTTGAGCTCCATGTTCAAGAAGAGTTTTCAGAAGTGCAGTAGGATTGTGTTTAATAAACTTTTCCATCATCTCTTGGTTATAAGAATCCGCTAGGAAAGTTTTCACTTCCGGACAATGTTCATCTTGGTTAACCATGTCAAGATTTTGGCTTTGATCTTGATCGCTTGGTTTCCCACTTTGTGTATGATCTTGTGTGGGATCCTTATATAGGACACCAATGTCTGGCATGCCATATTGTTGATCAACCATCTTTTTCTTTTGGGATCGAGTTGCGACCATACACGATATTTGTGATGAAAAGACTTAGGAAAATTGTGATGAAATGAGTTAGAAAATTTGTGATGGAAGGATTTTAGAAATTTGTGATGAAAGGACTTAAGAAATTTGAGGATGAAAGGACTTAAGAAATTTGTGATGAAAGGACTTAAGAAATTTGAGGATGAAAGGATTTAAGAAATTTGAGGATGAAAGGACTTAAGAAATTTGAGGATGAAAGGATTTAAAAAATTTGTGTGATGAAAGGATTTAAGAAATTTGAGGAGGAAAGGACTTCAGAAATTTGTGATGAAAGAAAGGATTTAAGAAATTTGTGATGAAAGGATTTAAGAAATTTGAGGATGAAAGGACTTAAGAAATTTGTGATGAAAGGACTTAAGAAATTTGAGGATGAAAGGACTTAAGAAATTTGTGATGGAATGACTTAAGAAATTTGAGGATGAAAGGATTTAAGAAATTTGTGTGATTAAAGGATTTAAGAAATTTGAGGATGGAAGGATTTAAGAAATTTGTGACGAAAGAAAGGATTTAAGAAATTTGTGATGAAAGGATTTAAGAAATTTGAGGATGAAAGGACTTAAGAAATTTGAGGATGAAAGGACTTAAGAAATTTGAGGATGATTGATGAAGAAGGTATGCTAGTGATGGTTTAGAAGAAAACTTGATGATTAGGTTGTCTTTGGCATGAACATGAAGGATCTATTTAAATGGCAAGTTGTATGAAGGGATATGACCACCTTGATTTGGATGATAGTAGGTGTTTCAAAGGACAAACTTGAATGTTGATGTAGAGGATAAACTCTTAGCTTCTCTCTTAGGCTTATGAAAAATGGGACGGATAGAGTTTTGATGCAATTTTGGACTTGGTGTGGGTAATGACTTGGAAAATTTGTTTGTGTCTTGACAAATATTTTTGCAAAGTGTTTGGGGACAGTGATGTGTTTTTAGTCTACTCTTGGCAAGTATGTATCAAACAAAGAAAACACAATGATTAAATGCATATTATCTCAAAGACACTCATGCTCATATACAACATTCTTAAGGCTGGCAAGGACAATAGTCATTGGGATAGTGATGGTTTAGAAGAAAACTTGATGATTAGGTTGTCTTTGGCATGAACATGAAGGATCTATTTAAATGGCAAGTTGTATGAAGGGATATGACCACCCTGATTTGGACGATAGTAGGTGTTTTAAAGGACAAACTTGAATGTTGATGTACAGGATAAAATCTTAGCTTCTCTCTTAGGCTTATGAAAAATGGGATGGATAGAGTTTTGACGCAATTTTGGACTTGGTGTGGGTAATGACTTGGAAAATTTGTTTGTGTCTTGACAAATATTTTTGCAAAGTGTTTGGGGATAGTGATGTGTTTTTAGTCTACTCTTGGCAAGTATGTATCAAACAAAGCAAACATAATGATTAAATGCATATTATCTCAAAGACACTCATGCTCATATACAACATTCTTAAGGCTGGCAAGGACAATAGTCATTGGGATAGTGATGGTTTAGAAGAAAACTTGATGATTAGGTTGTCTTTGGCATGAACATGAAGGATCTATTTAAATGGCAAGTTGTATGAAGGGATATGACCACCCTGATTTGGACGATAGTAGGTGTTTCAAAGGAAAAACTTGAATGTTGATGTAGAGGATAAACTCTTAGCTTCTCTCTTAGGCTTATGAAAAATGGGACGGATAGAGTTTTGACGCAATTTTGGACTTGGTGTGGGTAATGACTTGGAAAATTTGTTTGTGTCTTGACAAATATTTTTGCAAAGTGTTTGGGGACAGTGATGTGTTTTTAGTCTACTCTTGGCAAGTATGTATCAAACAAAGAAAACACAATGATTAAATGCATATTATCTCAAAGACACTCATGCTCATATACAACATTCTTAAGGCTGGCAAGGACAATAGTCATTGGGATAGTGATGGTTTAGAAGAAAACTTGATGATTAGGTTGTCTTTGGCATGAACATGAAGGATCTATTTAAATGGCAAGTTGTATGAAGGGATATGACCACCCTGATTTGGACGATAGTAGGTGTTTCAAAGGACAAACTTGAATGTTGATGTAGAGGATAAACTCTTAGCTTCTCTCTTAGGCTTATGAAAAATGGGACGGATAGAGTTTTGACGCAATTTTGGACTTGGTGTGGGTAATGACTTGGAAAATTTGTTTGTGTCTTGACAAATATTTTTGCAAAGTGTTTGGGGACAGTGATGTGTTTTTAGTCTACTCTTGGCAAGTATGTATCAAACAAAGCAAACACAATGATTAAATGCATATTATCTCAAAGACACTCATGCTCATATACAACATTCTTAAGGCTGGCAAGGACAATAGTCATTGGATCCCAATTGGTTTCCCATCTACACTTACCCAGAGTGGACACTTAGATGCTTGACCCCATTGGCTCCCCTCCACGACACTCACTTCTCGGGGCAGCCAAACATCAATTCCCATGAAAACTCCTCATGGCGAACTTTGTGTCTCTACTAAGGGCCGTAAGAATATGGGCCGCTTCAGAGGTCCGACCTCCTGCACCAATGACTAGAAGGTTTTTGGCCACTATGAACAAGGTGTTTAGTAAGTCTTCCCATTAGGAGTTACCCTTCGAAGTTGCACAAGCGCAATTGAGGCCTATAGCCCAATGAAGCACCAAGAACTTAGTAGTCACGCAAGCATGATTGAGATCTCTAGGATCCTACTAAGCACCCAATGTGAGAGTGAACTCTCATATAGCCCCAACCATTAACCCTTTCGTAGTCAATGGCCTATTTATTATAGTGAGTTGGGAACCCCAGGTCTGGGTGTAATCACTTGGGTAGTTCCCCACTTACCTTCTAAAAGAGCAAGTTGGGAGGGTAGGCACGCTAGAGGTAAACACACAATCAAACAAGAAAAGGTTGGAGGGTCTGGATTTCTGATCGTCTAGTAAGACGAGAGCATACTTTCCTACCTTTACGCTTTTCTTAAAGACACATAAGACAATGATTCATTCCATTTTAATTAATATCTAGGTGCCTAATTTAAATAAATGCATAATATTTGGTTGAATCAGCTAGGCAACATGCAAAACCACTTGATTATTAGTTTGAAAAATAGAGTCTTGAAAAAAAATGTCCTACAAAACAACTTGATTAGTAGTTTGAAAAATAGAGTCTTCAAAAAGTGTCCTACAAAACAACTTGATTAGTAGTTTGAAAAATACATTCTTCAACAAGCGTCCTACAAAAGGCAACAAAATGACAAAAATATTAAATTTTTTAATTTTTTGGGAATGAATAGAAAAACATGAATAAATTTTTTTTTACTAATGACAAATGTGGATTTGAAGGAAGTTTTGATGGGTAAATGGGGTTTGACTAGGTTTTTGTCACTTTCCAAGGGATAGGCAAGCGTAAAATAAGGATTTTGGAGGAAAGATGAAGGAATGGGAAAATTTGTCCAAGAGGGACAAAGAAGCAAAAGTTGGAGATGGATAATATGGAAAATTTTTGGAGGTGATTGGATAAAAGGGGAAAAAGTTATGGCAAACCCTAAAAATAGAGGAATATGGGATTTTGGGCTTAAAAAGTGGATTTTTGAGATAAGGCCCCCAAGGAAGAAAATGTGGAAAAGGGCAATGTGGAGAATCTGGTGAAGTTTGGAGGAAAATGGAGTCAAGATAAAGAAGATATGGTGAAAAAATAGAAAACATTGTAGATTTTTTTTATAATTAACCCTAGATTTAATGGAATAGAAACCCTAAATTTAACAGAATAGAAACCCTAAATTTAACAGAACAAAAACCCTAAATTTAACAAAATAGAAACCCTAGATTTAACAGAGCAGACAGAAACCCTAGATTTAACAGAGCAAATAGTCGCACTAAACAGAATAAAATAAAAATGTCAAAGGTCAAGATTTCTGATTGTCTAGATAGACAAGAGCATACTCTCCTACTTTCACACTTTCCTACGGGCGGACATATTATATTTAAATAGAGCAGATAACAAGAAATAAATAAATTAAATGCAAACTACAATTAGCGCCTAAAAATTTTCAGATAGATTAACAGAGCAGACAGTAGCACTACACAGATAGAAAAGTGTCAAAGGTCCGGATTTTTGATTGTCTAGATAGACAAGAGCATACTCTCCTATTTTCACACTTTCCTATGGTCAGAGCATACAGTCATGCTAAACAGAATAGAAAAGTGAAAGGTCTGGATTTTTGATTGTCTATATAGACAAGAGCATACTCTCCTACTTTCACACAGATTATACTAAAATAGAGTAGACAACAAATCAAATAACAAATCAGATAACAGAGCTGTTGTGCTGCAACAGAAATAGAAACATAAAAAAAAAATAGAAACATAACAGAATAAGGAGGAGCTGTTGCGCAGAAATGCAGAGCCGCGATTCTAGAACTTGCGAAAAAGATATATATATATATATATATATATATATATATATATATATATATATATATATATATATATATATATATATATATATATATATATATATATATATATATATATATATATATATATATATATATATTTCTGCAGTCTCACTATTCTGGAACCTGCATCTCACAACTCACAAAAACCTAAAAAACACAACAACATTAGTTCTTAGGGACGTGGGTCTCACCAGGCATGCCAAAATGAAGAGGGGAAAACAGATTTGAAAGGTAAGCTGATCAAAACATAATGAAATAAACACGCAGAATGCTAAAATATCATTAAAAGACCATTTCACCTTGCTATTTTACCTTCTCCTTTGGATTGAGTTTGATGAAGTGAAGGCGCCCCTTGATAATGCTCCACTTGATGTGCTCCTTTGATTGCTGGATGTGGATGGCTCTCCAATATTGTGCACAAATGATAAGGATGAGATGATCAAGTTGCCAAGATGATTTCCTGGGCTCAAAAGGGCAGCATAAGCTTACTGGATTTCAAGATGTTAAGAATGAAGGGATGGAGCCATAATTTTATAGGAAGAGGAGAGGAAAATGGATGGCTAGGATGAATTATTAGCTAAGAGGAAGATTTGTGAGGATTTGATTTTTTAGAAGAATAAAGAAAGGGAATGATTTATTATCATATGCTATAGTGACAATATTAATTATATTTAATTAATATTGAGAAGAATTTTAAGTAACATAATTAATTAATTAATTATGTGAGGAATTAAAAATAATTAAAATAATTATTTTTAAGTGTCTACAGTAACCATTGCACTTTATTTGGTGTAAGTGCTAGTTATTTTGTTGATGACTAATGGAAAGAAGACGAAAGCTATACACTTTATAGGGCGCTCCCAAATGTTTGATGGCCGCTCCTTCTGAAATTGGAAGTGACAAGAAAAGTGCAAAGTGGATTTTAGAGTACATTATCAAGCACTGCAATGATGATTGGATTATTTTTGGTCTCATCAGAGCTCTTCTTATTTCAAATGAAAATTTTAAGCTCAAGAAAATGATGTTGTTGAAGAGCATTTCCTCATATGTTCACAATGAGTCAATTGTGTAGGCACAGATAATGGGACATCATGGAGTTTGGTCATGTTATAACTCCATATCTGGCTTTTGTGGATGACTAAGAGAAAGCAGACGAAAGCTATGCAATTTACAGGGCACTTCCAAATGTTTGATGGCCACTCCTTCTAAAAGTATACTTGGATATTGAATAGATATAATGTTTTTTGTTTGACACTCAAGAGAGCACTTATCAATAGATTGTAAATTTTGGGGAATGGGAAGATTCTTGATGACTATTCTATGCATGTTAAAAGAATTCCATCCCTTAACTATTACTTTCATTGTTGACACAATTTCTGTCAAACTTGATTAATTTATCTAAACTTGTAAAAAAAAGTAAAGATTCCATAAAGTAGCTGCACCTACAAATATTACAATTTCAAAATATGGAGAGCTTAAGTCTTAAATGACACAAAATTAGTGACAAAGATCATAAATTAACTTGATATGATAGACATGATGGAAATATACAAAGTATAAAGGAGACATATCATAGTCACATGGCAACATACAAAAAATGTAGTCATGTTTTACATAAGAATCAAGGAAATCAATTCATTATTACATGAGGCGACAACATGATCAATGATCACAACTACAAAGTAGCTATACAAAACAAGGAGAAAAGATAAAGAACAATTATGAAGGTTTGAAGAGTTTCCTCGAAAAAAAATGTTTTAGAGAAACATAGTCTAAGCACAAAGAAGCAATCAAAATCAATTTTGACAGTCTGTGAGATTTTGCCAAGATCAAGAGCTCAATGAAAAGTATAAAATAGAGAGACAAAATATAGGATAAGAATAAACTGTATTCTCATCAATAGATAGATGATCAAAAGATCAATAGTTGTTACATACAATGAATATGGGCCTGCATATATAGGCAAGGATATATGGATATGTGAGCACACAAACATGACATGTGGCTCAATAAGAAACAAGGGTAGGTAGGAAATATGCATGGTAGGTAGGAGAAACAATAAAATATTCTACATGAGGTGGATCACCCACTGAAGGTGGAATTATCACTCCACAATAAGTGGATATGATAGAGTAGTAACAAGATCAACACCATAAAAGGTGAAAATTCTCCTACACACACTATCCCAATGTGGCACAAATGCCCAAGTGTCTCATACCCAAACTACTATGAAATGCATTTCCTAAGTAAAATTAAGTAAGGTGTAATAATATTCATGATGAATAATTATTTACACGAACACCCCCCCTTAAGTGCAACTTAGGGGAATACACTTAAGTCTACAATGCAACTAAGCAATGTAAGATGGGTCCCGACTATGAGGCCATATTAGGTACCCATGTACAAATTCAAATGCATGGAAACTAATGCAATGAAAGCTCTCACAAAGCAGAGAAAGAGAAAAACCCAATGGGAAAAAACCCTCCCCCAAAAGAGAGATGAAAACTAGATACAAGAGAACTCTCATAGAAGCATGTGAAGGACAAAACCCCATGTGAGGAAAAAGTCCCCCCCATATGAGAGAAGAAGAGAAGCTAGGTACCCCCCCAATGTGGAATCTGCACCAATGATAGAAGCTCGATGATGTATGAAGAAACTGCTCCATGAACGTCGAACAACATTCCTCCCCTTAGGAAGAAACAAAACCAAAGGTGTATCCATGAAGTCTCCCAAATCATGAAGGGAGGATGTATGAAAAAAACTCATGATGAATGGAATCTCTAAAAACTGCTCAAGTCTCCTCATGTTGAAGATGAAAGATACCCCCTCCAAAGGTGGTAAACTTCTCCACACTACTGAAAAAGGCACTCCAAGATCTAGTGGAGATGAATGTAGAACAGTATCCAAAGACTCACATGTCTCCTCAAAAGATAAAGAGACCTCCTCCAACTGTTGTACATAAGTATCCACAATCATGACAACCTCGAAAGAATGATCATGTAGAGAATGAACAAGAGGGTTAGAGTGTTCCCTCACAACAATTGAAGAAGGATTATCTTCATCAAAGAGAAAATGAATATCATCAATGGTGTCTCCCAAATCTGCAATGTAGGATTCCACAAACAAACATGCAATGTTTGTCAAGTACTCATCCCATGAAACTGAAGATGGAAGACAAGATATATCCCGTTGCACTGAATCACATGAAGGCAAAATTGTCACACTATCCTCATCATCAGGTGCAATAGGTGGTGTGATATCAATAGGAGGAGATGAAACACAAGGCTCAAGAATGGGGTCACATGTGAGAATCCCCAAGTTCAAGTACCCAAAGTTCTCCTCAAAATCTGAATCATCACAAGAAGTGTGATAATCATTTGTAGAATCATCATATGTGAAATCATCATCATCAACAAAATCTAAAAAGGAGTATAACCGAGATGCATGATCAACTACTACTGTTGCAATGATAGCTCTAGTCTCCAAGTCTCTAATAAAAACTGACTCAGGTGTGAACTCCACAATTCTCTTAGTTGCCCCATGTGTGATTTGATAGATGGAAAGGAGATTGTTTGGGGTACACACAACATATCATTGAAGGAGTTATCCCCAATGGCAATAGATCCTTTCCCAATCACATCCATGTATGTATGATTGCCCATCAAAATCTGCGACTTGGTGCAAGGCTTAAATGAAGAGAACATATACTGCGAAGATGCCATATGATGAGAAGCCTTTGAATATAGAAGCCATCTCCCTGAATCATGACTTGTAGTAGCACAAAGAGCTTTTCCTTTTCTTGTCCTAAAAGAGTGAGTCTTCCCACTTGTAGAAGCCATGAATGCTTTCCCTTTTCCTTTTGATTGTGAGCAAGTGGAAGTTGGTGAATCATCCTTCTTGTAGACATTAGGCAAATCAATGTTATGCTTTTTGAGTATATGTGTGAGCTCATCAATCTTCTTAGAATGGAAACGACGCTCCTCATGACCAAAAATTTTACAATAGGTACAAGTAGGGCTCTCCCTCTTTGGTGAATTGTCCCTCTTGGAAGAGGATGAATTTCCTTGTTGTGGAGAAGATGATGCTTTGTTCTTAGGCTTTGATTGCCATTTCTTCTTGTTTGAGTTGTCCTTTCCTTGATTTCCTTTATTTCCTTGATTTTCCACTAATGCTTGAGACTTAGAAGCCTTAAGAATTCCCATGCTTATCAACTTAGTTTGTTCCATCATCAATATTTTGACGAAAGCATCAAAAGTAGGCATTGTGTAGCTTGAACCCATTGTCATCCTATGGGTTTGGAAACTAGAAACAAATATTGCATATTCTTGTGGAAGCTTGCCCATCAAATTGAATATCTATGCCCTCAACTCTTTTGCCTTAGTGACATAATCTTGTATAGTATAAAATTTCTTGGGATCTAACATGGTGAGATCACTATCAATTTGATATCCCCTAATCTCATCAACTTGACCATACAAGTCTTGAAACTTTTGCCAAGCATCTTTGATTAGAGTACAATTCTCAATATGAAAAATTAGATCCTTTGATACATACTTTCTTAAGGTACCAATTGCCATGATATTTTTAGTGATCCAATCCAAGTGACCAACAGGATTAGTCTTAGGATCAATGAGAGCAACAATAGTTCCATCAATAGAAAGAGTTAGTCCCTTTTCCATAAGTTTACTCCATGCATAATTTTCCAAGTAGCATAATTATGAGGATTTAAGAGAGGAAACTTAGGAGAATCCATAGTAGCAAAAACGAAAGAACACAAGAGCACAAAAGCAAAAGAGACACCCCCCCAAAATGATGATTTTGGCACTTTATATGTAGTGCGTGTATAATAGGCCACTTGCAAACAATGGTAAGGTGGACTTTTGAGTTTGTTTTACAACTGCCCCAATAGGATGAGAACTACAATGCACAAGACCAAGAAGATAGATCTATGCAATACAAGTGACAAATTGGCCAAAAAAGACCATATGCTTAAAGTATAATTTCTACCCAAAATTGCTGCAAAATGATAGCATATAATGAGAGAAGACAAAAAATTATACACTTTAAAAAAAAAATGGCACCTGAAAAGAAGTTCATATGAGCCCAAACGAAGTCCCAAAAGTTGCAGAAATGGGGATTAGACAGGTACAGTCACCAAAAACTGATATTTTTGAAAAAAATTTCCATCAAAATCATAAAATAATTCCACCAAAAAAAAGTACACCAAAATTTATCCCATTTCAAAAAAAATTGCACCAAAAAAGGAGCAAACATGAACAAGATATGGCCTTCCAAAGTTGGACTGCAAAATCAAAAAGCTCAACGGAAAGGGCTTGCCGTTAAATTTGATAGCCGTCTAGCCATCGTGAAAACTTCACCTCCCTACTGATTGGGCGTCCGTACAGTACAAACTGACATGTGGTAAGAGTTGATTCGCTGAAAAAATGACGTGGGCAAACTGGTCGTATGGGATGAATATGTTTCCTGTTGATGTGGTAGTGTACGGCTACTGATGTGGAAATTGTGTGGATGCCATGTGGCAAATGACACAGGAGGACTGCGTGGCAAGGCCACTGGCAGCAGAGTGCGATGCCGATGGGTGGGGCCAGTGAGAAATGGGAGCCGCCGGTTGTCGGAGCAGACAGGGGTCATCGAAGTTGCAGCAGCGGCAAACAAGAGAAAGGTATGGGCCGTCGGTGAAAGATGCTAGCAATGAAGGAGGGTGCAAAACAGAGGCGGTGACAGTGGCGGGGACCACAACATGGGCGACAACCTACAAAGTACATGCAACAACCTGCAGAGTATGACCTGCAAATTCATTGAAATGGCCACTCAAATGCAATGGCAAGGTCGGATCTGGTCTAGGATGTCTCCAAAAGATGCTCATCCTTAGATCTGCCTCTTGACGTCGCAATGATGCCTCTCAAAGATGAATAAGTGACGCTCTAGAAGCTCTGATACCATGTGAGATTTTGCCAAGATCAAGAGCTCAATGAAAAGTACAAAATAGAGAGACAAATATAGGATAAGAATAAACTCTATTCTCATCAATAGATAGATGATCAAAAGATCAATAGTTGTTACATACAATGAATATGAGCCTGCATATATAGGCAAGGCTATATGGATATGTGAACACACAAACATGACATGTGGCTCAATAAGAAACAAGGGTAGGTAGGAAATATGTGTGGTAGGTAGGAGAAACAATAAAATATTCCACATGAGGTGGATCACCCACCGAAGGTGGAATTATCACTTCATAATAAGTGGATATGATAGAGTAGTAACAAAATCAACACCATAAACGGTGGAAATTCTCCTACACACACTATCCCAATGTGGTACAAACACCCAAGTGTCTCATACCCAAACTACTATGAAATGAATTTCCTAAGTAAACTTAAGTAAGGTGTAATAATATCCATGATGAATAATTATTAACACCAACACAGTCATCAATAGGTAGCATCTAGGGGCATTAAATGATAATCCTTATTGTTGAAAGTCAAGGAAAAGATATGAGCAGATTGATCCAAGATCTTGTTTGTAAACATAAATTAAAAATGATAGCCAAACATCAATGTGATAGAGCTTAAGGCTCAAAGATCATAATGAATTTAATGATAGTCTTTATCAAACCATGATATGAACAACCCAAGAGGAATGGTAGTCATTAAAAAGTCTTGAGACACATAGCAGTTAAATCTCAAAAGGGAAAGGCAAATACAATCATAACACTCATCTACCCAAAGGAGCAATAGAGATTCCAAGAAACACAAAGCCACCATCAACAAGCTTCCAAAGACCATCATTAAAATGTAGAAGGGTCATATGCAGTCCTATTATGACTGTTATTATAGTCCTTCCAAGACAGACCTCGTGGTGACAAAAGAGATATATGAGGTCATGATCAAGTCTACTCAAGGTGTAGACAAGGTTAGGACAGTATTAGAACAGAGTTACAACCATTAAGACAATAAGAGAAGCCATATAATGGTCATAAGGGAGATTTATTTAATGATTTAAAAGAAGCACTCAACCCCACGAGATAGAGTAGAAGTAGTCAAGATATCAAAGAGAAAAACACCCAGTTAGCAAGAAGAAGGAGATCATTATCTTTATAGAATAGAGGTCATAGAGCAGCACACACTTAGGTATGATCAAAGACACTCAAAACATTGAAGAGAAGAGTCAATGATCAAGTAATGAAGGTCTAGACCTAAAGAATCTACAATGGACATCACAACTAAAGAGCAAAATAGCTAAAGGCATAAAAGAGATGTCTATTGTAGTGCATAAAGGGGCAGTTAAGCTGATTGCTCAAGAGGGACAAGCAATACAATTATGGTAGTAATATTATATTGACTTACAAGTCTAAAAGGTTTACAAGATAAAAGTAATCAATCATTGTTATTGAACAGTTGTAAACAACATAGACTGCCTATTGATTTTTTATATGAATATTTTAGTAAGGTCTCTTTGTTTGAAGGGTAGACTAGAACAATCTAGAGCAAGATTGAGCAACAATGCCATAAGAACAAGGATCACAATAGTTATTAGGATAAAAGACTCTTGGTAATCTTACAGTCGTGAAGCCAAAATGACAATAGCAAAGGGCAACTATTTGTAATCAATGCACAAAATAACAGTGCAAAGTCACAAGGGATTGTCAACCTTAAAGAACAACATTGTCAAACCCAAAGAGAGAAGCACATTGAAGTTTCTAGAATTAAGTAAGAGTTTTATATTTACATAAAGAGTCATACATACCAAAAAAATGGCCCAAAGGATAGTCTAATAAATAGAAATAGAGCCTTCATAAACTGTAGATATAATGGTTCTTCTTGACAATAACAAGAGAATTCATGGCCATATAGCTATTTCATGTCATGGTTAGATAAAGAGAAAGCATAAATGAGCAATTACTATTATTTTTATGGTGGTATTGTTTTTGGGGTTTGTTGTTTCCCTACCATCAACTATGGATAGGGTGGGTGGATTCAAAGATCCTTCCCTGATTCCTCTCTCCCAAGACCTTGACTCCCTGCTACATAGATTGAATTCGAGGGAACCCAACTGATATAGGAGGGCGTACCAATGATAAATATCCTCTCTAGGTGGGTAGTTTATCTGATACAAAAATTTCATATTGCATACAAGCAAAAGATACAAAAATTTTATTCAAAGTTTTATAATTCAAAAACACAGAAATGTACGATACCTGTGTTTGTCAATGTCTTCCTTTGGTCTTCTTCTACCATGCGCAGTCTGCATAGTGTAGATAAAGACCACTTTCAGCTTTCCTATTTTTTCCACAGTAAAGTTTTGATTACAATTAACAACATTCTAATGTCATTGGTATGGTTTCCATAGCTCCTCTTACTTTGGCTGTCGATTGAAATTTTGATTTCGTGCTAATTTTTTCCTTGGCGGGAGTCATTTTTTTTTGGAAACAAATTAGCCTTTGGAAGTCTTAGGCTTTGGAGGTAATTTTTTAATTTATTCTTTAAAGAATTCAAAAGTTTAATTATGACCTTGCAATCTATATAGGCTATTTTTAATCTAGATAGATGAAAAATGTGTGACAATAAAAAAGGGGTAATCTGCAATAAAAAAATATAATGCAATTTTGATAAACAATAAGATGTATATATACATATATATTTATTAGAATATATATATATAAAATTAGAATATTTTTTAATTTTTAATTTAAGATAATATAAAGTAATTTAAATATTTAAGGTAAAATATTTATTTTGTCTTCAAAATTATTTTAAATCCAAGTGAAATTGTTATACTTTTATTCTTATTATATTTTAAATAGAAATAAAAAATATAATATAATACATCTGCTAATAAAATAATTTATTATTTATAAATAAAAATAATAAATAATTTACAAACAAAAATATTAGGATCAAATTTTTTATAACATTTCCACAAGTACCTAATTTCTTTAAGAGAAGAGCTCGACAATTATCTAGCCATTTATTTAGTCATTTGTTTATCATTTCTCTATCATCTATCAAATTGGTCATTTATTTAGTCATTTATTTAGAATTTCTCTATCATCTATTAAATTGGTCATTTATTTAGAATTTCTCTATCATCTATCAAATTGGTCATTTATTTAGTCATTTTTATTTGTGTGATCTCACCCGATGACCAAATTAGTCATTTATTTAGTCATTCATAGCTTTCTTGTAAAAAAATACTAAAATTTGGTCTCGTGACTAAATTTTTTGGTCATGTAGTCATTTATTGGCCATATTTCTACTAGTGTTTCAATGTATTCTTCAACATCTTTGAGATTTTCTTTCACTTGTCAGTTCTCATCTTATGCATGATCAAGATCTTCAAGAGCAACAACTAGCTTCTTTCTAAGACTACCAGAATCCATTGATTCACTTTCTCGGATCCACCTCAAGTTATTAGGCTTCTTCCAAGGAAATAGGCTCTAATACCAATTATAGGAATCAAAGAACACTACGAGGGGGGTGAATCAGTGTTCTGCAACTTTTTACTTTGTCAATCTATCCTTTAAACCACTTAATGCATATGAAGGAAATTAAAGTCCAGAAACATAAAGCAAAGATCATCAACACTATAACACCAAGATTTTTATGTGGAAACCCAGTTAAGAGAAAAACCATGCTGGGATTCAAACCCCCAATATTAATATACTCTGTTAGAAGTATAAAAATATTACATAAGGGGAATGCACATGTATTTAGGCACACTACCTAGAGCTCACTGCTCAAAGTTTACAATAGGGGCTATAACCCGGAAGGCTCATTGCCTTACAAAAGAGTTACAAAGGTAACATACATGAAGATGAAATATGAAATAGCATCTGCAAATGCCTGGAATAGTTTCGGTTAAGCACACAATATTGTATTTTACTCAACTCTATAGAACTACTCTATTTTGATATTTTGCAACATACCAGAGCTCAAATATTCATCATGCGCACGTGAAACTACACCCAATCACTCATACATGATTTGCACATAACCATCGATCTACCAAATGATCAAATCAATCAGTCTTATATACCCACATCACCAATTTTAGGTCAATTCCATGTCGATCCAAAAACCGCATAACACGTTGTTGTTCACCAAAAGTGATTAACCCAAGATCACCTGTGAGAAAGCCAATCTCAATCAATGAAACACTTCAGGGCTTGGACAACATAACATAGGATCCTAAATGATCCTCCTACACTTCAGGTTCTGCTAGACCTAGGGAGGGACACCCTTTTGATGCACTGAATCAAACTCGTTTATTCACCATGACAACATCAATGAAGCAGATGAATCATTCCATAAGCTCACCCAATTTAGAAACACACTACAGATTGGCTAAATCTGTATAAACCATAAATGAAAATAGAGCTTGGAATGAAAAGAACACAAACCCCTAAACATAAAGGGAAATAGATTTTATTTTAAAATGTTGATCTGAAACTATCCCCAAATCTACAAGACTAGTGCCTTGTTCATTGGGAAACATAGTCACACATAGAACTGCAAATGTGCATCCATAACTGCAAGTTTGTTTTCCTTACAAGATATCCCTGCATTAATACCTTATAATAATGCATTACTCAATTCTATTCACAGAATTATCAAATCTGGGACACATATTCCATTTATTTATGACTGATTACAAAGTTTAAAACCTTCATTGAAGGATACCACAAGCAATCACACAACCTCCTTGAAATTGACAAATTTCATCCTCCTTGAGGATTCAATTCATAATAATGAAATACATGCCTAGAGACAATACTGTGTGGAATTTACTCATGCCTGACACAAGTAAGACCTGCAACTAGAAACCACATTTACAACACTACACTGCAACCTCTATACCATGAAAAGATTCATAGAACTTTACAAGTTTGGGTCAAGATGTTTAGAAATGGAAGCCATGAAAACTGGAGCACTTCCTCCCAAATTCTGGAACCCTTACAATAAGAAGAAGATGAGAATAAGAAGGAGAGGGAAAAATATTAGGTTTCATCAAAATTTGCCAAGTGTCTCTTTTTCCAACTAAATTTCACTTCCTTCATCTTTCCCATGGAAACTGCTCCCAAAATATCCAAATTTTGTTAAAATTAACTGCCTGATTGGATTCCTTATCTCGAGAGCTTTTCGACGATATATAATACTTGGCATTTTGAGTAAAAATAGACCTCTGGGTGAATTAATCATTTTGGTGCCTCCATCATTTAAATTTTTGAATTTTCCTCAATAGTCTGCACTATACAATTTAACTTTGATTTTTCCCTCTTTTTTGACCTGATTTTTCATCTGATGCCCTGCCACATGGCAGCTTGTGATTCACTCGCAGGGTCTACTAGTCGCCACCTATCTGTCGGGTCTGCCACATGTCCGCCACTTGTCTGTCGGGTCTCAGTCTTTCAGTGGAATTTATTCTTCGACGAGCGGTCTACATGTCTCATTGAACAGGCATTTTTATCGAAACTATCGGGCCCACCATGGACCGCCACCTGAGCGCCATGTCACTGCTCCATCATCGCCATCCGGACCTACCACTGGACTGCCACTTAACCGGGACTCACCTGCTGGACCGCCATGTCACCTTTCGCCATTTCGCGATGGCTAACTGGCGTGCATCTTCGGGCTCTGAAATCATGCGAGCTGTTGGATCTCCTGCAACCTGCATGGTCTTTAGCCTTCATTTTCAGCACGTTCTTTTTGCTATTTTGCGAAGGGTATTCTGCATGCATCTTTCCTTTGCGAATCCATGCGCACCATCCGATCTCCTCAACTTGCTCGCTGGTTAAGTCGCCCTTTCTCTACAAAATTCACCTGCCTTGAGATCCGTTCTTGCATGGGGTCCACTTTTGCCCACTTGTTGGCCTCCTTGGTCACCTTGGGAAGCATGCACACGCGCATGGGGTCCACTTGGGCACCCATCAGCACCTTGCGTGAAAAGCCTTGAGGCTTTCACACTATGAACAAGTGGAGTTTTGCTTTTAAATATTAAAAACTCCCATTTCCCAGCGAATGTGGGATAAAGCCTTATGCCTAGAACTGCATGTTTTATGCTTTTCCCCCTGAGTTTTAATGGAGGCCAATACATTTGATTGAAATTTGGAAACTCCCTTCTCAACTGCGCCGAAGAGGATGCTGGAGAAGGTCATGGCATTGCCAACACACCTGCCAAATGCATTGCTTGAGAGTTCGATGCTTCTCACCTCAAAGACCCATCCATGGAAGAACAGAGAGGCATCGTGAACGAAATGTTGGATTGCTAACCATTTGCTGAAGGGTTTCTATGGTTTCAAACACCACATTTTCCTCACTGCAGATAATTCACCCAAGATCCTCCTTTGTCATGCTCATGGCAGGGAAGACATTGCATTAATTTAAAATTTTCAATGGCCACACCACACTTCACACAGGAGGAGGGAGCAGAGTTAGTTGTTGATTGCATTTGCTTGAGTTTCTATGCTACTCTCTACAGAATGCTGGCTAATGTATTTGCAGAAACCTCCTTAGCCATACCATGCAAAACTTCACACTTTGCATTTGGTGTTTGCTAGGAAATGTTCCATATTGTCTGCTGGTACCATGTTGATTTTCTTTGAAAGATTTAAATCTCTTGAACTCTACTCCATGCAGCGGGGAGAAAGCCAAAGATCAAGGCACTTTGGATTTACATTAACCAATTTGCAGCCTTGTTGAAGTTAATAATGCACTCCCCAAATGCCACGCACAGGGAGGGAGGAATTTGGCATTTTGACTTGCCAAATCTGCATTTGCAAAGAAGTTTGGAATAGCATTCATCCATGCCATTCCACTAAGGGGATGAGAAGACTGCTGAATTAACATGCCAATGGTATTTTCTAGAAAGATTTAAATGTGCCCTTTCCATAGCACCCCACAGTAGGGAGGATTAACTTCAAAGGTTGTGGAATTAAGCCTTAAACCTTGCTACTTGCATTGTTAATGCTCCACAAGCCACAACTTAAAGCAATTGCTTGAGGATTTCCAACGCTTTAATCTCTCATAAAACTTGGTGGTGGCTACAAGGTTAACAACTATATCAACCTTGGAACAAATTTCATCTCTCTTTGGATCTTGCCCTAGGCAGATTCTAAATCTTTTGCCTTCATTAGAGAAAAAATCTATCCAACTTCAAGATGCACTTGGAGAATTTTCTCTATAAAAACTTTGCTTAAAAACCGTGACGCTTAAAATTATAAGCTTTCTTAATCTCACAAGCAAGCACATCGGGTTCCACTCTTATAATATCATAACATCTTGCTTTATTCACCTTGGTAACCAGATATAAAGGATCATAATGAGGACCGAGCTGATGGCGATATACATCACCATGAATCAAGACCATTTCGCCATAAAATTAATACGCGAGCATGAGCCAGGTAGGGCCCCAAAGTGGGTCCGACTAAATTTTTTTTCGTTTTCATGCAACTAACATCTGAAATGCCTCATGAACCTTAAACATACCTCTAGAATCGATCGACACCATTTTGGATCATCAAATGGAGTTTCGCAACTTTCAGGCGCCTGCGCCACATTTTCGCATTTAATCACGAAGACGTAATTTTCAAACCGGTCAAAACACCTTTCTGGACCTTGCCATCTGACAAGCGTGTACTTTTATATACAAGAATAAACTCTACCAAATGGTTTCTCAAGATGAAACCCGAGTGAAGAGATATTAATTGTCGAAAATGACCAACTGGCTTTGTCGACACTCTGGACCTGATGAAGTCAATGTTCAGGCAACAGATGATGCCTTTCTTAAAAATATCAAATGATCTCCGTAGACCCTCAAATTTGAGACATAGGTACCTTGAAGTATACATCAAATCTTAAAACACTCAGTTAGACCAAAAGACTGATTGGATGTGAATGACACGTTCATGAAAATAGCAACTTTAACTGATACGGCAATGAAAGTACGGACCACTAAAAACGATGGCCTAAAAAACCCTTTTGAAAACCGATCAAACGGATTGGTAGGAGCTTAAAATTTGAAAAATAGCTTATCATTTATACTAGTAACAGCCCAGAACAAACATTCTGACATGACATTCACTGAGGCAACTTTTACACTTATGCAAAACAGGGCTTCGACTAGGTCCTGAAACAGGGACTTGTCAAACAACACCAACTGCTAATGGATTGAGCTTTGAAAAATGAGCAAATGGATTCATAAGGACTTGAAATTTTGCAAGCTAACTCAAATTTACGCATAGAATTTAATCCATTTTTAATTTTACCATGACAATCAACAAGACAAATGATATAAACACTCAAAGTAGGCTACTCAATAAAATTTGCATTTGTGCCTAAAATGCACTTTTAGCTCACCCCTTGAAATGGGTACCTGATAAACTGATCCAAACTAAATTCTAAAAGTTGCACATCATAGAATAGGCCAAATGAAAGGTGTGGGACACATTTCCTGAGCCTTACCCTTTGAAAATCAACCGGCTCCATTTTGCCCTCTCTCTAACTAGGCCATTCAAACTAACTCATTTGGAAATGTAGAGCAAAATTTTGAAATGGGCCTCTAAACTTGACTCAATTTTAATGAGTCCCAACACACATAACATGAAACATGTACACAAGTCTTCTCAATTTTATCCAAAACAACTAGGCAGACGAAAGAAAAATGACCACACGCTTTTGACATGTTGGCTCATTGATCTCGAACACATTTAAACACTCACCAAAATTAATCTACAAGATCCGCATAATGCATTTCCACACATTACCACTGATAGCCTTTTTTCTAGCCAAAAAACAATCTACCGAATCTTACTAATCAACACGAAAATTAACACGGGAGGCCACAAACCTGGAATAAGGTAAATTGCATATCCACAATATATCTCCCAGATCAACAAGGCAAAAGACTCAACTAGAATAATCCACTAACCAACAAACTATACACTATCGTATACACTGTTATGACCAGATCACACAGATACTAGATCAATCTTCAATCAATAACCCGGAATGATGAAAATATGAATTGTGGATGCTAAAATTGATATGAGTTGCCATCAATGACAACACCTCAACATACATGTAGTGTCTCTTGCCAACAAAAAGAACATGAATTATAATTGGTTGAAGACCCCAAGACCTACCATTGCAAGATGACCGAAAACTCTTCCCAGATGTGACTTCATTGAAGAAGTCAATGATTTAATAAATTTTCTAAGTAGAGTTAAAGGAATTCCAACCTCTATTACTTTCTATAAATGGATGTATCAATACATTCATCTTATCAGACAAAACAAAGAGAATATATTTTAGGGAAAATAAATCAGTGATTTTATTTGTGAACAACTATCCACGGTACCTACCACACTCATGTTCTGAATGACCTCATACCTTGTGTATGTTGTGGCTTCAATGAGGCATTTTCTTGGATTGTCTACAACTAATGATAAGAGGCAAATTGAGGTACATAAATACTATTCCCAGTTGGTTCTTCAGATTAGTCGTAGTCTTTTTTGGAGAGTAAATGATGCATTCTTCGGTTATTACATAGTTATTTGAGTAAGAACCTATATAATAAAAGGGTATCTGATCATGCCTGGAAGGTGGTGAACCAATATGAATGCATGTTTCTCCAATTTCCAACCTTCACATACCTCAGGGTTGGTTGCTTCATTGGTGAGCCTTTCATGCTCCCTAGGTATCCCTCTGAAAAGATTGTATTAATGGAGTTAGCTAGTCAAATGAATGTAGTACATGAGGCCCAATCAGGTTCTCATAAAACAGGTTTGAAATTCTCCCTTACCATTGGTAGACATTCCATCAATTCCATATTTAAAGCCAAAGAAATGGAAGAGAAGATGAGGAGAGTTACCATGAGGTTCTTCAAGGCTAGGAAGGACTTTGATTACAGAGGAATGGGAAATAAGTTGAAGAAGGCGTATGTTCATGTGCATCAAATTGAGGATGTTTGGGCTGAAAAGTTTGGTCTTGTTGATGTTCCTAATGGTCTTGAGGAACATGGAGATATCTTAGATCCTACATACAAGAAGAACAAAGTTTCTTCTACTCCTTTACCTCTCATTCAATGGTTGCAAAAGGAATGTACTTCAATTAGGGAATTATTTCATAGTATTCTTACAAATATCAATATTTGGTTGTCTCTGTTAGACAGTTCAAATAACCGAAAGACAATTGAGAGGGGGGGGGTGTGAATCAGTTGTCACAGATTACTGGAACCATTAGCAATTAAAACATTAATACTGGAACCCTAAATATTAATACCATAATGCTTAAACCAAATACCAAAATAGCAGTTAAACTAATTAAGTATAAACAATAATCACAAAATAAATACCATCCACATGACACTAAGATTTGTGGGAAAAACCAAAGTGGGAACCCTACCCACAGTTAGATAATACTTCTGTAGTAAGTATGTGAATTACAATTGAGGGGCATGCACTTCCAGGAAGGCCAACAACCTAGAGCGCACTGCTCATCACAAAAGGAGCCTCACTGACTACATAGAAATCCAGACTACAATCTGAAGAAGTGTTTGAACTGCAAAGATAGCATCTCCTATGCCTGAGTACAGTTCTGGTTAAGCTCAATATCGGAGGACTAAATCCTCTACATAAGCCCAATTCGATCTCCAATGATCGACCAAATCCTTTGCCTGAATGCTATTACATTATACGTACATTACATCCCTTGACCATAAACACGACCATTACCATATTCATCTACAATGAGATCTTACATCATATATATATAAAACCCTCGACCATAAATAATTAGGTCGGCCACCAGAAAATTAACTAATTACATAATTACAAAACATGTCAGCCTTAGACCAATCATATAATATCCAACACATAAGACATCCTGGAAACATATCAAGAAGTCCAATCCACATGCTTCATTAAACCGGTCCATAACCCAGACCAACTGGGACCCAATATAGGTCCACACGCTAAAGCAATGACCTCTATCCGCCAAGTCTCAAACTTGATCACCAACAACATCCTGAAACTCCACCAAAAGCTGTACCAACACCACTTATGCAATTTCTCAAAGATCTTCATCAAAAGATCTGTCGGTGAAACCCTTGCTGGAATCAGAAACCAGGCTTCTAAGCAAATAGGATAGTATATGATCACTAGACCAAAACCATCTTATTGAATATGAACATGAGTATCATGAACAAGCCAATTCCATAACCAAATCATACTGGAGCCTACCAGATCTTGCCAGATCCAAACCAACTAAAAACCACTCAAGCTACTGGGACCATAAGGGTGTCGGTAAAGCATCCAAACAGCTAGTGTTAGCATTAATGATAAAACATCAATGATAATACATCAATGAAACACATAATCAATTCCACCAAATGGCCAACAAAAGACAAAATCCCCCTGTGAATGATCTTTGTAAAGCTCTGAATTATACATATATCTCTCCCTCTTTCTTTTTCTTTTTCCCTTTTTCTTTTTATTTTACACATCAATATCTCTCCTCCTTTGACATCAATGTCAGAAATCTGACAAAAATATCAAAGCAAAAACATAAAACACTGAATCAAAAAACTGACTACTCCCCCTAAGCAGTAGCATCCCCACATCAGTGCTAGATTGAAAAGTATCTTTGACAAAACATACCGGACTAATGCCAAACTACATCAATCAAGTCTCTACCGGAGGGGTAGAAACCCCCAATCTATCTCTTAGGTACTTAAATGATTCTTTAGGCAAAGGTTTAGTGAAAATATCTGCAATCTTCTTTTTAGTGTTCACATAAACCAGTCCAACTTCATTTGCTTCCACCTTTTCCTTCAAAAAGTTATACTTGATAGATATGTGCTTTGTCTTAGAATGAAATACATGATTCTTTGATATATCAATAGCAGTAGAGTTATCACAGTGAATAACTATCGGTCCATTACAATCCACCTTTATATCCTTCAACATTTTCTTTATCCATAAAACCTGTGTATAGTTAGTAGCAACAACAACATACTCAATTTCAACAGTAGATAAAGAAGTACGTGTCTGTTTCTTGCTGATCCATGAAACCAACTTCTTTCCAAGAAAGAAAGCTCCATTGGAATTAATTTTTTGGTCATCAACATCTCCAACCAAATCAACATCTTTATATGCACATAAAGTAAAGTTATCATCCTTAGGGTACCACAAAGCATATTCTGATGTACCTTGCAAGTTTCTAAAAATCCTTTTCACCACACTCTCATGATTTTCTCTAGGATCACTCTGAAATATTGATACAATACAAACATCATTCATTATGTCAGGCCTAGTATGAGTCAAATAAAGTAGACCTCCAATCATTGATTTGTATCTTGTAAGATTTATCGGTGCATAAACATCTTTCCTTGTCAATTTCTCACTTGTAACCATACGAGTACCTACCAGTTTAGAATCTCCCATACCAAATTTATTCAACAATTCCTTAGCATACTTAGTTTGATAGATGAAAATACCTTTGTCAGTCTGAGCAATCTGCAAACCTAAGAAAAAATTCATCCCTCCAATCATGGACATTTCAAATTCTTTCTCCATATTCTTAGAAAATTCCATGCATAACATATCTTCACTTCCAAAAATAATGTCATTAACAAATACTTCAATAATCAATATATCATCATCAGTGATATTATAATATAAATTACTGTCAGTATTACCCTTAGAAAAACCAAGCTTCAAAAGATATTTATCCAACCTTGCATACCAAGCTCTAGGTGCTTGTTTCAATCCATATAAAGCTTTCCTTAACCTGCAAACCATGTTTGTATCATCTGATAGTGAAAAATCATCAGATTGCTCAATATTAACTTCCTCATCAATATCTCCATTAAAAAATGCATGCTTAACATCCATCTAATAAACCTTGTAGTTCTTATGAGCAACATAGGCAAGAAATAATGTTACAGCTTCAATCCTAGATATTGGTGCAAAAGTATCTCCATAATCAATTCCTTCTTTCTGAGAATATCCTTTACAAACCAATCTAGTCTTGTTTCTTATAACTTGACCATCCTCATTCAATTTATTCCTAAAAACCCATTTAGTTCCAATAACATTCTTATTTTCGTTGGAAACCAATAACACTGAGAGGGGGGGGGGGGTGAATCAGTTTTATATCGAAATAGTAAATTTTAGCCTTTTTAAAACATGCATACACCAACCAGTATACTGGTATAAATAGAATTGAAAGAAGTAAAGCAACTAATAAGCCAATCACATAAATGAGAATCATAACACATAGTTTTATACGTGGAAAACCTCAAAGAGGAAAAACCACGGTGGGATTTGTGACCCACAATATCAATTCACTGGCCATATGAAGAGATAATACAAAATATGAGGGACCTACACTTGCAGCAAGGCTTACAACCTAGAGAACACTGCTCAATCACAATAGGAGCCTCATTGACTACATAAAATTCTGGACTACAATCCGAAGAAGTGTGAACTGCTAAGATAGCATCTTCTATGCCAGAATAAAGTTTCAGTTTAAGCTGTGACTGTTTCGGTCTGAATCCCTAAACCCTTTACCAAAATAACCCTTACAATAATTTCCTCACATACATGATCTCTCTGATATATTTTGCATTATATTACATTCACATATCCATGATCACCTATCATATGTCTCTGGTATCTCTCTTTCAAAATGATCTATCAAATTGTCCTATATACCCTATACAAATTTTACATGCCTTATGTTGGCTTACAAAGATATATACAATATCAAATTACATGTTAGCCAGATAACAAAAATGCATAAACATTAAAATCAATTTGCCGAGGCCGGGTCCAAGATATGTCGGCCTTCAATACAGATAACCTTTACTAAACCATGTCGGCCTGCATTGCCGATGACCAAAGAAATCCTTCTGTCCTACCGGTGCCGGTGTAGAATTTGTGAAGTGTCTTCCGGTAGACCATGGAATCAAAACATGAAGCCATAACACAAAATCATGTTGTCATAAATGACAACATAGTGAAACCAACCAATAGAGTGTCAATTGCCAACAATTTTTAGGCTGGGGAACCAAAGTCCATGTATTATTTTTCTCAATCTGATCTAATTCTTCTTCCATAGATTTAGACCAATATTTATCTTTACATGCCTCAATTACTTATACTGGTTCAACTTGTGAAATTAAACATACCTCATTAGTTGCCAATCTTATTTTTGTCATCACTCCATTGTTCTTATTCCCAATGATCTGATCTTTTGAATGATTCAATCTCACATACCTAGGAGTCCTCTGACTCTCTATTCCTCTTCCATGTTCTTTAGTTACTGTAGAATTCTCTAATACTACCAGAGTAACTGGTTCAACACTTTGTTCCGGTAGAGGTGCTACTGGTTTAGATGTAATCATTTCCACTACCGGTTCCTTCTCATAAATTCTAATTTGACCTCTATTCAACTCATCCACTTTGAAATTAGCACTCTCCACAATTCTATGTAATCTCTTGTTATAACATCTATATGCCTTTATTTCATTAGAATAACCAAGAAATATGCCTTCATCACATCTAGAATCAAATTTTCCAATGATATCATCTCTCCTGATATAACATTTACTACCAAAGATTCTGAAATACTTAACTATAGGTGTATTGCAAAACCATAATTCATAAGGTGTCTTATTGGTTTCTCCTTTAATATGTACTCTGTTGAATGTATAAACCGCTATGCTCACTGCTTCTCTCCAATAGATATGAGGTAGACTATCTTCCATCATCATTGTTCTAGTAGCATCCAAGATAGTTCTGTTCTTCCTTTCCACAACTCCATTCTGCTAACATGTCTGGGGAGAATAAAATTGTCTTTTTATACCATGCTTCTCACAAAATTTATTAAACTCACCGGATGTGAATTGTCCACCATGATCTAACCTGAAACATTTAATCTTCAATCCTGTCTTAGTTTCCATTTTAGCCTTAAAGATTTTAAACTTTTTAAATGCCTCATATTTTTCTTTTAGAAAAGTAACCCACATCACTGTAGAATAATCATCAATGATTAGCATGAAATATCTATCACCTTGAAAACTTTTAACTCTAGCAGGGCCACACAAATTAGTACGAATAAGATCAAGAACATCATTAGATTTATCTTGTATACTCCTAAAAGAGGTTCTGACCTGTTTACCCATTTGACATTCTTTACATACTAGATTATAGGGCTTCATAATCTTAGGTATATCCCTAACTACCCTAGTTGAACTGATCTTCATAATGCAATCAAAATTCACATAATATAGTCTTTTATGCTATAGCCAACTCTCATCAATCTGTGTAATCAAACATGTCTTCTCACTGAAGTTCAAATGAAATATATTACCTTTTGTCTGTGTACCGGTTATAATCTCCAATCCAAATCTGTTAATGATTTTCCATTTTCCATCCTTGAACTATAATTGAAATCCCTTATCCACCAATTATCCTAAACTCAAAAGATTATGCCTTAAACCTTAAACATAGTAAATATTGTCAGTATTGTTCCTGCCATCCAATGATATAGTTCCTTTTCCTTTTATCATACATGCTTTGTCATCTCCAAATCTAACTAGACTGCCATCAAATTCTTGCAAAGATAGAAACTTCCCTTTATCTTTAGTCATATGATGCGAACAATCGCTGCTAATTACCCATTCATCCTTGTCTTCAATTTTAGCAGCAATTACCTTCTCTTCTGGTACATTCTCTTCTAGTAACATAACATCTTCCTTGATAGCCAGGAACACCCATTCCTTCCCATTACCAGAACCACTAGCAGAGTCTTCTGCCGGTTCATCATCAGAATCAGTAATGCCTTCCTCATCCGCTATGTATCATGATTTGTGTTTTTTTTTCCCGTACTTATACTTGTTCAGATATCTAGGGTTAGGCTTAAATGATCTTTTAACTCTTTCTTCAAATCTTGAATTCCTTTTAGGACATCTAGATGCAAAATGACCAATCTTATTACATGCAAAACATTTAAAAGGTGTTTTTCCTTCGTACTTCCTACCGATCCTTTAGGTACTCTTCTAGCAAATACTGCTTCAAGTTGCTCAAACTCATCATCTTCTCTCTTCATATCTTCCAATTCCTTTGCATATAAAGCTTTCCAATCTTGCTTACCAGTTACAAATGTAGATGCATGAAAATTAGGTTCAGTCTTCACAGCTCCAGATGGTCCAAATTCTTCAAGCTCAAAAGCAGATAATTTCCCAACCAAGGTATCTTTGTTGACAAATGTATTAGCCATTGTTCTCAACTCATTAATAGCAGTAGCCTTCATTTTGTAAGCTCGTGGTAGGGCTCTCAGAACTTTAGAAATAATTTAATCTTTTCTCAGAGTTCCACCACAACATTGAATTCCCATAAAAATATCATTTACCCTTTCCATGAATGCAATAATCCTTTCATCTTCCTCCATCTTTAGGTTCTCATATCTCACCCGATAACCATCAAGTTTAGCAATATTCACTATAGGGTCACCTTGATTAGGAGTCTCCAACTTATCCCATATAGCCTTTCCAGATGATTTGTCAGTTAATCCCATTGTTTGTTGAGAAGAAAGTGCATATAAGAGGTCTTCTCTTGCTCTATAATCATTATCAAGCTCCTTATCCAAGTTTTCTAGAGGAGGATTGCTAGATGCTGTATTATGAGGTGTGACACCATTCTGTGTGACCTCCCAAATCTCCTTGCCAAGACATCTCAGATGAGTCTCCATCCGAATCTTCCATACTGTGTAATTTGTTCCATCACGGCTAGGAATATCTCTCCGAAAGATAGCTCCAGATGAACTTGAACTGTTAGATGCCATAGGATCTTCCTTAAGCGATTAAGCTTTCTATAGAGAGGAATAGAGCTCTGATGCTAATTGTTAGATAGTTCAAATAATTGAAAGACAACTAAGAGGGAGGGTGAATCAATTGTCACAAATTACAGAAACCATTAGCAATTAAAACATTAATACTGGAACCCTAAACATTAATACTAGAATGCTTAAACCAAATATCAGAATAACTGTTAAACCAATTAAGCATAAACAATAATCATAGAACAAATACCATCCACATGACACCAAGATTTGAATGTGGAAAACTTAGTAAAGGGAAAAACCACGGTGGGAAGCCTACCCACAGTCAAATAATACTTTTGCAGTAAGTATGTGAATTACAATTGAGGGGCCTGCACTTGCAGGAAGGACAACAACCTAGAGCGCACTGCTCATCACAAAAGGAGCCTCATTGACTACATAGAAATCCAGACTAGAATTTGGAGAAGTGTTTGAACTACAAAAATATCATCTCCTATGCCTGGGTATAGTTGCGGTTAAGCTCAATACCAGAGGACTAAATCTTCTACATAAACCCTATTCGATCTCCAATGATCGACCAAATCCTTTGCTTGAATGATATTACATTATTTACACATTACATCTCTTGACCAAAAACATGACCATTACAAATAATTGCCAACACATAAGACATCCTAGAAACCTATTGAGAAGTCCAATCCACACGCTTCATTAAACCGGTCCATAACCTAGACCAACCGAGACCCAATATACTTCCACACGCTAAAGCAATGATCTCCATCCACCAAGTATCGAACATGAGCACCAAAAAAATCTTGAAACTCCACCAGAAGCTGCACCAACACAACTTATGTAATTTATCAAAGATCTTCATCAAAACCTCTTCTGGTGAAACCCTCACCAGAACCAGAAACCAGCCTTCTAAGAAAACAGGATAGCATCCGATCACCAGACCAAAACCATCTTACTGAATATGAACATGAGTATCATGAACATGCCAATTACATAATCAAATCATACCAGAGCATACTGGATCATGCCGGATCCAAACCAACCAGAAACCACTCAACCTACTGGGACCAGAAGGGTGTCGGTAAAGAATCCAAATAGCTAGTGTTGGCATCAATGACAAAACATCAATGCAACACATAATCAATTCCACCAAATGGCCAACAATATCTACATGGTGTTCTCATGAAACCTTTCTCTTCTTGTTCTGATGATGACAATGCTGGCCCAATGGGAAGAAGATCAGATATTAGAAGCAAGAACAAACAAGATCCTACCACTCTAGCAAAGGCTCCTAGATTGAAGTTCATAGTTGGAAGGAAATGCTCAAGGAGAGCCCTCAAGCTCTAATGTTCATGAGACATAGGAGTCTGAAGCACCAAATGAACAAGAGTAGGATGAGCATCCTGATGAAGAACTGATTGATGTTTATCAATTAGAAGAAGAACAAGGAGATGAACAAGAACAAGGTGGACTTAATGAAGAAGAGTTGTTACAAGAAGATGAATCTTTATCTTAGGTATTTCCTTCTTCATTTATATTATAGATTCATGTTTCTACTTGTGAGCCTGAGCCTCCAATGATTATTTATATTTCTCCTTAAAATGTTATCCATGTATCTTCCACTAGTACTAGTGAGTCCACCCTAGACACTTTTCATGACAATATTATGAATGTCTTCTTAGCCTTTCCTACTTTGTTTGAAGTGTCTGCAACTATGATGGATTATTTTGATAAATTCATGAATGGTTTGATTCCTAGATCTAACAAGTTATCCCCTGAAAATCCTTCGTGTTGTTACAATGACATCACTTATAGTAACCACCACCATTTAGGATTCTATCAATCCCTCTCAGGTTGTGGTAGTAGGTGGAGATGATGGTTCAACCTTTCCACCTTGGTTATCTTTCAATGCACCAAAGAGAAAGAAACAAGCAATGTCGCTTGATGATTTTGATTTCAATCAACTTATTCCTTCTATAACCGAGACTGTTAAGAAGGCCAAAATTTTGTCAAGGGTTATGGTTGATAAGAATAAGAACAAGTATGTCGAAGTTGATGTTCCTCCTCAAGATGCAATTATAGTTCAGGTCTAGGATATAGACTATGTCATTCAAAGGGTTGACAGGAAAACAAACTCATGATTCTGCTTTAGGTGATGCAATATCAACTTTGGAGGCTCTTGTTGCAAGATATGAAAAAGATAAGGCCAAGAAAGATCAACTAAAGGCACAAATTAAGAAACTCACCTCAATTCTGATCAAGGTAACTAAGTATTCAGAGACAATTGAGCCAATAACTTCCTCCTTGTATGAATAGGTTGTCAAAAGAGATGAACAAGTTGCATCTCGTAGCAGAGTTGTACGAGAATGGATGGATCAGATATTGAGTCAAGGCACACAACTCATAAGCTCAACCTGCACCATTGTCAACAACCTTGATGCAGTAAGGGTGGAGGTAGATAGAACCATAAAGGTATTCTCTCAAGAGCTTGAAACACAAGAAAAGGATTTTGAGGCTTGGTTGAAGTTTGAAGATTATGATATCCTGATGACCTCATCCAAAATATTGTCATTCCTTGATGATTCATGTACATTAATCAGTGAGAGGCCTTGGAACACCGAATGAATATTGTTGAGCGCCTAGTTAAGGATATGAAGAAGGCCCTCAAAAAATGTGCAGAATAAGAAGAAAGAGATTGCTGCAAAGATCTCTGAGATTCCATGTGCATTTCTTGATGAGAATGATAAGGTATTTGATGCAGATGAGATCATCAAAGGATTCAACTTGCTTGTGACTATTGAGGTTAATAGGGAGGATTTATCTTTATCCTCAATTGGTAAATTTGTTGATCTCTAGTTCGTTTTGGATTTTCTGGATACTATTTTGAGGAAGCACAAGAAGTGTTGTACCGATAGAAGATTCCATCACTAGGGTCAAGGTCATCACTAGCAATACCCAGGGACCTAATGGAATTCAAATAAAGAACTCTTTTCAGAAGTTCAAGGAGTTCTAGAAGCGAGTTTCAATAGTCATTTTCATGTTTTTCTAGTGGCTTTTCATTTTATGCATTGACACTTCAAGTGCCCTTTTGTAATTACTCTTGTGCACCTATTGAGTGCACAAGTCCTAAGTCAAATTGAACTCTTATTTTGACTTAGTCTTAGAATTGGTTATAATTTCCCATTTTAATGTTGCACCCCTCCTCTCTATATACGAGGGTTATTATTATAAAAATGATCTTTTTAACATCATGCAACAAAACTCTGCCAAAGTGAAAAGCAAATTGAGACTTGGTGTTCATTTTGTAAATTTTCAATTTAATCAAGAAAAAGAAGAGATTGGCATTCAAACTTTGTTTTAAATTAAATCTTTTATGTGATATGAATGTTCTTATGTCATTAGTATCATATACTTGAATTATTAAATTTGGTTATAGTTATTAGTGTTAAATATTAAGGAACTTTAGAGTCTTTACAAGTAATCTTTGAGTTAAATTGGGAATTTAGAAATTGGGAATTAGTTGAGGGAGATTTACTTTAAGTCTTTGAGCTTTCACAAGTTATCTCTACAAATTATATTTGAAAGATAGAGATTAGAGTCTTTGTGCTACACGGACTATCTGGTTAGAGTATAATATCTTTCAATATGTTTGTCAATCTTTGAGCTAACAATATATTTGGGTTATAGTGGTTGATAGGAATTTTGGTACATAGGAAGAATCTTTGAGTTCTTATGTGTGCATAATCTCATCCCTAGGTCATTTTCAGAAAAGGGAAGTAACAAAAGAATTTGTTCTTTCACGGACACTTACTTTCCAAGTTAGTTAGTATAATATTACTACAAGTTTTCAAGTTATTTAAGATTGAGGAAAAGATTATTCTTACAAGAGAATCAGATAAAACTAGTTCTGAAAGAAGAGAACTAAGTTGTTATTGTATCTTGGATTAGTGTAAAGTTAGTAGGTAGGAAAAATAGAAAATAGTTGCAGTAACAAGGGGGATCCTTCCCTTATAATTAGAAGGGATTATATCTTGCCTTCTGAAAGATATCATTCTATGTGTTGTTGTGAAACACACATTTTGTGAACCTTCATCAGTTTACAAAATTATCACCCGACAACCTATCAACTAGATTCCATTTCCTTGTGGACTTCCTTAAGGTAGGAGTAATGGTCTCAACCTATTCATCTTCCTCTGTATGACCATCCTACACATCATCTGAACTCTTTGAACCCTCTTCTTCTTCTCCATCCTTAGATCCGTCTATCTTTTCTTCCTCATAAGCATCTTCTTGCTTCTCAATATTTTTTTCAAAGCGTATTGAATTTGTCTTCTCCTTTGGTTGTTCTTCACCTGAGTAAGCTCTAAACTCCCTAAAAATAACATCTCTAGATAGAATCATTTTTCTAGTTAGAGGATTTTAAATCTTTTAGCCTTTTACATTCTCATCATAACCAACAGAGATGCATTTTTGAGCTTTTGGATCTTGTTTAAATTGATTCTCCTAAGGAACATGAATGGAATCCTCACAACCATATACCCTTAAGAGTGCAATTGATGGATTTCTACCTACCCAAACTTCATAAGGATTTTTGTGAGTAAGAGATGAATAAGGATATATTTTAATCAAATAACAAGTAGTACCAATAGTTTCTGCCCAAAAACATCTATCAAGCTTAGCACCACTCAACATGCTCCTAACTCTTTCTATTAGGGTTTGGTCCATCCTTTCTTCTACCCCATTTTGTTGGGGAGTGTAAGGAGTAGTCTTCTACTGAACAATACCTACATTCTTACAAAACTCATCAAATACCCTTGAATAGTACTCACTCTCATTGTTAGTCCTCAACACTTTTATCCTATTATCCAATTGCTTTTCTACTAATTCCTTAAATTCCTAAAAATTAGTGAAAAATTCAAATTTAGAGTGCATAAAATAAATCCAAGTGTATCTCAACAAATCATCAATGTAGGAAATATAATACTGGGATTTACCCAAAGAAACAACATCCACTTGACCACACACATCCCAATGAATAATCTCTAGTTATCTCTTTGCGTACTAGATTCCTTTAGGAAATGATGATCTATTTCGTTTATCAAACATACAATGCTCACATAAATCATTTTTTCCAATAGAAAAATTCAAAAGACCATTAGCCAACTTTTTATTTAGAATGGTCCTAAGACCTTTTTCACTAATCCGACCCAATCTCTAGTGCCACATCATATATGTATTTTTATTTCTAGTTACATTGGTAGAGTTACAAAAAGTAGAGGCATTGAGTCTAAACAAAGTCCCTATTCAAGATCCATTGGCTATCACCAAAGTTCCTCTTACCAACCCGCAACTAGACTTGTCAAATGTCACACACACTCCAAAATCATTAAATTTGGATACATATAGAATATTTCTCACAAGTCCGAGAATATGCAAAATATTATCAATGGTTTTTACTCTTCCATCATTGAAACATAATTTTACCTTTTCCTTTTACCAAAAACCTTTTTTGTACTATTTTCACCAAGGAAAACATCTCCTCCATCATATGATTTATAAAAGGAAAACCACTCCTTATGAGGAGTCATGTGGTAGGAGGCACCTCAATCAATAAACCAAGCATCATCACTAATAGTTTTAGCAAAAATAAATAAAGCATCAAAATCATCATTAGAGGACCTTTTGTTGGAGGAATAAACACATCAAAATCATAACCAGAGGACCTTTTCATGGACAAATAAACATTCTTTTTCTTAACTCTACATTCCTTCTTCACATGCCCTCTTTTTCTACAATTCCAACACTTTACTCTTCTCTTTCTAGGGGTCGTTATTCATCCTTTAGACTTCTCCCTCATTTCATCCCCTTTAGGTCCTTTTTATTTGGACCTTCCTCGCACATCCAAGGAATCTTGGGAGCCAACATTCATAGACTTTCTTCTTAGCTCTTTTCAAAGAAGTATGGAAATAAAGTTGTCCATATCAATAATCAAATTTTCCCAAGATACGAGCAAAGAGAAAAGAAATAAGATGCATTTATCTTCATCTTCTAATTTAACATCTATTGATGCAAGATGAATTGTAATGATATTAAAATTATTCAAATGATCTGTAATACATTTAGTCTCTTTCATTTCAAAGAATATAACTTTCTTTTGAGATATAACTTACTGGAGAAACTTTTAGATTGATAAAGGTCATGAATCCTCCTCCACAACTTGTATGTGGTGTCTTCTGTGGAGACATTCAATAGGAGAAAATTGACAAGGGACAACTGAATGGTTCATCATGCTTTCTTGTCCAATTTATTTGAAGCATCATCATACAAAGTAGAGTCCTCTAGTTTTTTTTTTCATGTCAAACTAGCAACCATTGATCTCATTCTTCCAAAATATCTTGCATCTTTAGTTTCCACATCTTGTAGCAAGTGCCATTGAATTTATCAATATCTATGTGAGAAGTAAATCCATGACTGTCAATCACCTTCTTAAATTAAAAAAACCACATAATATAATCTCCCACCACAACAAAAAACGTTTAACAATAAAAGACAAAGGCATCCCCCTCTCAGTAGAACCATTAGCTCTAATAAAAAATATTGAGAAACAAGGTGAAGAAATATTGCAATATTAAATTTCTTATGTGATTACAAATCTATATATATATATTTATTACCAAATCTAAAACTAAACATTAAATGAACATGTGATTGCACCATTTAACATAAATATAAAAACAAACATATCAAAAGAGACACCAAATTTATGTGGAGAAACCCTTTCGGGAAAAAACTCCACTAGAGAACGAGGACAAGTATATTATTATTCTTCAAAAGAGAGAACATCACAATAACACACTTCAATACAATCCTCCAAATTTTCCTAGAACTACTTGGTAACTATGACCAACTAATGAATAAACAAGTATGCATTGGCTCTAATTTATAGTCAAATAGGAGAGGAAGAACCACAACTATTTTCCCAAAACAAGGGACCAAAACCACTTGCAAAAACCCATGCCTTGGAGAATTAGTAGCCAATATACATAAAAAAATAATAAATAACTCTTCAAGTGACTCCTCATTGGTACCAAACACAAATCCACTATCTTTACACATTTTGAGTGCTCTAAAGCTTGCGGTGACTATTCAGAACCCCAAATGGACATCTTTTTTCCTCTGAAACTTTATCTCCCTATGCATGAACTTTCATGTCTCATTATGGATGTGGGAAGGAGTTTATTTGATCCATTTTGATTTTGATTCATCACCTATTCATGTTCACCTCTTCAAAATGCAATTACAGATAATCATTAAGTACAAATATTTAATATTTTCCTCACATGTGCTAGGGAACACTTTCCAAAGAACATGGGGACATATGAATGGCTTAGGATTGAAAGGTTAATTTAACATTACACTAACAAGATCAACCCCTAATCAAATTGTTGGCAATTGGAGGAACTGATTATGTGTTGCATTGATGGCAATACTGGCTATTTTGGTTGTTCACCGGCTTCCGATAGGTTTCGGTAGAGTGGTTGGTTTATGATATTGATCCGGTATGCTTTGGCTTATGGATTTGGTTTAGATCTATCATTCATTCTATTCAAATGGGTATCACGATCAGTTGATTTAGGATTTGATGACTTGGGAGATATCACTTGTTCTAGTAAGCCTTTTGGTCACCGATAAGGGTTCTGCCAATAGAGATTTGTTAAAGACCTTTTGATGAACATGATAAGTGGTGTTGGTGTGGCTTATAGATGGTTTTTGGGATGCTGTTGGTTATCTTGTTTGTGTTCCTATTGATCGGTGGTGTTGGATTTGAGTCCGGACCTAATGCTATCTTATTAGGCTAGGTTATGGATCGATTTATGTAATGTGTTGGTGGAAGATTTCGATGCATTACTGGTTGGGTTTATTGATTGGATTATGTTGTTTCAATCTCAGGAAAACTTGGTTGATCATTATATTGTGGTTTTATGTTATGAATTTATTGTATTATCTTTTAAGTGGCCAACCTAATTATTGATGTCCCAGGTTTGGTATAAATATGATGTAAGATCTCTTTGTAGATCATGGGGATTTCATGGGATTAATGTGGTTATATATTATCTATGTGAGAATAAAGTTGTAATCATATGCAAAGGATTTGGTCGGTCATAGGTGATCGAATTGGGTTGGTGAAAGAGGTTTAAGACCTCCGACATTGAGCTTAACTGGAACTATACTCAGGCATAGGAGAAGCTATTCTTACAGTTCATTCTTCTTTCGGATTGTAGTCTGGATTTATTTTGTAGTTAGTGAGGCTCCTTTTGTGATGAGTAGTGCACTCTAGGCTATTGGCCTTCCTACATGTGTAGGCCCCTCTTATTGTAATCGCATACTTACTACAGAAGTATTATTTGATTATGGGTAGGCTTCCCAATGTGGTTTTTCCCTTTACCGGGTTTTCCACATACAAATATTGGTGTTATCTTTTGTGGATGGTTGGTAAATATTCTATGGTTTATATTTGTGCTTAACTTTTATATCTGCTATTTTGGTATTTGGTTTATGTATTCTAGTAATAAGGTTTTAATGCTTAAAGTTCTATAATATGTAGACAACTGATTCACCCCCCTCTCAGTTGTCCCCTAGTTATCTGAGCTATCTAACAATTGGTATCAGATCCTGGTCCTGTTTGCATAAGCTTATCTACTTGAGGAAGATCCTATGGTATCTAATAGTGCAAGATTATTAGGTTCATCTACTGTTGTTTTTCGGAGAGAAATTCCTAGGCTTGATGGACCAAATTATAGAGTATAGAATTTTCAGATGGAGACTCATCTGAGATGTCTTAGCAAGGAGATTTGGGAGATAAATAAGAATGGATATACACCTCATAATCCAACATATTTCTATCCTCCTCTAGTAGGCTTGGATAAGGACATTGAAAATGATTGTAGAGCTAGAGAAGGCCTTTTGTGTGCACTTTCTGATTAACAAATTATGGGACTATCTGACAAATCAACTGCGAAGGCTATATGGAATAAATTAGAGACTCTGAATGAAGGTGAACCTACTGTTAAAATTGCTAAATTTGATGGCTACTGGGTGAGATATGAAAACCTGAAGATGGAAGAAGATGAAAGGATTACTGCTTTTATGGAGAGAGTTAATGAGATTGTCATGAGAATTTAGTGTTGTGGTGGATCTCTGAGCGAAGATGAAATTAGTTTCTAAAGTATTGAGAGATTTGCTACCAACTTATAAGATGAAGGCTACTGTAATTAATGAGTTGAGAACTATGGAAAACAACTCTGTTAATAGGGATACCTTGGTTGGAAATTTATCTATTTTTGAGCTTGAGGAATTCGGTCCTTCTAGAGTTGCAAAATTTGAAGTTGCTTTTCATGCATCTACATTGAATCTACCAACAAGAGTGATTGGAAAACCTTATATGCTAAGGAACTAGAGAAAACAAAGAAAGAAGATGAAGAGTTTGAGCAACTTGAAGCCCTATTTGCTAGAAAAGTACCTAAAGGTCGTACATAAAGTAAGTATGAAGGAAAATCACCTTTCAAATGTTTTGCATGTAATAAGATAGGTCATTTTTCATCTAGATGTCCTGAAAGGAATTCAAGATTTGAGGAAAGAGTTAGAAGATCTTTTAGGCCTAACCATGATTATCAAAATAAGCATAAGTAAAAGAGAAACAAAGACAAATCATGCTACTATGCTGATGAGGAAGGTGTGACTGATTTTGATGATGAAATGACACAAGATTATGCTAGTGGATCCAACAATGGAAAGGAATGGGTATTTTTGGCTATTAAGGAAGATGATCCAGTACCTGAAGAAAAGGCCCTTGCTACTAAAATTGAAGGAAAGGATGAATGGATGCTAGATAGTGGATGTTCACATCATATGACATGAGATAAAAGGAAGTTTATATCTTTGCAAGAATTTGATGGTGGTTTGGTTAGATTTGGAGATGACAAAACATGCATGATCAAGGGAAGAGGAACTATATCACTGGATGGTAAGCATGATACTGATAATGTTAATTATGTTGAAGGTTTAAGGCATAATATTTTGAGTGTAGGACATTTGGTGGATAAGAGATTTTAGTTACAATTCAAGGATGGAAAATGCAAGATTATCAACAAATCTAGATTGAAGAGTGCAACTAGTACTCAGACTAAAGGTAACATCTTTCATTTGAACTTCGGTGAGAAGAAATGTTTGATTGCAAAAATTTATGAGAGTTGGTTATGGCATAAGAGGTTGTGTCATGTGAATTTTGATTGCATTGTAAAGATCAGTTCTACTAAGGCAGTTAGAGATATACCTAAGATTGTGAAGCCCTCTAATCGAATATGTAAGGAATGTCAAATGGGAAAGCAAGTCAGAACTTATTTTAAGAGTATACAAGACAAATATAATGATGTTCTTGATCTTATTAATACTGATTTGTGTGGTCTTTCTACAATCAAAAGTTCTGAAGGTGATAGATATTTTATGCTAATCATTGATGACTATTCTAGAATGATGCGGGTTACTTTTCTAAGGGAGAAATCTGAAGCATTTGAAAAATTTCAAATATTTAAAGATAAAGTTGAGATAGAGACATGATTGAAGATTAAATGCTTAAGGTCTGATTAGGGTGGAGAATTCACATCCAGTGAATTTTACAGTTATTGTGAAAAGAATGAGATAAGGAGACAGTTATCTACACCTTAGACACCTCAGCAGAATGGAGTTGTGGAAAGGAAGAACATAACTATCTTGGATGTGGCTAGAACTATGATGATGGAAGCTAATCTACCTCATATATACTTGAGAGAAGCTGTGAGCATGGTGATATACACATTCAACAAAGTTCATATCAAAGGAGACACCGATAAGACACCTTATGAGTTATGGTCTGGTCATACACCTACAATTAAGTATTTCAAAATATTTGGTAGTAAATGCTATATCAAAAGAGATGTTTCCATTGGAAATTTTGATCCCAGATGTGATGAAGGGATATTTCTTGGTTATTCTAATGAAAGAAAATAATATAGATGTTATAAAAAAATATTGCAGAGAATTGTGGAGAGAACTAATGTCAAGGTGGATGAGCAAAACAAAAATCAAATCAGAACTTATGAGAGAGAACCAGTAGTGGAGATGATCATAATTGAACCGGTAGCACCTGCACCGAAATAGTATGTTGAGCTAGTTACTCCGGTAGTATCAGAAAATTCAATCGTAAATGAAGATCAGAGTAGAGGAACAGAAAGTCAGAAGACTCCTCGATATGTAAGGTTAAATCATTCAAAAGATCAGATCATTGGAGACAAGAACAAAGGAGTGATGACAAGAAGAAGGTTGACATCTAATGAGGTATGTTTAATTTCTCAAATTGAACTGGCATCGGTAATTGAAGCATGTAAAGATGAAAGTTGGATGAAAGTTATGGAAGAGGAATTATATCAGATAGAAAAGAATAACACATGGAATTTAGTTCCCCGACCTAAAAATAAGAATGTTATTGGAACTAAATGGGTTTCTAGGAATAAATTGAATGAAGATGGACAAGTTGTGAGGAATAAAGCTAGATTGGTTTTTAAAGGATATTCTTAGAAGGAAGGAATTGATTATGATGAAACTTTTTCTTTGGTAGCTAGGATTGAAGCTATGATATTATTTCTTGCTTATGCTACCCATAAGAACTACAAGGTTTATCAAATGAATGTTAAGTGTGCATTTCTGAATGGAGATCTTAGAGAAGAAGTTTACATTGAGCAACCTGATGGATTTTCACTTTCAGATGATAAAAACATGGTTTGGAGGTTAAGGAAATCTTGATATGGATTAAAACAAGCCCCTAGAGCTTGGTATGCAAGGTTGCATAAATATCTTTTGAAGCTTGGTTTCACTAAAGGTAATGCTGACAGTAATTATACTATAAGATCATTGATGATAACATATTGATTGGTTAAGTCTTTGTTGATGATATCATTTTTGGAGGTGAAGATAAGTTATGTATGAAATTGTCTAAAAACATGAAAAATGAATTTGAGATGCCTATGATTGGGGAAATAAAAAATTTCTTAGTTTTGCAGATTACTCAAACTGATAAAGGTATTTTCATCTATCAAACTAAGTATGCTAGAGAGTTGTTGAATAAATTTGGTATAGAAGATTCTAAAACGATTGGTACACCTATGGTTACAAGTGAGAAGTTGACTAAGAAAGATGCATCAACACTGGTAAATCCTACAAGGTATAAGTCTATGATTGGCGGTTTGTTGTATTTGACTCAGACTAGACCGTATATAATGAATACAATATGTATTATATCAAGATACACAGTGATCCTAGAGAGAATTATGAGAGTGTGGTGAAAAGGATTTTCAAGAATTTGTAGGGAACAACTAAATTTGGTTCGTGGTATCCTAAAAATGATGACTTTACACTATGTGCATATACAAATGCTGATTGGGCTGGAGATGTTGATGACCAGAAGAGCACATCCGGTGGAGATTTCTTTCTCAGAAAGAAACTTGTTTCTTGGATCAGCAAGAAGGAGGCATCTACATCTTTGTCTACTGCTGAAGCTAAGTATGTCGTTGTTGCTACTAACTATACACAAGTTCTATGGATGAATAAAATGTTGAAGGATATAAGGGTGGATTATAATGAACCGGTAGTTATTCACTGTGATAACTCTTCTACTATTGATATATCAAAGACTCTGATATTTCATTCTAAGACAAATCACATATCTATCAAGTATAAATTTTTAAAGGAGAAGGTGGAAGCAAATGAAGTCAGACTGGTTTATGTCAACACTAAAGAGAAGATTGCAGATATCTTCACTAAACCTTTGCCTAAGGAATCATTTGAGTACTTCAAAGACAGATTGGGGGTTTCTGCCCCTCCAGTAGAGCCCTAAATGATGCTGACTGGCATCAGTCCAACATGCACTTACAAAGATACTATTCATTCTGGATGTATGTGTTAGTGCTACTACTTAGGGGGAGTAGTTATTTGTGTGGTTCAGTGGATTTATGATCTTTCTTTGATATTCATGTCATATTTCTGGCATTGATGTCAAAGGGGGAGAGATATATGTGAAAAATAGAGCTTAATAGAATATCAGTCAAGCAAAGAGATCAAAGCTTAACAAAGATATTATTCACAGGGCGAGTTTGTTACTTCATTGTTATATCATCTTTTGGGAGATTGTTGATTGTTTTCCTTTCGGGAGACTTGTTTGGCATTTCTTGGCACTTGGATGTTTTTCACATCTAGTGTTGCCATCAATGCCAAAGGGGGAGATTGTTGGAAATTGGAGGAATTGATTATGTGTTGCATTGATGTTTTGTCACTGATGGCAACACCAACTATTTTGGTTGTTTACCGACTTCCGATAGGTTTCGGTAGAGCGGTTGGTTTATGATATTGATCCGGTATGCTTCGGTATTCTTTGGCTTGTGGATTTGGATTAGATCTCTCATTCATGCTATTTAGATGGGTATCACAATTAGTTGGTTTGGGATTTGTGTAGCGTCCTAAAATTGTGACACTTGCAATTTCGACTGCATTTCGGTCTTCACGATGGTGACGCAACACGCAACCTGAATGGAGACCCCGAAACCTGATTATGACACCAAAAACTGCATTTTCAAGCACCCTGGCCTGAACCTCCTTTGCACCCTACTATCCCAGGAGGTGGGACCAGAGTGCCCAGTGCCCTGGTCCTTCAGGACCAGGGCGCCCAGCGCCCTGGTCCCCCAGGACCATGGCGCCCAATGCCCTGGTCCCTGGGTCCTATTTTGGGCCCGGTCTCTTTTGGACTTTGGGTCTTTATGTTTGCAAATTGGAAAATTATCTTTCCTGGTCGGCCTAAGGTCGGGAAAATCAGTCTATCAGCCCTAAATGACAAGTATATAAACTACATTTTCCTCTCCCATTTGGGTAAGAAGGTGATGTGTGTACAAGCGTGGAAACTATACTCAAGCATTCAAGCATTCAAGCATTCATTCCAAGTCTCCATTCAAGGCTAAGTGTTGCATTCAAGACAAGGATTCAACCATTGAAGAGGAGATCACTTACTGCATACTACTACATGTTACATACAACATACAACAAACAACAACATCTATACCTTCGCACATAAGGATACAAACATCCTTACAACAAGGTATTAGTACTTGTTTTACATTACAGACATTTACATTTATAGCACTTGCTCATTTCTTGGTTAATTCCAAAACCGGGGTTTGACCTAAAGGCAAACCCCTAATCCCTAACCCCCCAATCGTCTTTGCTTTTCTGTGTGTAGGTTGCAGGTACGCAGCTGAAATTGAAGATCTGGAATCCTTGTGCAGAGACGAACAAATCCCCCTTCGTTTCGCGGATTTTTCGGAGGACCGTGGCGCTCGGGCGCCATCGTCCCGACAACTTTTGCTCAAATTTGCAGGACAGTGTCGTATCGACATTTTACTGCTAATTCCAGGTCCGCAGCTTCATCCTATATCCCTATCTCAGTTTATAAGCGAATCTTTGTCACTTTCTATGCATTCCTAGCTTAATTCTTCTATGCACATTCTTTACAAAAGAGAGTAGCCTTGCTTTCTTAACCCTTGAAACACATTTAGCATCCAATCTTGCATTGTGTGGGATTGGATCTTGTGGGTTTCAACCCCTCTTTTGAATGTAAAGTCTCTCCCCTAAGTGAAAACCATCAACCCTAGTGAATCTCCCTTCTCTCTCCTTGGAGTTGGAAGAGGGGAGAGAAACTAGGGTTCGATCGCGATTTTCCGCTTTACATTTTGGTGAACCCGATGTGAACATCCTTTCTGATTATTCATGCTTAGATCTGAAAATTGATTCCTTGATTACATTTCCATGTTTGATCTTTTGCAAAATTTTAGAGGTGATTGCATAAAAACCCTAAAATTTCTTTTTAATAATTGAGCTTGTGAAATATTTAATTGTTAATGCTTGCTTCAGATCTGCCCTTCTATTACAAATTATCAGTTCATATTTGTGCTTTAATTTTGAAAATTAAGTGGTTAAGTGTCAAAACCCTAATTTTTGAAACCCTCTTGATTCAACCTTTGTCCGACAATTTGACCGATCAAAACATCTCCAAATCAGCTGTAACTTTGGATTCCACAATAAAATCACAATATCTTTCATCCCTGAAAATTTGGAAAAAAGTTGCGAGGACCGTGTGCACTCCGAGCACCATCGTCCCCGACATTTTTTCCGAAATTTCGGGAGCAAGATCTTACTGTATTTTCCTGCTAAAATCCAGAATTTTGGCTGATTTTATCAATTATAATACTTTCAAAATTATAGTCAAAGTTGGTCTTGTGATTGCTTGGTTTAGGGCTCCTAATCATTCAAAAATCATTGAAATTGAAATTTTGTGTCAAAATTGTGTTCTTACTGTCCTAAATCTGAAAAGTGTGTTTGCATTCATTCGAAATTTCAGTGCTTTATTCAAATTCTTACAATTTGTGACTTTTGAAATTAAGTGCTTAATTACAACAACTTTAATTTCCGCTTTCAAAATTGAATTTTGCGTGAAATTGAGTCAATTTTTAAATTTCAAAATTTGCATTGCTCTTGACATTCCCTCTAAAATCATAACATTCAAAATTTCAGTTTCCCTCTCTTTTTCAAAATTCAAATTTTTGCATTTTTCGACAATATTGGTAGGGTTCAATTTTGAGATTGCAACTTTAATTTGGCCTATCTACAGATCGTAAAATCACTCAATTTTTTCAGATTAGCTTCAAAATCATCATACCTTTCATCCCTGCAAATTTCGAAAAAAGTTGCAAGGACCGTGTTGCACTCCGAGCGCCACGGTCCCGGACATTTTTTCTGAAATTTCGAGAGACTGTCGTGATTGCATTTAACAGCTTAAATCCAGAAGATTGGCTGATTTTACTGAAAATTGTTACCTCTAAAATCAAAACTTTCTCTCTCTCTCTAGTGCATGAGTTTTACAACAATAAGCCCTACCTACACTATTCCCGTTAGACGAAGCCATAGAATTAAGTCTTTCCGAGGTTTAACTACTGAGGAGATGGAACCTAATTTGAATAGCCTTTTTAACGAGGACATGGGTAATTCCTCTAATCCTCCTAATGATGAAGAAGCTCTCCATGAGGTTTCTGAAGAACAACTTTCGAAATTGGATAACCAATTTGATGATTTTCGACAATGGATGTCTCAAGAATACCCTGATAGTCAAGCTCTTCCTTTAATTGAGGGTCTAAAACGTATGCTTCAAAGTGATAAGAATGGAATTGATATTTTGTGTGGTATTGCACACATTGTGGATTCGAATGTGATGCCTATGAAGAGTTGTGCTAAAAATTTGGGTTATACACAACCTCCTACTCAAGTCAATCATTCTATTCCTTTGATGACTTCTATTGCTAGCATACCTACCTTTACATCAAACATAATGGCTACTTCTACACAAGACATTCCTCCTGTGATCACCAGTCATGGGGGCAATCCTTCCTCTTCAATTAACCCTCTTGCTTCATTCAAGCCGACTTCTTCATTCATTCCTTCAATGAGTGTTCCTATTATATCTTCACAAATGAACATGACGCAAGGGGGCAATTCATTTAACCATTCTATTCCTCCTTGTAGTGTTCCTCCTATCCAATCATCTCCTATGACTAATTATCATAGAGTCCCACCACCTTACTCTCTACCTTCTTTCAATAACATAACACCTCCATCACAATCTAACACATCTAATATGAACTCTTCGACTGAAGCGACCATTAACAATCTTGCACAAACTGTCTCTTCTTTACAGCAACAAATTGCCTCTATGAATCAATCTAAGTTTAGTGTGCCCACATTTGATGTTGCGAGCCCACTTTCTCTTGACATTGTTCGAGCTATCCCTCCTAAACATGTTGAAATTCTGCATTTGGAGCTTTATAATGGTAAAGGTGATCCTCTAACACATGTTAAGACCTTTCAAACAATATGTACTGATTTTGCTTATGACCAAAGGTTGCTTGCAAAACTGTTCACTAGAACATTAAGAGACAAAGCCCTACAATGGTATTTCTCGTTGCCTTCTTATTCTATTACTTCTTTCGAACAACTTGCAAATGCTTTCATTCAACAATTTCAAAACAATATAAGTCCTAAAGTTACTTTGATTGATTTAATGCATTGTAAACAAGGTGTTAAAGAAAAAGTGACTGATTTCATTGGTAGATATAAGCATTTGTATGCTCAAATTTCCTTTCCAATGCCTGGCAATGATATTCAAAGAATCTTTATTTCTAATTTACAAAAAGATATTCGAGACAAACTTCTATTTTCTGAGTTTACTTCTTTCCAACAGTTGTGTGCAACTCTTCACAATTATCAACTGACTGTGAGTCAAATGGAACAATCACATCCTATGGCTCTGAGTGATAAGGGTGATAGCAGTCAACAACCATTTGGGAAGTTTAAACCGAACAAAGATTCCATCAAATTCAATGAAAACATCATCAACAACAATGTGAATGCAGCATCAGGTGTGTCTCCTATTTCTAAATTTTTCAAGAAAGAAAGAAAGTATACTCCTTTGAATGAATCATTGCATAGTATTATGAATAAGTTATTGGAACAAAATGTGCTTACTCTTCCTCCTATAAGGCAAATTGATCCTGCAAAGATTACTTCACCTTATTTTGATAACAAAGCCTTTTGTCAATTTCATCGTCAGCCTGGGCATGATACTGAAAAATGTTTTTCTTTAAAAGGTAAAATTCAAGATTTGATTGATAATGATACTATTTCTGTTTCTGGAGTGAATGATAAAGGCAATACATCTGTAGCTCCTCGTAATCAAAATCTTTAGATTTTCACTGATCCATTACCTTCTCATACCTCTAATGCGATTGAGACTAATGATTCCTCTCTTTCATCTGATGGTCTTGTGTCTATGACTCCAAATGTGATTAACTTTGTAGAGCAGCAAGAAAACCCTAAAGAACCTTCCATCACATTTGATTCCAGTGAAACCATTAGGGCACCTGATGGTCCTTTATACATAGTTGCAAAAGTCAAGAATACACCTTGCCGTGGAGTGCTTATTGATCCTTTGTGCATGGTTAATGTTATTACTGAAGAATTTCTTTTTACTTTGCAATTGAATCAAGTGATTTATGACAAAACAGATGTGATTGTGAAACTATTTGATGCATTTTCTTCTCCTGCAATTGGTTCTATTACATTGCCTAGTGAGGTCCATAACAAATCTCTTGATGTGAACTTTGCTATTATTCCATCTTCCGAACAATTTCGTGTGAAGCTTGGCTATCCTTGGCTATTTTCCATGAAAGCTATTGCTTCTCCTATTCATAAGTGTTTGAAATTTCCCCATAATGGTGAAGTTGTTACTGTCAATCATAGTCTTTAAACCAGCTGAAAGAACTTCTAGCATTCCTATTGATTACTTTTGGCCTAAACAATTCCAATCTTTTCCTCCGCGAAGTGATCATCTTTTCAAATCTTATCAAAAGTGGAAAACAGATATGATCCTATCTCTAAGTGAACCTGGAACACCTAAACTTGATATTCCTATCATTCTTGAGAAGGAAGTTCTTCCTTTGAAAGATAAAACTAATGTCTTTCCTCAAGAAGATTCCCAACTCGTTCCCATGGATGTGATTATGTCTATGCCTAATAAACCTTCTAAGAGTAGACCTATACCTCCTCGTCATGATGGACTTGGTCTTCTTCCTAAAACAAAAATTCCTCCTTTATATGGAGCAGTTCCTCCTCCTTCTTTTTATAGAGAGAAGAGACCTTCCTCTTCTCCTATTATCCAGCCTAAGAGACCACAACCTAAACACCCAAGTGATAAGGATGAGAACATTCCTCCTCCTCAATCTTCTTCACTTCCTACTAAGACTAGACAAAATCGTTCTGCACGTGAACGTCGACGAAAGCGTCGTCTTAGGGCTCAAGCAACTGCTTCTCAAACTTTACAATCTCCAAAAACACCTTCGACAAGCATTATTCCATTTTCTCCAAAATCTCCTAAACATAAGATGCATGATGGTCTTGATCCTGTACGGGTTAAAGATCCTATTTTTATAAATCTTGATGATGATATAGATGAAAATGTTATTCATGATGCAAATATTACTCCTGTTCATTCTGATAGTGAATATGAACTTGTTGATATTGATAACCATTTATCTAATGAATTTTCTAAAGCACTTATCCTAGCTCCTAGACAAGAACAACATGGCTTGGAACATGAACATAGCCCTTGTTTGGATCTTGTGATAGCTCCATCTGCTGTGTTGAATGTTCCTCCTCTAGCGTGTTCCCTGCCTTCCCGAAACATTGATCAGCAAGATCGGGGGGTAGATGACGTGCTAGAATAGTTACATTAGCATAGCAGATTCTCTCCTCTCTTGTGTTACTTCTTCTATATGTTATTCTCATTCTTCTATTTGTTGTCCTTAGTGTTGTCTACTTGAGGATGATGGAAAGTATTGAGATCTCTTTTGGTCTCTCTCATGTTGACTCAAAAGACACATGTGTTCCCTTCTTCTAGGTGACCTTCCTTGATTGGGGAATGAAGAACAATTATGCATACATACATATGATATACATGAATTATCATACAGCATACTGACCCCGAGGAAAGCGAAGTCATCTTGTGCTTTGTGTTTTGTGTCTATTATCCTTGGGTTTATCTCACACTTGGGGGCTAAATCCTTGCGATAACGTGCTCCTTTCCTTTCTCATTTCTTATATGTATCACTACCTCAAAGCAATCACCCCCGGTGAGGCGTGTGCGATCGCTTTAACGTAGGGGGGCATACATCCCGTTCATATCTTTTCAAGATACTTGAAAATTTCTTGGCAAATTTAACCTTGCCTTGAAATTTTTTGATATCTTTCTTGCATGACTCATAGTGAGGGAACCTTGCTACTGACAGTCATGGTTCTCCCTCATGATCTTCCCTTTTACTTTGTCAATCGAAGTCGTAAGATCTTTAGTCCACTGGGGGCTTGGTGTATCTTGCCTTCTTGACGTGGTGAAAGTCTTTCAATATTGTTTCCTTGTACTTTACCGGAAGTATGAGCATACATACTCCCGCTAAAGTGGGGGCTAAATGTAGCGTCCTAAAATTGTGACACTTGCAATTTCGACTGCATTTCGGTCTTCACGATGGCGACGCAACACGCAACCTAAATGGAGACCCCGAAACCTGATTATGACAACAAAAACTTCATTTTCAAGCACCCTGGCCTGAACCTCCTTTGCATCCTGCTGTCCCGGGAGGTGGGACCAGAGCGCCCAGCGCCCTGGTCCCCCAGGACCATGGTGCCCAGCGCCCTGGTCCCTGGGTCCTATTTTGGGCCCGGTCTCTTTTGGACTTTGGGTCTTTATGTTTGCAAATTGGAAAATTATCTTTCCTGGTCGGCCTAAGGTCGGGAAAATCAGTCTATCAGCCCTAAATGACAAGTATACAAACTACATTTTCCTCTCCCATTTGGGTAAGAAGGTGATGTGTGTACAAGTGTGGAAACTATACTCAAGCATTCAAGCATTCAAGCATTCATTCCAAGTCTCCATTCAAGGCTAAGTGTTGCATTCAAGACAAGGATTCAACCATTGAAGAGGAGATCACTTACTACATACTACTACATGTTACATACAACATACAACAAACAACAACATCTATACCTTCGCACATAACGATACAAACATCCTTACAACAAGGTATTAGTACTTGTTTTACATTACAGACATTTACATTTACAGCACTTGCTCATTTCTTGGTTAATTCCAAAACCGGGGTTTGACCTAAAGGCAAACCCCTAATCCCTAACCCCCCAATTGTCTTCGCTTTTCTGTGTGTAGGTTGCAGGTACGCGGCTGAAATTGAAGATCTGGAATCCTTGTGCAGAGACGAACAGATCCCCCTTCATTTCACGGATTTTTTGGAGGACCGTGGCGCTCGGGCGCCATCGTCCTGACAACTTTTGCTCAAATTTGCAGGACAGCGCTGTATCGACATTTTACTGCTAATTCCAAGTCCGCAGTTTCATCCTATATCCCTATCTCAGTTTATAAGCGAATCTTTGTCACTTTCTATGCATTCCTAGCTTAATTCTTCTATGCACATTCTTTACAAAAGAGGGTAGCCTTGCTTTCTTAACCCTTGAAACACATTTAGCATCCAATCTTGCATTGTGTGGGATTGGATCTTGTGGGTTTCAACCCCTCTTTTGAATGTAAAGTCTCTCCCCTAAGTGAAAACCATCAACCCTAGTGAATCTCCCTTCTCTCTCCTTGGAGTTGGAAGAGGGGAGAGCAACTAGGGTTCGATCGCGATTTTCCGCTTTACAATTTGATGACTCAAGAGCTATCACTTATTCTAGTAAGCCTTTTGGTCATCGGTAAGGGTTCTACCGATAGAGCTTTTTTGAAGACCTTTTGATGCACGTGATAAGTGGTATTGGCGCAGATTCTAGATGGATTTTGGGATGCTATTGGTTATCTTGTTCATGTTCCTATTGATCGGTGGTGTTGGATTTGGGTCCGGACCTAATGCTATATTATTCGGCTAGGTTATGGACCGGTTTATGTAATGTGTTGGTGGATGATTCTGATGCATTACTGACTGGGTTTGTTGATTGGATTATGTTATTTAAGTCTTAGGCCAACTTGGTTGATCATTAGATTGTGGGTTTATGTTATATGTTTATTGTATTATCTTTTAGGTGGTCAACCTAATTGTTGAGGTCCCAGGTTGGTATAAATATGATGTAATATCTCTTCCTAGATCATGGGGATTCCATGGGATTAATGTGGTTATAGATTATATGCGTGCGAATAAAGTTGTAATCATATGTAGAGGATTTGGTTGATCATAGGTTCTTGGATTGGGTTGGTGAAAGAGGTTTAAGACCTCTGGTACTGAGCTTAATCAAAACTGTACTCAGGCATAGGAGATGTTATTCTTGCAGTTTATTGTTCTTCCAGATTGTAGTCTAGATTTATTTTGTAGTCAGTGAGGCCCCTTTTGTGATGAGCAATGCACTCTAGGCTGTTGGCCTTCTTGCATGTGCAGGCCCCTCTTATTGTAATCACATACTTACTGTAGAAGTATTATCTAACTGTGGGTAGGCTTCCCATCATGGTTTTTCCCTTTACTAGATTTTCCACATACAAATCTTGGTGTTGTCTTTTGTAGATGGTTGGTCAATATTCTATGGTTTATATTTGTGCTTAACTGTTATATATGCTATTCTGGTATTTGGTTTGTGTATTCTGGTAATAAGGTTTTAATGCTTACAATTCTATAATCTGTTGACAACTTAATCACCTCCCCCCCTCTCAATTGTCCTCTAGTTATCTGACTTGTCTAACAAGATATAGTAACAAGATCAACCTCCTAATAAAACTTTCCATTCACCAATCCTTAATCTAAGGACATAAGTAACTAGAGTTGGTTTAGATCCTTAAATCTTTTATGATGTATACTTAGTGTAGTCTTTACAAACTTTGCCTATCTTAAGTATTGCAGTCAATTAGCCTTAATCCAATATTGTTATCTAATATTTCATGGGAACTTTTCCTATCCCAATGAGGAGAAGATTAATTTTAATCCAAATCCCTTCACTAAGGATGTAGATATTACTAGGTTATGTTTTGACATTTACTTTATCCAAAAAAAAAGAACCAAAATCTCAATTCAAATAAATTCCAATCTAAATTCATCCTAATATAAAATCAACCCTAATTAAATCCAAGCTTAACCTAAGTTCTAATGTCATCTAATCCATCAAAATATTATTCAAAAATTTAAATCCTAAGTCCAAAAACCCAAATCAATTATCATAAATTCAAAATTAATCCAAATTTAAAGCAATTGTCCTAAGTCCAAGATCTTTCTTTCTAGTCCAAATTCTAAACCATCCATTTTCCTAACCTCCTAACTTCAATTATCCAACCAACTTCTATTCCCAACACCTTAAGGTTTGCCTTTGTATGGTCTACATGTAAACTCATGGATTCTCACACAAATGAGCTCCCCAACCTAAACCTCCCTTATGGAATGCACAATACCTCATATGAAGCCAAACTAGACCAAGAGGAGCAAACACTTGTCAATCAACCCAAACATTCCCCATGGTTAACAACCTTTCTAAATAATGAGTATAACCAATAGATGATATAAAAACTAATGAATTACAATCCAAGTACCTTCTTAGTGAACCTTTTTATCACTGTTTAGAATTCTGGGTGATTTCTCTTTTCAATCCTTTTAATTTTGGGCTTTCATGGCTTCATTTTGCCTCTGAAGGTTTATTCATCTAAGGGTTTAGGGTTTTTTCAAATTCACCTTTTCCATCTTGTAAGCCCTGCATTCTATTTTCTTGTTACCTTTTTCCACTTAAGTGGAAGGGTTGGTCCATCATTAGAGAAGGGGTCCTTTTTTATGTCTTTGGCTTGGCAGGATATAAAATTCTTTTGACTAATGCCCTTTTCCTAAGTCTTATTTCATTTTATTAATGTGCCGGGTTTCATAATGTTTGGGTAAGTTTGGGTGGATCCAATGATAATGGTTGTTTCGTGATGAGAAGATGCGCGAAATTTACCCTTCATGAAGTAGCAAAAAGTGGCGGGCCCGGGCAAAGTAGTCACATTGAAGGATAAAAGTCGTGCATCTTATTGTTGATCTAATGGTTGGCATTGTTTATCATTACGAAGATGCATGCTATTTACCTTTCACGAAGTAGCAAAAGGGTGGTGGGCTCGACATATAGATTTGCTTGTGAGTTAAAGAACATGCATCTTGAAGATGATCTAGTGGTGCACGTGGTTTCGTATTGAAAAGGTGCAAGATGTTTACCTTCCGTGAAGTAGCGAAAAGGTGGTGGGCCCGATAGGTAAGTGGCTCCCGAGTATAAAGATCGATTAACTTGAAGTTGATTGGATGCCGCACGTTGTTTCACAATGAAAAGTAACATGGTGTTTATCATTTGCGAAATAGCGAAATAGAGCTGGTTGTGACGTGGTGGATTAGGTGGCGATACAACTGGATGTACGACTAAGAAAGAAAATTATTTATCAATGGGACACATGGCTCCGACTTGATTTTTGAATTGGTCCGTTTGAAAAGCTGGCGGTGTCGGTAAAATTCATGATGCAGCACGTGGTAGTTCAAATGTGGAGACCCGCAAATTTCTTGGACAAATAAGTGATGACCACGTGGAAAATACTTGCCAGAGGTTTGCAGATGAGTGAATTTGCGAAGAGGGCCCACTTTGAAGACTAAAGAGACTAAAGACCGATCAACTTGAAGTTGATCGAACGCCGCGCGCTCTTTTGCATGGTGAAGGTGCAAGATGTTTACTCTTTGCAAAACAGGGAAAAACAACTAGTGGTGGCAGTTACACATGGTTATAAGGACAAGAATTCACAGTGAAGGCTAAAGGACGAGCAACTTGAGGTTGATCCAATGATGTGCGCTATTTCACATTGTGAAGATGCACAAAGTTTACTCTTCATGAAACAATGAAAGGATGGTGGGGCCCCATTTTTAAGAAGGATGACGTAGATAAGGTAAAAAACGTACACAACTTGGATGGTCGAATGGTTGGTGTTGTTTCACGATGCAAAGATGCGTGAAGTTTACTCTTTGTGAAACAATAAAAAGACAAAACACTTAGAAAATTTATGTTGTTCATTGGAGCCATTTTTCAAATTCAATTATGAATTAATTGCTGAAGCGTGTGACTTAATCTTTTCTGATCAATGCTCATTTTCCGTAATAATCTTACAATCAGTTGAAACTTTGGCGTCAATTCAAAGAATCTTGCAGAGGAACCAGTGCACAAAGTGAAAATTTTTCACGCAACAAGTAAGTTTCTGCAAATTGCTTAGCAATTACAGTTGAAGTGGTATCACTGGGTGTTTGATTTCTCAAGAAATTTGTCTAAGATTTAATTGAAACGATTGTAATTTTGAGATGGTACCACGAAGAGCTTTCACGGGGAAGATTAATTACTAGGAGAGAGCTATTTGTGATGACTTTTAGAGCAATTAACTAGGCCCACTAATGCTCCAGGTAAAATGAAAGAATTGGTGCCTAAAGCTTCCCACCTGAGAATTGGTGATGGCCTATATGATAAAGGGAATTGGTTGAGGGATCCCCAGATAGGAATATCAGGTTTGGGACTTTTCAAAGTGGGTTTTAGCTAGAGAGATTCCCTTGCTCCAATGAATAGTATATGGGAACTAGATGTTGGGAAGCTCATAGTTCCTGGGTTTTTTATGGACATGGACCTGTTAACACAAATTGCCAATAATTATGATCCCAATACCAGGACTATAAAGAATGTAAATGGTGGGTCTCTAATTGAAATAAATGATGATGAGTTCAGGAAAGTTTTCAGACTCAGTGAGGTATCAAATTATTTAAAGCCCATCAATTTTGAAACACTTGGAAATGTCTATGATGCACAGAGAGACCACCTTAGAAATGGCCTCTTGAAGGAATTCTTCACCAAAATAGGAGGACTAACAGTTGTAGGCCCTAGCACCATGGAACCATTTTCATTAAAGTTATTTACTTTGAGGGCTAAAGGGATGTATTGGTCCTTATGTCATATTTTTGGGGAGGATGCAGAAACTACTATGCCAACCCACTATATGCTCATGATAGCACAAATGTTGAACCCATCTCTGGTAGTGACTTTTGATTTTGCACCTTATCTCACTAATGCCATTCATGAGGGATTGATAGGAATAAAAAATACTAAGGTGGACAAAACTTTTGGATGGCACTCTCTCCTCATACACATGTTTCTATTTAAAGGTGCTGAGTATTTTGCTAATGAAATGGACCTGATCAAAGAAAAAGATGGCGAGGAGATGCCCGTTCAGTTGTGGAGCACAATTTTGTCTTGGGACAGAGAAGATGCAAGTTACCTAAAGTTTGATAGATGTTTTGTATCTAGGATTAGAATCCTTTTGTGCCCACAAAAACCTAGGATTCCTAAAGCTCTCATATTTTCTCCCATATCAAGTCCCATTGAAGATAGGAATTGCTGAGGTCCCGAGGCAGATTGGAGGCCTACAAGAAGCAGAATTGACAAATAGGGGGAAAGGAACAATTTCCCAGCTATTACTATGGCTCATCGGTTTGTAATCACCAAGGGTAGTTGGACACATTTTGATGATTTCTTTTGGCCATACAGGTTGTCTATTGCAGTGGCAAGATTTTCTGACCCAGAGAGTTTCTTTAATGGCATGTTTAAGAAGAGAGCCATGTGCAATAGTAGGGCACACCATTTCCATTTTCCTAAAGATTTGATCAATAATGAGTTCAATTTAGATGAACACAAATTGAGGAAATAAAAGTGGATAGCTTTTAAGAAAGATCTAGACTTCATCCACCAATTTGATAGTAGCTATGACCCCCTGGCCATTTTTATTCCTTTTGAGGAAAAGGTCAAGTTTTTGATTCTTTATTTTGAATATTTAATGCAAACTTTAAAGGAGAAGAGGGAGGCTATATTAAAGAATGACCCTGAAAAGGCTAAACTTGTCTTAGCTAAGCTTGCATTTGCAAAGGCAGTGCCCCCAGGTGATTATGTGATGCACAAAAGACCTACTTACAATGTGATAATGCCAACAAAAGGTGAATATTCCTCATCAAAGGGGAAAAGGCCATTAGTAGATGTTTTGGAGATCCAAGACTCTCCTAAAAGGAAAATGGAAGGAAAAGAGGTACAAACAAATGAGCCTTTATATTCTCCATCTCAATCCCCAATCCATGTAGGGGATGAACATGTAGTAGCAAAACAACTACTGCAATTAGGAAGCCTCGGGGAAATTTCTCTCACTTATGAGGAGTTGCAAGAAGGAATGCCTGAAGAACCAGCAAGTGCCCAAATGGACCTAACTATAGAGGACTTCATAGGAAAAGAACTGGACCCTCTCATTAAGCAGGCCAGTGAGGAATTTTTGGTAGATGATAGTTTCATCAAAATAGGATCCTTCTTGTAGTTTGTTTGGAGGAGAAATATAAGCCAGTTCAAGGCAAGATGTGAGAAAAGAAAAAATGAGAATCCTCACAAAGATGCATCTACAATTGAAGCAGACATAAAGCAAGAAATGTTGACAGAATTTGGGAATATTGCCCCTAAACAAGGGAGGAAAATGATTAGTGCTTGAGGCCGTAAGGAAGGAGACAAATCCCTTGGAAGGAATAACTTATAGTAATGATCATGTTTCTTATAGCAATGATCATGTTAGAACCTATGGAAGACAGAATGGTTCAGATGGTGGAAGTGGAAGAAATCAGGACTCTGGCTCACAAAAGAAACTTGAAGATTTAGTTGCAGTCCAAGTATCTTTTTGACAAAATAACCACATCAAGGAAGTTTCAAATTGGTGACATGGTTCTTCAATGGAATTCAAGAGGACAAGATAAGGGCAAGCACAAAAAATTTGAGTCACTGTGGATAGGCCCTTCTATTGTTTGTGATTTTAATGGAAAAGATTCATACTTCTTGCAGAAAATGAATGGTGAAGTAAAGGAATTTCTAGTGCATGGACAATTCCAACATATGCAACAGAGGCTATAATTATCTTACAGAGGAGACAGGAAAATCAAAATTTGAGAACCAAAAAAGTGGTGACTCTGCTGGAGAGAGTCATAGTGTGAATCTATGCTACGGATTAGTGCTTATATTACCCAAAATTTTTTCTGTATTTGGTCCTTGTAGCAAGCCATTTTATCCCCGTTCTTTGTTATTTTTCTCTCTGAAGATTTTTCTCATTCTATTTTCTCCTATGAGTGATTTGTCAAGCTTAATTCCTTATTTTCTCATAGTTTTGGGTGGCAAATCTGACATAATCAGTGCTCTTGAATAAGCATAATTCATTTTAAGGAAACAAGTATAATGGAGAGAGGAAAAAACACCAGATCACACATGAGGAGAAATCCTCAAGAGACGTTGCAAAGGGGATTGCCTGAGCAGGGCCGAAAAGGCCAGAAAAGATCAGTTGCACATGAACCATCTAATGCTGCCTAGATACAGAAAAACAATCATACGGGTAAGTCATTTGAAAGACCCATATATGCAAATTCAAATTCTTCTTCCCGTGAATCTGAGAAAGACATTTTGGGTTTTCATTCTAGTTTGTTTGGTAATAATGATCTAGTCATACTTCTCTTAGGCTTTACAAGTCCATGCACAATAGGTTGTAGTCTATACATAATTAGGTTTTCTTATGTTATTTCTTTCAGGCTTGTTTGCTTTTGGTCTGCTTTCCAGAGTTTTCTGTGTTCTTGTGTTACTCTCACATCCAACCATCGCCAATTAGAGTTGTTGTTATCACTGTTTAGAATTCTAGGTGATTTCTCTTTTCAATCCTTTTAATTTTGGGATTTCATGGATTCATTCTTCCTTTGAGGGGTTATTTGTCTAAGGGTTTATAGTTTTTGCAAATTCACCTTTTCCATCTTGTAAGCCTTGCGTTCTATTTTATTGTTACCTTTTTCCACTTAAGTGGAAGGGTTGGTCCATCGTTAGAGAAGGGGTCCTTTTTTTATGTCTTTGCCTTGGTGGGATATAAAATTCTTTTGAATAATGCCCCTTTCCTAAGTCTTATTTCATTTTATTAATGTGGCCGGTTTCGTAATGTTCGTGCAAGTTCCAGTGGATCCAATGACAGGCGCTGTTTCATGATGAGAAGATGCACAGAATTTACCCTTTGTGAAGTAGCGAAAAGTGGCGGGCCTGGGCAAAGCAGTCACGGTGAAGGATAAAAGTCATGCATCTTATTGTTGATCTAAAGGTTGGCACTGTTTTGCATTATGAAGATGCGTTCTATTTACCTTTCGCGAAGCAGCGAAAGGGCGGTCGACCCGATAGATAGATTTGCTTGCGAGTTAAAGAACATGCATCTTGAAGATGATCTGATGGTGCACGTGGTTTCACATTGAAAAGGTGCAAGATGATTACCTTCTATGAAGTAGTGAAAAGGTGGTGGGCCCGACAGGTAAGTGGCTCCCAAGTTTAAAGACCGATCAACTTGAAGTTGATTGGACACCGTACATTGTTTTACAATAAAAAGTAACACGGTGTTTATCCTTCACAAAATAGCAAAACAAAGTTGGCTATGACGTGGTGAATTAGGCGGCGATACAGCTGGTTGTACGACTAAGAAAGAAAATGATTTGTCAATGGGACACATGGCTTCGACTGGATTTCTGAATTGGTCCAATTGAAAAGGTAGCGGTGTCGGTAAAATTCATGGTGTAGTGAGACACGTGGCAGTTCAGGTGTGGAGACTAGCAAATTTCTTGGACAAATAAGTGACGACCATGTGGAAGATACTTGCCAGAGGTTTGCAGATGAGTGCATTTGTGAAGAGGGCCCACTTTGAAGACTAAAGAGACTAAAGACCGATCAAACTTGAAGTTGATTGAACGCTGCACGCTGTTTCGCATGGTGAAGATGCAAGATGTTTACTCTTCGTGAAACAACAAAAAACCACTAGTGGTGGCGGTTACACATGGTTATAAGGACAAGTAGTCATGGTGAAGGATAAAGGCTGAGCAACTTGAGGTTGATCCGATGATGCGTGATGTTTCACATTGCAAAGATGCACAAAGTTTACTCTTCGCGAAATAGCGAAAGGATGGTGGGGCCCATTTTTAAGAAGGATGATGTAGGTAAGGTAAAGAATGTGCACATCTTGCATGATCCAATGGTTGGCATTGTTTCGTGATCCAAAGATGCATGAAGTTTACTCTTCGCGAAACATCGAAAAGGCAAAACACTTAGAAAATTTCTGTGGTCCATTGGAGCCATTTTTTGAATTCAATTATGAATTAATTGCTGAAGCATGTGGCTTAATTGTTTCTGATCAATGCTCAGTTGCCGTAATAATATTCACATCAGTTGAAACTTTAGCATCAATTCAAAGAATCTTGCAAAGGAACTAGTGCATAGAGCGAAATTTTTTCAAGCAACAAGTAAGTTTCTGCAAATTGCTTAACAATTACAGTTGGATTGGTATCACTGGGTGTTTGATTTCTCAAGAAATTTGTCTAAGATTTAATTGAAACAATTGTAATTATGAGATGGCACCACGAAGAGATTTCATGGGGAAGGTTAATTACCAGGAGAGAGCCATTTGTGATGACCTTTTAGAGCAATTAACTAGGTCCACTAATGCTCCAGGTAAAATGAAAGAATTGGTGCCTAAAGCTTCCCACTTGAGGATTGGTGATGACCTATATGATAAAGGGAATTGGTTGAGGGATCCCAAGATAGGAATATCAGGTTTGGGACTTTTCAAAGTGGGTTTTAGCTAGAGAAATTCCCCTGCTCCAATGAATAGTATATGGGAACTAGATGTTGGGAAGCTCATAGTCCCTGGGGTTTTTATGGACATGGACCTGTTAATCCAAACTGCCAATAATTATGATCCCAATACCAGGACTATAAAGAATGTAAATGGCGGGTCTCTAATTGAAATAAATGATGATGAGTTCAAGAAAGTTTTCAAACTCGGTGAGGTATCAAATTATTTAGAGCCCATCAATTTTGAAACACTTGGAAATGTCTATGATGCACAGAGAGACCACCTTAGAAATGGCCCCTTGAAGGAATTCTTTGCCAAAATAGGAGGACTAACAGTTGTAGGCCCTAGCACCATGGAACCATTTTCATTAAAATTATTTACTTTGAGGGCTAAAGGGATGTATTGGTCCTTATGTTAGATTTTTGGGGAGGATGCAGAAACTACTATGCTAACCCACTATATGCTCATGATAGCACAAATTTTGAACCCATCTCTGGTTGTGACTTTTGATTTTGCACCTTATCTCACTGATGCCATTCATGAGGGATTGATAGGAATAAAAAATACTAAGGTGGATAGACCTTTTGGATGGCACTCTCTCCTCATGCACATATTTCTATTTAAAGGTGCTGAGTATTTTGCTAATGAAATGGACCCAATCAAAGAAAAAGATGGCAAGGAGATGCCCGTTCGGTTGTGGAGCACAATTTTGTCTTGGGACAGAGAAGATGCAAGTTACCTAAAGTTTGATAGATGTTTTGTATCTAGGATTAGAATCCTTTTGTGCCCACAGAACCCTAGGATTCCTAAAGCTCTCATATTTGCTCCCATATCAAGTCCCATTGAAGATAGGAATTGCTGAGGTCCCGAGGCAGATTGGAGGCCTGCAAGAAGTAGAATTGACAAATAGGGGGAAAAGAACAATTTCCCAACTATTACTATGGCACATCAGTTTGTAATCACCAAGGGTAGTTGGACACATTTTGATGAGTGTGCATTTGCCAACTCCAATGAGATATTTTAGGTGATTGAGGGTTTTGTCATTGATTGCAACCTTACAAGCCTATGACACCGGCAAGACAATTTACTGGCACCAGCAAGGTCAGACCCTACACCGGCACACAGACCACCGATAGTGAAAGGAAGTATACCGGCACATAAGCTGACATGAATTTTGTTTATAATATATTTTGTAAATTATTGTAAAATCATTGTAAGCCGACTTGGAAAGTTGTAAAATGACTCATATATATAAGAGATCATTGTAGAACATTTTATGATGAAAAAAAGGAAAAGGATAGGCGAAATAAGGCAGACCTATTATGCGAATTATAGGTTAAGGGTTTATGTAGAAGCAGAGCTTAAACCGGTACTGGATCTAGCATAGTAGATGCTATTTTGAAGCAGTAGAAGACATTGGATTTGCAGCTCTTTAAGCAAAGGTTTGGATTGCTCAGCTGTTGCCGGTGGCACTGTCTTTGCATGAACCTATTGCTGTGAGGGAGCCTGCTGCTCTACCTATTTCTTAGTGTTGTCACCTGCTGGTTTACTTTATGCGCTATCTGTTGTCGGTGCCTCATTTGCCACATCTATTTTCCCTATTGAATCCTTATCTACCACAATATTGACTTTCTAAGTGTCAATGTTCATTGTATAGAACACCTCAGAATTTGGATTTGTGTCCTCATGTGATACATCCATACTCTCACTAGCTGGTTGATTGTCAGTGGTAACTACCGGTGGAGTATCTAGAGGCGGTGGGGATAAGTTATCTGTTATTTTTATGCAAGATGGTCCACAAACCTTACCTTTTCACTTATCCTTTTGATATACCAAGATGGGTTTAGGGCTTCGATACTCTTCCTTCTTTTCCTTCTCTACAAGGAATATGTCCCATGCATTAGCTGTTTCTTCTATTACCTCATTCACTCTCCCTGCCATTAGTGCTACATGCCAGTGAGCAGTTGAAAATACTAACCTATTAGCCTCTGAGATCAACTTATCTATCTCATCAGGTGAGTTGACAGGATGTACAACAAGTAATTTTTTAATTTTTATTTTCTTATCAAGTTCAATAATGCCTACTCTCCTAGCTTCAAGTCTGTTGTAGAGATCTATCGGTATTTCATCAACAACTTGCATAAAAAATTTCATAAAAATATCTAAGTGTAGGATTACACCGTTTTCAACTTTTTCCTTATCATTAGTTGATAATGAGTCATATAATTTGTTGATGTTTTTCAGCTTTCCATCCTTTGTTATTTCATTGAGAAGTTTGTCAATTGGAGCAATGGTTTGTTGAGTCTTCTTCTTGGGGGTTAACTTCTTCTTTGGAGTTAATTTCCTAGCTGTGGGCCTTACTGCTTGTTGTTTCTATCTGGTTCTTCTAGGACAAGGTGTAGATACTGGTGAAGGTTTCCTTTTTCTCACAATTCTTTTGAATGCAGCTGGTATATCACTTTCCAAAGAATTTCCAACCAATGAAAGGTGAGTTTCCAGTTGAAGTGCTTCTAACTCATCTTCAGTAATACCAGTTTGTTTGAGTACATCATCCTTAATAGCTTTTGCTTACCTGGATCCTCTTCTAACTGTTGCTTCAACCTTCTTAACCCTTTTCTTTGATTGAATTTGGTTTTCAATAGTCTCAACACTACCACTACCTCTTCTTTAGGTTCCTTAGGTGCTTCTAGGAGGGCTTTTGCATATGTTTTTATCTTCAATTTCTTTACAAAATCTCATAGTTATATCCTGCATCTCATTCTTTGTTGTCATGTTTTCTTGTTTCAGCTTATTCATCAGATCACTAAGAGTTTCCTTTTCATCATTCTCATTTTGCTTCTTTTCACAAAGTTCTCTTCTCTTGTTTCTTGCAATGGTAAGATTTTCTTGAAGTGCTTGAATAATATCCTGTGCAGCTTTTAGATCATCTTCAAGTTTGATATTTTTCAACTGTTCTGTATCATAGTCTGAGAGAGTTGCTTCTAATTGCTTCATCAAGTTTTCCATCTCTACCGGTGTCAAGATCTTCCTCAAGCTGTTAGGCTTCTGAAAATAGAGGACCAAGCTCTAATACCATACCTTCTCTATTTGACAAGAAGGTGCAGGATGCTGAAGGGAAGAGACTATTAAGATCAAAATTAGATTGGAAGTTTGAGATTATAATAATGGTAGAGCCTATGTTGGTCGACATCTTTGCAAATGAGACACATATTATGAAGAAGCTTGACACTTACTTGGATTCATTGTCAAAGTTTGAGATTGGGATGACAAGGGTGGAAGTTGCAAGGACCATCTTAGATGATGGAGAATAGTAGGGACACCTCACATTACTCCAATAGATCAAGGAAGATGGATTGGGATTTTTCTAAGTTTTCTCGCTCTGTTTGTTTTTGGTGTTTTAAGTTTTTAAATTTTTAAACTAGAAACTAGCCATTAGTTTCTGACCTTTTTTGAAATTTTATATTTTCTCATCTTTTTAGCCAAGTGAAGATAATAAATAGATTTAATTTTGTTAGGTGATAATTTTGTAATCCTATAAGGAAGATTTTGATTAAAATATTTAAAAGTAGTAAGTTTCTCTCTGTCATGGTGGCTTTAATAGGTATGTAGGGTTATCAAATCTTTCAACTTGATAAGTGAGCTCACACAAAGAAAGGACTCTAGATAATATACAACAATTACCATCTATGGAGGAGAAAAGGAATGTCTATCTTTGTCAATACCTCAAAAAGTTTTTTGTCCTTTTCTATGTCAGGCCCAAATCTTGTTTGCATCATTGTTCTTATAAAAGGATATTCAAGGGCTTATTTTGGGTCTCTTGTAATGTTTAGAGTCTTTCAAGTCTCATAGTTTTCTCAGAGTACTTCACAAAAGTCATAGTGTATATCTTGTCCATAGGTCTGTAATACAGTGACTTGTCCAGTTCTCATGTCTTGTTTTAATTTATCTTCATGAATAAAATTGATATATGAAGTTTATGCAATTTTTACAAACATCTTGGAATCAAAATTCAATGATTCTTAATTTGTCTCCAATAGATGTATTTCAAAATCTTATGAGATCAATGATCAAGGGTCTTTTTGGTTAAATTTTCTCTCTTGTTGAAAAATTAACTTCTATTAGATTCCTATTATCCATTGCTATTGCTTTTGATTCTAAAATAGAGAAAATGGATGTTAAAATTACTTTCTTGAATAAATATCTTGAGGAGGATGATTATATGCAACAACCTAATGATTTTGTTGTGAAAAGGAAAGAAGAATTGGTTTGCAGGTTAAAGAAATCTTTGTATGGTTTGAAATAGTCACCCATGATATGGTACCATAAGTTTGATACTTTTATATTGGAGGTGGGTTATAAAAATAGTGAGAAAGATCATTGTGTTTATATTAAGGTTATTGATGATCAAATATAATCACTATCTTGTATGTTGACGACATGTTGTTTATCGATAACAAAAAGGTGATGATTAGAGAATTTAAGGCTTATATTTCTGACATATTTGATATGAAAGACTTGCGGGAATCAAAATATATTCTTTAGATAGATATTAATAAATATTGAGCTCATTAAAAGCTTTGGTTAAGACAAAGTAAGTATGTTGATACTATTTTGCATAGGTTTCATATGCATGATTGTAAGCTAGTTAGTATTCCTTTTCAAGCTAGTACAAAGTTGAGTTTAGACATGTGTCCAACTTTTGATGATTATTATGAGTATATTTGTAAGGTTCCTTATTATATTGTTATTAGGAGTTTTATGTATGAAATGATTTGCACTATACTAGATATAGCCCAAGCAATGAGAGTTCTAAGTAGATTTATGTCTAATCTTGGTAAAGAGATTTGGAATTTTGTTAAGAGGGTGTTTAGAAATTTGAAAGCTACCTTTTATTACTATTTGGTTTATCATTGTACTGATGATGTGCCTAATTCATTGGACATATAGTGATTTTTTAATGCATATTGGGTACAAAAGACTTGGATAGTTGAAGGTCCATTTGTGGCTATACATTTAATTTTTTTGGAGGAGAAGTGAGTTGGATGAGTAAGAGCACTAGTACATTTGGGCCTAATTTCCGATGGCTAATTGTCAGATTTGCAATGACCAAACGTCGGACTTCCGACCAACTTTACCATCGGGCTTCTCGATGATGCCATTTGTGTTGGTAGTCTAATGATGTTATGAACTTCTTCGACGACGGCTATATTTGCACCCCTCACCACAAATATCAGCGGATTTTCGTCGGATTTCCGACGGATTTTATGATTTCTCCTCGATGACTGTCCGACATGGAAGTGACATCGGATATACAACATCCTTGTTGGACGTTTCATTAGTTGTCATCAGAATTCTGATGGTGAGAGATGATGTGGGTCAAGCGGCTTTGTCGTCGGTGAATGAAAGCATTGAACGAGTTCTATTTTTAAAAATTGCATTAAACATTTATTTGATTCAGTGTTATTTGCAAAAAATGATTATCAATGATGTTTCCTTTCTCCAAGAATTGTGTAGGATCTTTCCGTTAGATAATATGTAACATCGAAAGACTAAATATTTTCTTTACAAATGCTTATTTTATTTAATTATTATTTGAGCATGAATTAAAATTTATATCTGTACACAAGAAGAACATACAAGCTGAAGAGTCATGTGCAAGCAAATTTCGTAAAAGAAAGCAAACAGGCATTATCTTGAATGACATGAAAACAAGCTCATCAACTGCCTAGAAGAGAGCAATTGGAGAAAAGCAGAGGAAAGTGTTAAAGGGTGATAAATAGATAGAGAGTATGCAATACAAACAAACAATGTCTGGAGTGTCTGATGTGACATCTCTAATTTATGTCTGGAGGGACTAACTAGTTTTGGAGTTCCTACGAAATCTATTGGGCCATGCTTTGGAGGAAATCAATGTGTTCATGCAAGGAGAACCTTTTTTCTATTATGAGAATGATGCTTTTGCACCGAAGGATATTTGGAAGTCAATATCCAAAAATATCTATAGTGTGGAACCAGAGTTGGCGGACTCAAAGTAATTTTCAGCTTTTAGAAGACCAAGAGGTTATGTACACAATCTCCCAATAGAAGGGTGATTTCAAGAATTACCTCTCCCCCCCCATGACTATTCAGGAAGCACTTCCTCAAACAAAGGACTATTGGCCTCCATGGGATCAAAGAAAAAAATTGAAACATAGACTCTAGACGATGTGGTGGTGTCCTTCATGAAGAACTTTGCACTATAATTGAAAATTCACGAGGGAAACTGCAAGATAGTGAAGAGAAATACAATCTTGAAAAGTGGGAAGAATGGATCTTGGTTTGGGTGGGGCCAAGTCAGGTGGCTCCTCTAGAGGTTGACGAGATAGAAATCATATTAGGAATTGAAAAAGATCACACTCATGGAACTTCGTGTGTGAGTGATCGATTGCGGTGTTTGGGTAATGCATTCCAAATAGATACAATTGCATCTTGCAGTTTCCCTCGTGAATTTTCAAATATAGTGCGGAGTTCTTCATGAAGGACACCACCACATCCTCTAGAGTCTATGCTTCATTTTTTTTCTTTGATCTCATGGAGGCCAATAGTCCTTTGTTTGAGGAAGTGCTTCCTGAATAGTCATGGGGGGGAGTGGTAATGCTTGAAATTGCCCTTCTATTGGGAGATTGTGTACATAACCTCTTGATCTTCTGAAAGCTGAAAATTACTTCAAGTCTGCCAACTCTGGTTCCACACTATAGAAATTTTTGGATATTGACTTCCAAATATCCTTCAGTAAAAAAGCATCATTCTCATAATAGAAAAAAGTTTCTCCTTTCATGAACACATTGATTTCCTCCAAGCGTGCCTCAATAGGTATTGTGGGAAATCCAAAACTAGTTAGTCCCTCTGGACATAAATTAGAGACGTCACATCACACACTCCAGACATTGTTTGTTTGTATTGCATACTCTCTATCTATTTATCACCCTTAAACACTTTCCTCTGCTTTTCTCCAATTTCTCTCCTCTAAGAAGCTGATGAGATTTTTTCCATAGATATAAATTTGTAAATGTATCCCTACAAACACCACAACCATAACTAAAACAAAAAAAATTCTTACTCACAAAAACTAAGTAGCTGGAGAGTTGCAAGTCTACAACATCTCTCAGATGATCAAACTGTTTCTTAATTTTCTTCTTCTGATTAGTCAATGGATTTAGTTGCATGTACAAGTTTTCTATTTGAAGCCTTTTGTTTCCCTATATTTGAGACTTAATAAAATTCTTGTGAGTAGGAAATTGATTCAGGAGTTACGTGTGAAGAATTTGGCAAAGTAAATGATGACAATCAAACTCAAATTTTATTTGTCTTGAAAGCCTTTTATCTTGATGGCATTAAATTAAAGTTCTTTATCTATTTTCTAGTGATCTCTGGAGCAGATGTTGCTTTGCATCAACCTCGGATACATTTAACTTGTGTTGTATCTATGGAAATATGTATCATAGGTCGATGCAATGCAACCTCTGCTCCACCAATACCAGATAGAAGAAAAAGTACTTTAATTTAATGCCATCATGATAAAATTCTTTCAAGACATATATTAGGTATAAAAGGAAGCCTACCCTGTCATTTGAAGGGATTTACCTACAATTCAAGTGATCTCTTAATTATAAAATCAATTCAATTCCAAGTGAACAAGCAATCAAGCATTCATCAAGAATTGAAGGAGAAATCAAGTTAAGAAAGATATTTAATAGAGGAGATATTTAATAAAGATATCATCTTTTAAATTAAGAAATGGGCAGGAGATTAAGAATACAAACCTTCCATATTGCACACTTCAAGGTATATTCAAATTACAAGTTACATTTATAGGGTCTATCCTATTTGAGCTAGCTACTATTTCAACACATTCTAACACATGTATCTATTTCTATGCAATAATTAGTAGTAGCTACACATAGACTAGCATGGTACATAAGTTCTTTTCTAATAGTGCCCTTCATATGCAATTATTTCAAGATTATTTATCTCGATGACATTAAATTAAAGTTATTTCTCTATTTTTTGGTGATCTCTGGAGTAGAGGTTGCTTTGAATCGATTTGGGATACATTTAACTTGTGTTGTATCTGCGGAAATATGTATCATAGGTCGATGCAATGCAATCTCTGCTCCACCAATTCCAGATAGAAGATAAAGTACTTTAATTTAATGCCATCAGGATAAAATGCTTTCAAGACATATATTAGGTATAAAAGGAAGCCTACCCCATCATTTGAAGGGATCTACCTACAATTCAAGTGATCTCTTAATTATAAAATCAATTCAATTCCAAGTGAACAAGCAATCAAGCATTGAAGGAGAATTCAAGTTGGTGCAGGTGCATTTGGAAGACCAAAGGACTCAATGAAGCCATTAAAGACTTTTGAAGGTCTTAGGAGTGAAGAGCCAATCAATTATGATGTCTTAAGGTCCATTATGGCGAATGTAACAATGGAGAAATTGCTTGCTAAGGAGCAGCAGTAGCAAATCCGCCTTAAAGAGGGGCACATTTTATGATTGACAGTGTTTAGACATTTCAAATGAAAGGTGAATCCATCATCATTTGGATGGTATAGTGTTTTAAAGAGGGGTATATGAGAAACCCTACTTTTAAGGGTTTGTGAGAGGCTAAATAAGGGATTTTGCATCTAAGAAGGTTAAAACTTGTAAATAATTGCATTTCCTTAGTTTTGAATCATATACTTTCCAAAGAAACCTTTTGATAGTAGATTCTATGTACCATCCTAAACCAAAAAGCATTCATTTTGTCTACATCTGATAGTCATTGCTAAAATCAGTTTAAAGTGTATTCATTTAGGGACCTTTCATAAAATATTCTCAACTTACACATCATAAAAGGATCTTAAAATATTCATTGTTTATAATGATAAGAATTTGGTTGTTCCATACACCTTCCTTTACTATTTTAAAAATATCATCAACCAAAATATTGTGTAGCAGTAGTATGGAGTGCATTTCATCTATTTTATGCCCAAAGATTTCATCATACCACTTTCTTTTCAAAGGCGACTAATCGATTGCAGTGTTTGGGTAATCCATTCCAAATAGATCCAGTTGCATACCATTTATCTGTCTTGATTAAAGACTTTTATCCTGATGGCATTAAATTAAAGTTCTTTCTCTATTTTTTGGTGATCTCTGAAGTAGAGGTTGCTTTGCATTGACCTGGGATACATTTAACTTGTGTTGTATCTATGGAAATATGTATCCTAGGATGATGCAATGCAACCTCTGCTCTACCAATACTAGATAGAAGAGAAAGTACTTTAATTTAAAGCCATCAGGATAAAATACTTTCAAGACATATATTAGGTATAAAAGGAAGCCTACCCTGTCATTTGAAGGGGTCTACCTACAATTCAAGTGATCTTTAAATTATAAAATCAATTCAATTCCAAGTGAATAGGCAATCAAGCATTGAAGGAGAATCCAAGTTGGTGCAGGTGCATTTGGAAGACCAAAGGACTCAATGAAGCCATTGAAGACTTTTGAAGGTCTTAGGAGTGAAGAGCCAATCAATTATGATGTCTTAAGGGGCTAGTCTTAAAAAACACACACTAAGTTTTGAATGCTTAGGTGTGCTATGGGCCCATTCCTTCCCTTGACGTCCCTTCTTGTCCGTTTCCATTAAAAAGATAATCATCGTTAGCATTTGAATTCAAATAGTGTTCCCGCATTTGACTGCATAGAACAAAGCAAATGGCATAAGAAACTCTCATCTACCTTATAGCTGTCATAGAATACCTCCCTGAGGAGATATTCTCATGTTCTTTCTTGCTTTATGTTGTCGATGAAAGACATAACCGCCCTCACAATGCGGTCAATGCAACAAATAGATTTCCATTTCGATCATTTTTATTTGCCAACGTACTCTCTACCTGTGCCAAAATGGGAGCTTGGAATAGAGTATGGGCTTCCATCAAAGTAGAAGGTAAGGGAAATTAATATCAGATGCTTATGGTTGGAAATGCTCTATTTTACATGTTTGGAAAATGTGGAAGTATAGACATAAAAGTGCATGAACTGTTTGGTGAGATGCATCAAAGAAACACGATCTAATGGAATGCTATGATTTCAGGATAAGCACAAAATGTGTTTGAAATGGATTTAGAAACTTCCAACCAAATGTGATTAGTGAGTATAGATGTTGTAGTGCAACTGCCCAGGTACACATGCATGCAAAATGTGTAAGCTTAGATAAGGCACATGAACTGTTTGACATAATGCCTCAAAGATCACCCAATATCCAATGACAGTTGGGAGAAAGAAAACATCAAATTTTTGAGAATCTTAAATATTTATTTATTCATCACTATAAATCTATTATGAATTTAGTCTCAATATTGCAGAAATTTATTCTATTATGAATGCAATATTTAGGGATGTAATCTTTATATATATTTTTTAATTAGGAAAAGGTCCTAATAGAATCCCCAACTAATTAATCTAGAGAAAGATACCACTAAAGAAATAAATTCAATCCTCACCACTATGGTCTTGAAGGCTTTTAAGACACTTGGATTCCTATTTTGGCCCGCTTTTCCTTGACCCTATGTTAAGATAGTAAACTAGTTTGAGAGAATCTATTGGGTGGGAAATTGTGTATGGTTGCAATTATTTTCATGCATGGAAAGTGATTTAAATTTTGGACCAATAGAGGATAAGTATTTCTTGAACCTTCGAGGACATGTGTAGAGCACCACATGGATGTTTCTCCATTATTGAACTCTTTGAATATGTAAGTAAATTATTTTTGGTTGATGACATAGTAAGTGTGGTATTTGTCTTTTCGATATGTTGTGGATAATATTAATCAAATATGGATTTTTTTTGATGGTATCTACACTATGTTTTGGATTGAATTTAGGTAAGCAAAGAGGTAATGGAAGAATAAAAGAGGTACACAAAGGAAGAAGAGTGAAATAGGTGGTTTGGGATGGAGGTTACAAGTATATATGATAATTCGTATGGGTAATTTGTTGTCTATAAAGAGACAAATAAGCTATCACAACTTCAACATGAATGAATGCCTCATCTATAGAAGCAAAAGGTACCTCTAATGGTTTCAAAAATTTGTCAAAATAGTTATGATATACCAAATAATCAAGTGGAATATCCTTTAGGTAACTAATATTATCTTCAAACTATTTATTTTTATTTTCATCATATATGGACCTAATTGCCCCACCTTTAGTAGGAGATAATTTATTACATTTAAAAGTCCATCATAAATAAATTAATTATACATGCTATGTGAATGTTTACTACCACAAATTGATTTTAATTCATTTATCTACATGAATACATTCTTTATTTATTAGTTCTAGGAATGGAGCACTCACATGGGCAAACAAAACGCTAGGTTTGAGAAAAATAGTTAAGAGATTGGATATATTTTTTTATATTTTCCAGATGGCTTGATTATAATGATAATATAATTTTTAAAATAGGTTTATATCACTTTCCTTTGACTTGGTCATGGAAGATCATCTAAACCCCAAATGCACCTTCATCTTTAAAAATATGTAGTTTAAGGTCAATCATTCATATCTATCTTATAAAACATTAGAGGAGTGAGCTTCTAAAAGTAAGAAGTACCAAGATGCGTGCTCTAGTAAAAATTTTGTAGTCCTAAATATCCACAAAATTTGGAACAATAATACAATTTTTAATAATATTTAATTATAAAAGAAAGGATTAAAATGGAAATAAGCACTCTAAATAAATTAATCAGGGTTAAAGGGATAAACTAGGATCAATTCATTAAGGCAAGATTTGTTATCTCAAAATTAATAGATACATGCAAGAAAAGAAATATTAAATCTAGAGATAAAATTCTTGAAAAATTTAGCTAGCTAAAAGTGAAAGAATGTTGTCAAGCTCTCATTTTTGCACAGACTGGAAGAATGTTGGCAAAGGTTGTAGAGGGTAAAGGCTGCTGGCCATTGTAGGGTCTGACTTTATACCCACCGATCAGATTTCATTGGAATTTTGTAAATCCATTTCAACAAACATTGTTTGTGCATATCCTACAATCATAGCATTTCATTAGACCACATTTCTTTGAGGCATCTGACCAAACAGTTCATGCCCTTTGTCTATACTTCCATATTTTCCAAACATGTAAAACAACCTTTGCAATGCAATGAAATGCAATACCTCTGCTCCCTCGATAGGTGGTAGGTCAGGTCGATGCAATGCAACCTCTGCTCCACTAATACCAGATAGAAGAGAAAGTACTTTAATTTAAAGCCATCAAGATAAAATTCTTTCAAGACATATATTAGGTATAAAAGGAAGCCTACCTTGTCATTTGAAGGGGTTTACCTACAATTCAAGTGATCTCTTAATTATAAAATCAATTCAATTCCAAGTGAATAGGCAATGAAGCATTCATCAAGAATTGAAGGATAAATCACTATTGAACTTACCCCTGTCTCATATAACCCTATGTTGGCTACACCCCACAATAATTAGAAGATCCTAATTACTACTATCCTAAACCTTGCATTGATCATCACAATTTCACAGTGAGTTGAGTTAATTAGTCCATTAGCGAGATTGGGAAAGAGTTTGGTATTGAGTTAGGTGTTGGTGGAAGGTTTAAGGAGGTACACTATCATCATAATTAATGTTAGAGAGTGTTGTGTGAAGAAGAATGGCCACAAAAGGAGTGACTGTCCTAAGTGCTTGAGACTGTCACAAAAAGTGAGTGTTGCAGCATTGAATCTTCCTTTGACCTTTGTGTGTTTGGGAGGGTAAAGACCCATGGTGGTATATGTTGAGTGGTTGGGAGGGTAAGACCCACATATCAACTATCTACTTTGACATCCTAGGATGGTGTCCACCTACTCTAAAACCTTGTGGGCACTCTTTATCTGATACTAACATACACATAACATGTGCCTCTCATATAACCCTATGTTGGCTAGGCCCCACCATAATTAGAAGATCCTAATTACTAAAAACACTAGATTCTCCCCTAAAAGGTTGTTGAGTCGTAGAAGGCCTAGCTTGATAGCCCTATAGTCTCTCATACCTAAAATGAGAGACTTTGCCATAGCTGGTTACAAAATTATCTCATGCCTCTTGTATCCTCCCATGTACCTCCTTTTCCATAAGAGACTTTTCCATTGCAACCCTAAAGTCATTTGGATTGGCCATGTGTAGGAAAACTGAAATTTTGGGCTTTCCACCCCTAATGAAATAATTGACAAGTAACTTGTCTTGATTTTAATCTACAAACTACAAGAACTCCAAAAACTAACTCTCATGTTGAGCCACTATGAAACCTTATTATGTAAATTGTGAAACTCATCTATGCATCTCTGTCAAAAATATTTTGAAATGGAACACACTTTGAAGCACTCCAAAATGGTATTTGGAGAGGGTTTGCAATGTGAGTTGGTGCATTTTATCCTCCCAGTACCACAAGGTGAAATCAAGTCCTCTAAAAAATTGCATTGAAAAGTATGCCTTTAAGTTGCTCACATATAGATGCAACCTAAAGCATAAGTCCAAGCTAAGTAACCAAGACTTATCCTCAACCCCATTTGTGGATCTTAAAAATGTAGAGTATTGGAGATGAAGCAACTCTCGAATATGATCCTTTGGCTCATGATATGTGCTTGCTATAGTCTATACCTCTTGTATTTATGCATGATGAGGCTAGGTAATGTGTATTGATCAATATTCTATCTCCTCTATGTGTATTTCCCAAATTCAAGGTGAACTCCTAATAAGCTCCCAAGATGCAAGTATATGCTCCTCTACTACAAGTGGATCCTCATGGCTTGTAAGATTTGAGGTCCATACTCGGGCTACTCATCTTGGTGAAAAATCTCAAAGTGATATAACCCTTCCTTCCATTTCCTACACCCTATTTTCTAACCCACACCTCATAACCTTTACCTCACTTCCTATCATTATTACCTTCCATCTACCTTTCATATCCCCTATCTTAACCTCCTCCACTTTCCTACATCCTATCCTAAACCTTAACCTCATACACACTTACTTTTACTTCACCTACCTAACCCCATCCCATCCTTCACATCCTTTTATCTCCCACCATTCACTTTCCTACCTTCCAAACCCCTAACATATCCTAACTTACTCTTTCACCATTACATCCTTCATCACTTACCTCCCTATCTTATCCTAACCCACACCTCATAACCTTATACCTCTCAACTTCCATTTTATACCACCTTCCTAATGGTACACTTATGCTCCCTTCCAAAATACCGACAAAAAATAGCACTCGATCACTACATAGTGCTCTCACGGTTCTGCAACAGGGATTTTCTGTCGCAACCATATATACCAGCATCCATAATTAGGATATATTTTACATAATGGCACTCGATCATGCAGGTTTAGGTCAACCCTCTCCTTAATTAGGATATATTTTAAATATGGAAAGTAGTGTTAATATGTTTCAGGTTAACTATATTGTTCGTTATTTAAAATGTAGTGTTTAATTAATACATGATTGTAGGATTGTTCAATGGTTTCTTGAGCTCATAATCGATCTAGATTCTTTCACTAGAATCGGCATGGGAGGAACCACTTGATGGGGAAGCTTCAAGAGGATTGAAACACACAATGAGATATGAGGGAAAATGAACAGGGGAACCTACTAGGATGACATGGTGTTGTTGAGCAGAAAATTCAGACTAACACAACAACTCTGCAATCTATCAAAATTCAATCTGCAATCTCGAACTCATTCCCACACAACTCCTGTTCATACACACTCTCACAACAAGAACATAGAGATGCTACCCTACCACATGCGTGCTTCTTCTACCCACGGCCTGTTCTTGCAAATGACCATGAGAATGATAATGTACATTCTTTCTGCCTACACTCCACCATGTTCAAGCCACTTCACATGGTAGACATGCAAGCAGGAGGCATATTTACTCAAATATTCAATTCCTCCAACCCACGTCCCCAATCTATTTGGAGGGAATAAGAAGCAAAAAACAAACAGTTACTTAACTATTCTGCAAACACCAGACTGGGAAATAGTTTTCTAATGTTGGTTTAAACATTATATACTTATAAACAAGGATTCAGTCTCTCGGCCAGGTATGGAGATGAATCTGCTACTTGTTAGGTGGTTTCGAATGGGATATACTAGTGCCAGATCAATGGCTTAATCAAAGACATGAACTCCCCTTCGTGCCCACCGATTAGAGATGGGGGGGAAAGCAAGGGAGGTGGGAAGGGTTGTGACCAACAATGAGTAGCAAACACAAGGGAGGGGATGGGGCTACGATTGATCCCATCCCAAAATGCTACGATCTGGGCTAGGCAGGTGGGAAAGCAATGGATTGGGTGAGCCGGGGTGGGAATAAGAAGTGTCTGATCCCACTGAGGGTCGGGAGCTATAGAAAGCATTTCTATTTAAATCTAAACCCATACACCCCTAACAAAATGCAAAATATCTTACAAATGGGCCCAAAACATGCCCTTATTACATTAAATAATGCCCAGACTTGAAAATGCCCCTAAATGGATGACAAACACAAAAACATAACAAAATTCCTACCATGAAGCTGGGAAGTTTCCCATCACCTGGTATCCTGGTATAGTTGCTCTTGCAGCACCACTTCATTCCACGGTTTGTTCCCTACAGAGGCGGGATTTTGTAATGGTAGAGGCATGACGAAGAGGTGGGATGAAGTAATGGCAGAGGTCAACAAGACGAAGATGTGAGATTTATGAAATGACTTGGTCTTTTTTTTTTTTTGAAGTAATGCACGCGGTCGTCATAGTTTCGATGAACACGGACACTTTTTCTAAAAAAACCCAAATTTCATTGCCAATTCCTTCTCCGTCGAAACCAAATGTAGCATTATCATTGGAATTCCGATGAAATCGGGCATTTAAAAAAAAATAAATTAAATTTGATCATAATATACCTTCTCCGTCAGAATTTTAGGAAAATGTATTAGTGGAGGCAGAATATATGGCTAAAATTCATGCCTCTAAGGAGGTAGTATGGTTACAGAGACTTGGTATTGGCATTCGTTTTGATTGCATGGTGGTGAGGATCAAATGTGATAGTTAGAGTGTTATATGTTTGGCTAAGAAGCCTATGTATTATGATCATACTAAGAATGTTGATGTTTAGTATCACTTTGTGCAATAAATGGATGATAATATTAAGGTATTGATAGAAAAATTTGGAACTTTGGATAATGTTGTATAGATTCTATTACAAAGCCAATGAGTACAAAAAGTTCTCTTTATGCAGGAAGGCCATGGGCCTTGATCATTGTACTTGGTTTTATTTTATGTATCTCTTAGATGTAATTGAAATGTATAATATCAAGTAGGATAATTTTAGAATAAGGTGAGATTAATCTTTCAATCCTAAGTCATTCATATGTCTCCATGTTCTTTGGAAAGTGTTCCCTAGGATATATGAATAAAATATTAAATATTTATACTAATCGGCTATTTGTAATTGCATTTTCAGGAGGTGAAAATTAAGAGGTGATAAATAAAAATAAAAAATGGATAAAATTAACTATTTCAAACATACATAACAAGACATTAAGGGTCATGCATAAGGATATCAAGTTTGAGAGGAGAAAAAGTGTCCACTTGTGGTTCTGAACAATCACTACAAGCTTCAGAGCACTCAAAATATGTAAAGACTAAGTGGCTTTGGGTTTGGAACCCATGAGGAGTCACTTGAAGAGTTATTTATTATTCTGTTAATTCTATTTTTTATTCATTCTCCAAGGCATGGGTTTTTGAAAGTGGTTTTGGCCGCTTGTTTTCATAAAACAACAATTGTTTTTCCTCTCCCATTTTGCTATAAATTTGAGCCAAGGCATAGTTGTTTTATCATTAGTTATTTATTGTTTCCAAGTAGTTCTAGGTGTTGGCATTATAGATGAATTGATTATGTGTTGCCTTGATGTTTTTTTATTGATGTCAACACTAGCTATTATAGTTGGTTATCGACAGACAAGTTTTGGTTACCGGTAGAAGATCTAGTGTTACTGGCAGAAGAGACTATCTGTTGGACAGTTCTGGCATATTTGGATTAGTGAAGTATGTTTGATTTCATGTGTTATATGCTCCATGAGAATTTTTTGGTCAGTTGGTATTGGCTTGGTAATCGGATGCTATCATACACTCTGGTAAACCCTTACCGACACTGGTTTAAGGCTTTACCAGCAGAGCTTTCATTAAGGAATTGTGACAAGATGCATAGTTGGTGTTGGTGCAGCTTCTTCATGGATTTTAGGATGTTGAAGATGTTCTTTGATCATGCTTCAACTTCTTGAAGACATTTCTTTGGCATGGTGGACCCAGAATGGGTCCGGTACCTATCTAGGTTATGGACCGGTATCATGCTAATGTGTACTCTACACGTTACTAGGATTTTTATGGATTTGTTATTATTGTACATGTTACCAGGATGACTCGAGATAATTTATGGATTTGTTATTATTGTACATGTTACCAAGATGACTCGAGATAATTTATGGATTTGTTATTTTTGTGTTGGTCTTAATACAACATGGCATATCATTGTAATATGGAATTATGTGATGATCTTATTATAATATCTTTAGGTGTCCAACCTAATCGGTTTAGGCCTTAGGGTTGTATAAATAAGAGGTAGAAACTCTTTGTAAAGTATCATGGTTATTGGAAAGGTCACGGTCAAGGAATGTAATGTGCGGATATTGTAATATCATTTAGGATGAGGAGTTGGTCGATCATTGGTGATCAAATTGGATTCAGAAGAGGATTTAGTCCTCCGACACTTAGCTTAACCAGGACTGTAATGAGGCATGGTAAATGTTATTTCTAGCAATTTACTCTATTGGATTGTTGTCAATTTATCTTGAGATGGTTGTAGCTTCTCTATATTCAGTGAGACTCTTTTGTAATGAGCAATACGCTCTAGGCAGTGTGCATTCTTGCAAGTGCAGGCCTCTCATTGTAACACACACTTTCTGCAAAGTATCATCTGACTATGGGTAGGCTTCCCACCGTGGTTTTTCCCTTTCTAGGTTTTCCACGTATAAATCATGGTGTTATGTGGTATGGTTTCTTTGCATTGATTATCTGATTAATTGTTAAGTTGTATTGTTTACCGGTATCTATTACTACCAGCATCTGTATATGTTTTACCAGTACTTGACTTGTTTAAGGTGGTATTGTGGATTAAAAGTTATAATCTGTTAACAACTAATTCACCCCCTGCCCCTTCTCAGTTGTTCACTGGTTATCCTAACAATTGGTATCAGATCTTTGGTCCTATTTTAAAGAAGCTTAACCACTTGAGGTAGATCCTATGACAACTAACACTACTAATCCACCGGTAACTATTTTTAGAAGAGAAATCCCTAAGCTTGATGGAAAAAATTATGGGATATGGAAAATTTGAATGGAGACTCATCTTAGATGTCTTAGAAAGGATATTTGGGAGATAAATGAGAAAGGATACACACCTTATGGTCCGACATCTGGTAATCCTGCTCCTGCAGACCTGGATAAGAATATTGAAAATGATTGTAGAGCTAGAGAAGCCCTCTTGTGTGCACTTACTGATCAACACATTATGGGATTGACTAATAAATCATCGGCTAAGGTTATGTGGGATAAATTGAAAACTTTGAATGAAGGTGATCCTACTGTGAAAATTGTTGAACTTGATGGTTACCGGGCAAGATATGAAAACTTGAAAATGGAAGATAATGAAAGAATTGTTGTGTTTATGGAAAGAGTAAATGAGATTGTTATGGGAATCCAATGTTGTGGAGGATTTATAAGTGAAGATGAAATAGTTTCCAAAGTCTTGAGAGCCCTTCCACGGGGTTACAAGATAAAGGCAACTGCAATTAATGAGTTAAGAACAATGACAAACACCTCAATTAATAGAAACATTTTGATTGGGAAATTATCTGCTTTTGAGCTTGAAGAATTTGGATCTTTAGGAGCTGTAAAGTTTGAACCTTCTTTTCATGCATCATCATCAACATCTACCAACAAAAGTGATTGGAAATCCCTATATGCAAAAGAATTGGAAGACATGAGGAAAGAAGATGAAGAACTTGAGCAACTTGAAGCCTTATTTGCTAGAAGAATACCTAAAGGACCAACTGGAAGTAAGTATGAAGGAAAAACACCTTTTAAATGTTTTGCATGTAATACGATTGGTCATTTTGCATCTAGATATCCTGAAAGGAATGCAAGGTTTGATGAAAGAGTTAAGAAATCTTTTAAGCCTAACTAGAACATATATAGATTCAAGAAGAGTAAACAATGCTACATAGGAGATGAGGAAGGAGTAACTGATGACTCTGGAGATGAACCGACAGAAGACTTTACTAGTGGATCTGGAAATGGAAAAGAATGGGTGTTCTATGCTTTGAAGGAAGATGAACCGGAACTGGCTATCAAGAATGAAGAAAAAGCCCCGGCAGCAAAAGTTGAAGATAAGGATGAATGGGTAATTGATAGTGGATGCTCACATCATATGAATGGAGATAAAGGAAAATTTCTATCGCTGCAAGAATACAATGGCAGTCAAGTCAGATTTGGAGATGACAAGGCATGTATGATCAAAGGTAGAGGTATTATTTCTTTGGATGGCAAGCATAGCACTGATAATGTCTATTATGTAGAAGGTTTAAGGCATAATCTTTTGAGTGTTGGTCAATTGGTTGATAAGGGTTTTAAACTTCAGTTTAAAGATAGAAAATGCAAAATTATTAACAAGACTAGTTTGGAGATTGCAACCGATATTTAGACAGGAAGTAATATCTTTCACTTGAACACTGGTAATAAGATATGTTTGATTGCTCATATTTAAGAGAGTTGGCTATGGCATAAGAGGTTGTGTCATGTTAATTTTGATTGTATTGTCAAGATCAGTTCAATTAAGGCAGTTAGAGATATACCTAAGATTATGAAGCCTCATAATTTGGTATGTAAGGAATGTCAATTGGGTAAGCAAGTCAGAAGTTATTTTAAGAGCATACATGATAAATATAATGATGTACTTGATTTGATTCACACTGACTTATGTGGTCCAACAAGGACTAGAAGCTTTCAAGGTGATAGGTATTTCATGCTGATTATTGATGACTATTCTAGAATGATGTGGGTGACTTTTCTAAGGGAGAATTATGAAGCTTTTGAGAAATTCAAGATCTTTAAAGTGAAGGTTGAAACAGAATTTGGATTGAAAATCAAATGTCTAAGATCAGATCATGGTGGTGAGTTCACTTCCCATGAATTTAACAGTTATTATGAGACAAATGGAATTAGGAGACAACTATCTGCACCTATGACTCCTCAGCAAAATGGAGTCGTTGAAAGAAAGAACATAACCATTTTGGATGCAGCTAGATCTATGATGATGGAAGCCAAATTGCCTCATATCTACTGGAGAGAAGCAGTGAGTACAACAGTCTACACATTCAACAAAGTTCACATCAAAGGTGAAACCGGTAAGACCCCTTATGAACTATGGTTTGGACATACACCTACTGTTAAGTATTTTGGAATTTTTGGAAGTAAATGCTATATCAAAAGGGATTATTCAATTGGAAATTTTGACCCTAGATGTGATGAAGGGATATTTCTTGGTTATTCAATTCAGAGAAAAGCATATAGATGTTATAACAAAAGATTGTAGAAAATTGTGGAGAGTGCTAGTGTGAAAGTGGATGAACAGTACAAAAATCATTCTATATCATATGAAAGGGATTTGGCAGTGGAAATGATCAGAGCAGTGAACCTAAAGTTAAAAAGACACCTAGGTATGTAAGATTAAATCATTTTGAAGATCAAATTATTGGAGATAGAAACAAGGGAGTTATGACAAGAAGAAAATTGGCAAATGAAGAGATATGTCTTATTTCTCAAGTTGAACCGACAACTGTTATTGAAGCTTGTAAGGATAAACATTGGTTAAAGGCTATGGAAGATGAATTAGATCAAATAGAGAAGAATGAAACTTGGTCTTTAGTTTCCCGGCCTAAAAATAAGAATTTCATTGGAACTAAATGGGTTTTTAGAAATAAATTGAACGAGGATGGTCAAGTTATAAGGAACAAAGCTAGATTGGTTTGTAAAGGATATTCTCAAATGGAAGGAATTGATTATGGTGAGACATTTGCACCTATAGCTAGAATTGAAGCTGTTAGACTATTTCTTACCTATGCAGCTTATAAGAACTATAAGGTTTATCAAATGGATGTTAAATGTGCATTTTTGAATGGTGAGCTTGAGGAAGAAGTTTACATTGAGCAACCTAATGGATTTTCACTAACAGATGATAAAGATATGGTTTGCAGATTGACAAAATCTTTATATGGATTGAAACAAGCTCCTAGAGTTTGGTATGCAAGGTTGGATAAATATATTTTGAATTTTGGTTTTACCAAAGGTAGTGTTGATAGTAATCTATATTATAAGATCACTGATAATGATATTCTGATTATTAAAGTTTTTCTTGATAATATCATTTTTGGAGGAGAAGATAAACTGTGCATGGAATTTGCTAACAATAGAAGAATGAATTTGAAATGTCCATGATTGGTGAGATGAAATTTTTCTTAGGTTTGCAAATTACTCAAACTGACAAAGGCATATTTATCTGTCAAACTAAGTATCTGAGGGAATTGTTGAAAAAGTTTGGTATGGAGAATTCCAAATTGGTAAGTACTCCTATGGCTACAAGTGAGAAATTATCTATCAAGGATACTTCTACACCGGTAAATCCGACAAGGTATAAGTCTATGATTGGTGGTTAGTTATACCTAACTTAGACTAGACATGATATTATGAATGCAGTAAGTATTGTTTCAAGATATCAAAGTAATCCTAAAGAAAATCATGAATGTGCAGTAAAGAGGATATTTCGGTATTTGCAAGGAACAACAAAATATGGTTTATGGTATTCCAGAAATGATGTTTCACATTATGTGCATATACTAACTCAGATTGGGTAGGTGATACTAATGATAGGAAGAACACTTCTGGTGGAGCTTTCTTTCTTGGAAAGAAACTGGTTTCATGGATCAACAAAAAATAGTCATGCATTTCTTTATCTATTGCAGAAGCTGAGTATGTTGTTGCAACAATTAATTAGACTCAAGTCTTGTGGATGAAGCAAATGTTGAAGGATATCAGGGTAAATTGTAGTGAACCAATTGTTATCTACTATGATAACTCAACAGCTATTGACATGTCTAAGAATATGGTATTTCACTCTAAGACTAAGCATATTTCAATAAAGTATAACTTTATGAAGGACAAGGTTGAAGAAAAGGAAGTCAAATTGGTTTATGTGAACACTAAAGAACAGATTGCAGACATATTCACTAAACCGTTGTCTAAGGAATCATTTGAGTATTTGAGAGATGGGTTAGGGGTTTCTACCCCTCCGATAGAGACTTGATTGATGAAGTTTGTCATTAGTCTGGCATGCATTACCAGAGACATTATTCATTCCGGTACTGATGAGTGGAGCTACTACTCAGGGGGAGTAGTCAGCTTTGAGTTTCAGAGGTTTATATCATTTCTTTGATATTTTTGTCAGATTTCTAGCATTGATGTCAAAGGCAGAGTGATAGTAATGTGAAATCATTCGAAACCTTACAAAGATATCATTCATAGGGGGAGAGCTATTGATTGTTGGTTGTCTTCCACAGGGGAAGACTTGTTTGGCATTTCTTGGTACTTAGATCTTTTTCACATCTAGTGTTGCCATCAATGCCAAAGGGGGATATTGTTGGCATTATGGATGAATTTATTATGTGTTGTATTGATGTTTTGTCATTGATGTCAACACTATCTATTATGGTTGGTTATTGATAGACAAGTTTTGGTTACTGGTAGAAGATCTAGTGTAACCGATAGAAGAGACTATCTGCTGGACACTTTCAGCATGTTTGGATCAGTGAAGTATGTTTGATTTCATGTATTATATGCTCCATGAGCATGTTTTGGTCTGTTGGTATTGGCTTGGTAATTAGATGCTATCATACACTCTGGTAAACCCTTACTGGCACTGGTTTAAGGCTTTACCAACAGAGCTTTCATTAAGTTATCATGATAGGATGCATAGTTGGTGTTGGTGTAACTTCTTCATGGATTTTAGGATGCTGAAGATGTCCTTTGATCATGCTTCAATTGCTTGGAGACATTACTTTAGCATGGTGGACCCAGAATAGGTTCGGTACCTATCTAGGTTATGGACCGATATTTATTATTTTGGTCTTAAGCTGACATGGCATATCATTGTAATATGGAATTATGTAATGATCTTATTGTAATATCTTTAGTTGGCCAGCCTAATTAGTTTAGGCATTAGGGTTTGTATAAATAAGAGGTAGAAAATCTTTGTAAAGTATCATGGTTATTGGAAAGGTCATGGTCAAGGAATGTAATGTGTGAATATTGTAATATCATTCAGGCAATGGAATTGGTGGATCATTGGTGATCGAATTGGATTCAGAAGAGGATTTAGTCCTCTGACACTGAGCTTAACCGAGACTGTAATCAGGCATGGTAGATGCTATTTCTAGAAGTTCACTCTATTGGATTGTTGTCCATTTATCTTGAGATGGTTCTAGCCTCTCTGTAGCCAGTGAGACTCTTTTGTAATGAGTAGTACGCTCTAGGTAGTGTGCCCTCCTGCAAGTGCAAGCCCCTCATTGTAACACATACTTTCTGTAGAAGTATCATCTAACTGTGGGTAGGCTTCCCATTGTGGTTTTTCCCTTTCTAGATTTTCCACATACAAATCATGGTGTTATGTGGTATGGTTGCTTTGCATTGATTATCTGGTTAATTGTTAAGTTGTATTGTTTACCGGTATCTGTTCCTACCAGCATCTGTATATGTTTTACTAGTACTTGATTTGTTTAAGGTTGTAATGTGGATTAAAAGTTATAATCTATTAACAACTGATTCACCCCCCCCTCAGTTGTTCACTGGTTATCCTAACACTAGGATCATTTGGAGAAGTGTAGTGGAGTGTATTATTGTGGTTTTCTCTCTTTTGAATAATAATAATATAATTGCCTTTGTTCTCTGGTGGATTTTTTTCCCGAAAGGTTTTCTCCATGTAAATCTGGTGTCTTTTTTGGTATGGTTGTTTTTATATTTACGTTGAATCATGCAATCACATGTTAATTTTAGATATGGTAATATTTTTCAGATTTTTAATCACATAAGAAATTTAATATTGCAAGCTTTCATCACCTTGTTTCTCAACAAACTAGAAGAAGAGTTGTAAAGAAAAATGAACAAGTGAATTTTCATTTACTGTCAAATATAGAGCCAAGAATTGTTTATGGTTCCAACAAGGATGAAATTTGGATACATGCAATGGAAGAATAATTAAATCAGAATTAGAAAAATCAAACTTGGTAATTGGTACCAAGATATATGGAGAAGAACGTGATATCAACAACACCCATACCCTCATCAGCAAGCTTGATGATGAAAAGGAAACCCAGGAAATTGACCTGGATGCAGAAGGAACCGGGGAAGCCCAAGGCCCAAGAACTCGCACCCATGGAAAGAAGAAGGAAAAGAAAGTGAATAAGGACCTAGAGGAACTAAAAGTAGTTGGGGTGACCTATGATGAGCTGGTGACCAAGGCAGAGGAGCTATTGAAGAAAATTAATATGTAGTGTCTCCTTGGGTTCTTTGCTATTTTTTGTTGTTTTGCTATTTTTTTCTGTTCGCTGGTTTTTTGGACCAGTTGCTTTGTTTGTGGACTCTATTTTCTCATCTTTTTATTATAACTATGGTGTAAAGGTTTCGGGTCCTTAAAACCTGTTTTTCAATCAATCAGAACAAAACGGGTGTTTACAAATAAATTGAATGAAGATGGAGAATTTGTAACAAAAAAAGAAAGGTTGGTATGCAAAAGCTATTCTTAATTGGAAGCAATTGATTTTGAAGAGATTTTTTCTCCAGTGGCAAGAATCAAAGAAATTAAAATGTTTCTTGCTTTTGTTGTTCACATAAACTTCAAAGTAGATTACATGGATGTTAAATCTAGTTTCTTGAATGGTGACTTAGAAGAAGAAGTTTGCATTGTGTAGCCCGATGAATTTAAACTAATAGGAGAACTGAACATGGTATGAAGATTTAAGAAGGAATTATATGGTCTCAAACAAGATCCTAGGGCTTGGTATATAGGACTAAATAAGTACTTACACCATCAAGGATTAAAGAAAGGTACCACAAACAACAAAAATTACATAAAAAGTGAGGATGAAATAATTATAATTGTTGTATATGTCGATGATATAATATTTAGTAAAGATGATGCAACATGTAACAAATTTGCTAAAGAAATTATAATGGTGAAAATGGAATTAGGTAGTTTAGGACCTAATCCCACTTTCATCCAAAGATTGGAATATGAAAGCACCTAAAGGAGTAATCCTCTTTGACTAACTCTTGTGAAAGAGAGTCAAGGAATACTTTTAGGGTCTCTATGTTGGATTTATGTGGATATTGTTGGATGTTTTATGTAAATATGTGCTTATGAGATATCTTTGAGTATTTGAGAGATGCATTTTCATTGATTTCAATATATTTGATTTGACTTGTGGAGTGATGCAATGAAGTTTAGTTAGTTGGTTTATGTTGTATATTGATGATCAGTGTTTGTGGATTAAAGGGTTTGTAGAGTGATATCTCTAGTAGATTTAGTGCAAGTGTTAGAGGTCCACATGAAGATTTGAGTTGGTGTAGATGTTGCTGTGGTAATTCATTATGCTTGTGGATGTTTCTAGATCATGTCCTATTCAAGTTGGTGGTCTGCATTGATCAATGAGCATGCTATTGATAATTTTGTTTGATTATGTGGTTTTCTTCATGTTATTAGCTGACATGATGCTTGTAGCGTGTTGTAGATGTTCGAGATATAATTCTTTTAGGTGTTTGATATTTGCGGTGGTGATTTAGGTCCATGCTATGTCTTAGCTGACATTGTTTTGGTTTGCATGTGATGTTGTAGCATTTATGGCTATATTTTTCTAATTAGGTGATATGTGTTGAGCCAACCTTGATGATATTGATCTAAGGTTGATGTCATTTATAAATGAATGTAATATATTTATAATTGAGTGTGGCATGGATGAGTGTGTGTGAATAATGTATTGATCTTTTGGAGGCAGAGCATAAGTGTGAGAAGAGGAAGTTATATGTGCTTAACCATAATTGTAACCAGGAATTAGAAGATGCTATTTTCTCAATTCATGATCTTCCGGATGTAATCCAAATGTGTTTGTAAGACAATGAGTCTTCCCAGGGTTGTTTCCCTTTGTTGTTTTTGAGCAGTAAGCTTTAGGCATTGTGCCTAAATGCATATGCATTCCCCATTGTAATATTTCATATACTTCAAATAGGGTATCATCATATTGTGGTTAGGTTCCCACCATGTTTTTTCCCTTGACCAAGTTTTCCACATCAAAAATCTTGGTGTTATGTGTGTTCATGTTGTGTTGTTGATTTATGCCTTCATTGTTAATTATTAAATCTAAGATTAAAGTAAGTTGTTGTAAGTTTTGGTGACAACTGAATCACCCCCTGTTAGTTGTTTGCCCTATTTTCTTCACTATATTCCTTTGCTCTATGAAAGGGAATATGCTGAATGTAGGAGAATGCAAAGCTATGCTAATAAGATGAATAAATGTGACTATAACAACAATAATAACACACTGATACAGTAATTGAATTGAGATAGAAAGTACAAATTTGGGAATGAAATTGTGATGTGCATCTGTAATCAAAAATTAATCTTGAATCGACAAGACTAGGGCATTGGGTGTCCTAGTCTTAGAGACTAAAGTAAGCTACAAATTGGGGGACCTATTTATGAGTCTATCTAAGGTAAGCCTATCAAATCTAGAGCCAATTAAGGAGGACCAGTGCATGAAGGGAATGGGGAACCCTTGTCCCTAAAAACTAGGTCCAATTTTTGATAATGGGTCTGTGCTTATTCAATGATATCTTCCAGAAGTTGCCCACTCCGATGAAAACTATGACTACACCTACAAGCTGGAAAATGGTGTGTTTGTGGCTATATAGGGTTTTTCCTTAGTCAAACCCCTTGTTTTGGTAATTTCCACCTCCACAAATATTTGATATTGTACTGAAAATGTGTGTACCATAGAATCTCACATGTTTGTAAGATTCCAATGAGCTAAATGTGAACTAGAGTTCCACTCTATGTTTTGAGTAAAAACCCTAAAATGAATGTAATGTAAATGCTTCAAATCAAAAAATGCAATATAAATGTAAAGAAACAATGAAAATCTAAAAATCAATGTTATGTAATTTTGAAAGTCAAATAGAAATATGAAAATAATATGAAACCATACCAAATCCTAAGGAATAGGTATAAGCCAATCAATAGTCGGTGATCTCCTTATTATCCTTCAAATATATCCTAAAGCTTCCATGAACAATAAAAGTGTTGATGTAGACTTGATTGATGCTGAATTTACTGATTGTAGACTTCACATAAACTTGCTCTTTCACTTCACAAGGATATCCTTCAATTGCTAGATTCAGATCCTCAAATGAGGGAAAGAAAAGGCTATATATCAAACCCTAACTTTAATTTTGATAATAGGCGGACTTAGAATTAATTAAATTCGACACAAAGAAGGATTTGAACATTATAATACCACCAAATTAAGTTCTCAAAATTCAGGGAAAAAAGTGAGGGGCCAAAATGCTAGCTTTTTGTTTCGACTGACTTTTTTCCAATTTTCTAGGGATATGAGATATCGTGATTATAAAGTCAAATCCAACATGGTAGGTTAATCCAAGGTGTTTAAATATGTGAAAATGTTCCTTGAATATTAAAATTAGGACATTATTAGGATTAATTTAAAATAAAATAAAAAGGGGTGCACCCAGGGTTAAGGGCCCAATTTTATGATGTATGAATTATTTAGAGAGAAATTTATATTTAATTAAATTAATAATTAAATGCCTAAAGGAGCCTTAAATTAAAAATGCAATGGGACGCACTAAGGTGGGTGCTAACCTAAGCATGCAATTGGACAACCCTAATTAAGGGTGTACAATTTATGATGCTACAAAAACATAGAAGGAATTTGAAATATTTATGCTAGGTGATTTATCATTCTTTGTTGGACTTAAAATTTATCAATTAGATAGTGAAATCATTATCTCCAAAGCTCACTATGTTAAGGAGATGTTAAATAATTTTGGTATGGAAGACTGCAAACTAGTAAGCACTCCTATGGTAATAGGTTTCCATTTGAGTAAATATGATGAGTCACCTTAGGATGATTAGACTCAATATATATCCATTATTGGGGCCCTATTGTACTTAATTGCATCCAAGCCTAATAGTATGCATGTAGTATTTTGGTTGCAAGGTTTCAAGACAATCCAAAAGAAATTCATGTAGAGGAAGTCAAAAGAATTTTTATATATTTTAGAAACACTCTGGACTATGGATTATGGTACTAAAAGGGTAATGAATTCAACTTAAGTGTCTATATTGATGGTGACTAGTCTAGTTGTCTTGATGATAGAAGAAGTACCAATAGTGGAGCCTTCTATTTTAGAAATAAATTGGTTTCATGGTTCTAAGAAGAAGGATTTAGTATCCTTGTCAACAACACAAGTAGAATATATAGCTACAACATCCTGCCACACTCAAGTGTTATGGATGAAACAAAAATTGAAGGAGATCAAGGTAATTTATGATGAGCCTATTCCTATTCTATGAGAGAATATAATTTCCATTGACATTTCAAAGAATCTAGCAATGTGCTCTAGAACTAGGCACATATCTATCTAGTATCACTTTCTAAGAGAGCAAGTTCTAAATCAAGAGGTGAAATTGGAGGTATGCACCCACAAAGGATTACGTAGAAAAAATATTTACAAAATCTCTTACAAAGGATAAATTTGAGTACCTCAAATTGAAGTTAGGGGTTGTTGCCCTCCTTTTTCCAACTATAAGTGTAGATGGTACATTTATCTAGGGGGAGAAATTCAAGATATATCCTTTTTCTTGGATTGATGAGGTCTAACTCTTAGGGGAAGTAGGTATTGAGTATATTTATGTTGACATTGATAGGGAGAGCATGCTTATTTTCTTAAAGGATCATTTTCTTTTTGCCCCTGATGTCAAAGGGGGAGAGAAAATGGTAGATCTAGAATGTGTTTCCATTAATGAAAAATGGGGAGTTTGTTGTAGTTATGGTGATAGTATGTTGTCATTCATGTCAACCTAAGGGAGATATTGCTGCAGTTGTGGTGATAGTGTGTTGGCATTGACGTCAAGCTGTGTTTTATATGTTGGTAGTTCATGGTTGGATGTCAAAATGTGCTAATCAACTGTGTTGATCTGATGGTCATAGTTCATTGACCAAATGTGTTAATCTAATACTTGGTTGGATGTCAAAATGTGTTGATCTGATGTTCATGGTTTTTTGATCAAATGTTTTAATCTGATGTTTGGTTGGACTTCAAAATTTTCTAAATAAATGTGTTGATATGATGTTCATGTTGGATGTGTTGGGTGAATTTTTTTTCAAACTGTTGAGGTTTACAAAATTATGATTTCAACCACAGTATGAGAGATTAAATCTCTACTAATTTATAAGGAAGACTCCCCCTTTTGTTTACCACTCTCTTAATTTAGAACACAATTCACAATATGATCTCTAATCTAAACATGGATGATACATCATCCTATTCTCTCTTTAGAATAGATGTTATTATCTCCTCTCTTTTTTTAGGAAATAATTTACAATGCCGAGTAGTAATGATTTCTTTACAATTTCAAAGTTACTAATTAACAACTTAGAGCATGTGAATGAATAATATAAAATAAAGAAGAAAAGTTTTCATAAAGGCTCAAAGTACCCCATTGATTCTCTAAGATGAGAGAACAACGTTTGAGCTCAAATTCTCAAAAATCACTATTATCCTATCAACCTTTCTTCAAATAACTTCTTCTATAACCCACGGTATTAACTAAGAAAATCAAAGCAAAGCACAAAGTCTTTATCTTGATTCCTTATTACAACTTTTGATAATATTTTCTCAGAATAACAATATGAACGTCAAAGTCTCCAAGTTATTATTTCCTTCTACCAAGATGACAAAACGAAGCACAAAGTCTTCACAATGATATCTGATGCATGCTAAAAGGCACAAGAGACAAAAGACAAGTTTAGATGTTAATATGCTAGTCACAACCAAAATAAAATAAAACACAAATGAACTTAAAAACCTAAACATGCATATCAAGAGAGATAATAAGCACATAATAAGAAGCATACACAAATGAAAGAGGGAAAGAAAACCCCCCAAGATGCTCCTCCCTTGTTCCTCTCCCCTCCAAGTCCCACACGAGTGTAGCTCTCAACTTTTAGCACTATCTATGGATGTCTTATGAATATTCAAGATGGTTGTGAAAATGAGAAAAAATTCTCATGCAAGTATAAATAAGTTACTATGAGAAAGCACCTAATTAGTCTATGTAAATTTTAGTAAAATAACAATGCAAATGCTTCTAAATGCGCTCTTAAAATGACTATAAGTTTGATGCACAAATACTTCTCCTTATGAAAATAAATATTTATAGGAGAAATAGGGTAATGGATGGTCAAGATTGAGAAAGCTTCACAAGGGCCAGGATTGATGGGTTTATGATCCATGTGATGGTTTTCAACCCAATCGCATGATGACAAGTGTCAACATGAGATGGCTTGAGAGGAGAGGGAAGAAGCATTAAATTCTTGAGATGACATGAAGGTTACCTTGGGAGGGTTTGGTTAGGCTTGAGTTAGTGAATAAAGCTTTTATCCAGTGAATAATGCCTTTATCCAATGGGTAAACTCTTGTGCAAGAGTTAGTGGGGATAACCATGGTCAAAACAATGAATTCTTGGAGAGACCCATGAGTTAAATAAGGGTTGAGTTAGAGGGAAAGCCTCTAACCATATGGGTGAGTTGATTTTAACCATTAATGGTTATGTAAGAGCCATAAATGGTTATGTAAGAACCATAAAAGTTTTAGAAGACTTTAGGGGTTAACTTGTTGAAGGATAAAAAACCTTTAATGCATTTCAAAGACTTTAAGGGCTTTGAGAAGTGACTTCTATTTGCTTAAGCATATGACAATAATTAGGGAGGGGGATTAGGCTAATTTGGAATGGATTAGAAGAATCTAGAAGGGGTTAGGAGGCAAGTGGGTTTGGTGGGCGAGAGAAAATAGGATTTTAATTAAAATAAAATTTATTTATTTCAACTAAATTTGTGCAACTTGCATTTGTAGGAGAATACAAGTGGGAGGGGGGGTTAGAGATTAATTAAATATAATTTATTTATTTATGTGAGGAAAGGGGTTAAATTAAACAAATATGCTCTATTCATTTAATTAATTGTTAGAGTGTGGTTTAATGAATTAATTTAAATAAATTCAATAATTTATTTAATTAATAGAATAAGAGGTTCAAGATGAATTAATTAAATATCAATTTAATTAACCATTGATTGATGGTTAAATAATCAAATAAATAGTAAATATTCATTTAATTAAGTGGACATATTTACGTGTCTACAATATCTTATTACAATTCACTTAAATTTTCTTAAAATAACAAAATGAAGCTCAAAGTCTTCAAAATGCTATCTCTTTGCTAATCACAAATCCTATTTAACAAGAGCTGAAATATGACACAAAGTTCACAAACCAACACTTATTCTACTCTTTAACATTATATTTTTAGAAAACCTTTACTTAATCAAAACAAGATTTTAGTAAGAATTCTCTCATCATAACACGATGAATCCAATACAAAGTTTGAATGCCAAAGATTTCTTATTTGATCAAGTTTGTAAAATAACAATAGGAACACAAAGATTCATTTTTTCTCTTCACTTTAGTAGAGTTTTGTTGCATATAGATTAAATATAAAAATTACAATAAGCAACCTCATATGTATAGGTGAGGCGCAATAAGATAATCTAGGAAAAACTATGACTAAATCAAAGAAGAGTCCTATTTAACTTAGAACTCGTGCATACTCTAGATGTAAAAACTTAAATACAAAATGACACTTGAGGTGTCAAATTCTTATTACAAAAATGCACCTACAAATTTAAAATATTAAAAATACTAAGTGTCACCAGACACTGCGTTTTGGTCTTGCTTCATTAAATTCTCAAATTTCTATAGAACTGCCTTCATTTGTTCTTCATCAGGTCCCTTGGTATGGCTTGTAATGACTCTGACCTGAGTGATGGAATCTCTGAGGCTCATGTAACATTTTCTTGTTCTTTTTCAAAAGAGAGGCTAAATCATCCAGATTAATTTGGATATCTATTAACTTATCAATTGAAGATAATGAGTACACTTGTTTATCAACTTCTTCACCAACAAACAAACTGAATTCTTTGATAATGACATCTTCATGAAGAGGCTTTTGATTCTCATCGAGGAAGGTGAAAGGAAGGGTTGATGTCCTTTCCCTTGTCATTACATTCCTTCTGATATTTTCTCATATATTTGATAAGTGCCTCTAGGATGTTCATTTGATGTTCTAGTACCTCCCTTTGTTCAATATACATATCTCTTGAAGGAAGTACTCCATTGTCAACCAAAACATCTAGTTGGAAATATTCTAACTTTAACCAAGAGTCTTAGTCTTCTCATATGTCTCTAATTCATTTGAGAATAGATCCAAAGTTTTATCTATCTTAGTCTTTGCCTCCTCAAGATTGTTCATTAGGGAAACCACTGAATACAAGAGATGAGTCTCTTGACTCAATAATCTATCCATACACTCAATAGTTGTTCTCCCATGAGAATTGACCTATTCAACTTTCTTAATGATAAGTTCATCCACTGATGAGGTGACTAGTACAATTACCTCTAATAATTTTGTTATCTTGATCAAGATATTAGTAAGTTGATCCATCTATTTCTTCAGTTTGATCTTCTTGACCTTTTCTTCATTGAACATTGTCACAAGATATGTAAAAGATGCTTGAGAATCTTCCACCTCTCCTTCATGTGTCTACTTTCCTAAGTTAATTCTATTGATGACATAATCTGTGGGGAGCACTCTATCCAAATCTGTGTCTGGAGGAGGAATTGCCATTTCTATATATTTGTTCTTTGACTGATCCACTTTCACCTTGGATAAAGTATTGGCCTTTTTGGTACCTTTAGACTTAACAAGAATTAACTGACTGAAGTCAAAGTCATCTAGAGAGATGACTTGTTTGTTTCTCTTGGGAGTGTTGGACACTAGCCAAGGCAACAAAGGTATATCATCATCTACTCCAACAGTTAACACTTGTGATGCCAATTCTTGAGAATGAATGCTTGTGGTAACTATGAGTGGAGTAGAGGTAACAATGATATGTGGATTTTGAGCAAAAAAAAATTTAGGAGGAAGTTGTGTTTGTAATATAAAATTATCAAAATCTTCCAACGTGGAAGAGGTTACCTCAGATAGATTAGGAAGAAAAACACTTTCAATATTATCATGGGGTGTGCCAAGGGCAAACACACTGGTAATTATAGAATAAATGACATGGACCACATGAGTCTAAGATGAATATGAAATAGTGGAATCAAAAGAAATGGTGTCAGAAACTAAAACTAAAGTTGTACCCATAGCATCATATGGTGTAGGAGGAACACCTTCTTATGTCTCTTGAGACTAGGAAATACTTGGGATTTCTAGCAATCCCTCCTCATCAAAATCTTCTTATTCTTGTCCCTTTTCTAGCTCTTCTTCATCATCTTTCTCACCTTCAACATCTTCTTCATCAGCTTCATCATCAACTTGGTTCTCTTGGGTAGATGATTCCCCTTGACTCTTACCTTTCCCTACTATGACTTTAAATCTTTCTACCTTCAAAGTTGTTGTGTCATGTCTATTCTTTGTTCTCAATTCCGAAGTCTTTCCCACAGGTCCTGTAGTGTCATCGTTAGATCCGGTGTGGAAAGGTTTCAACTGAATAACTTGATGGGTCAACCAAACATTGGTATTAGCAAGGATGTTTTGGAACCTAGCCCTTATTGAAGTATTTTCCTTCACAGACCATTGAATCAAGGCCAAAGGAGAATTAGCAACTTTTTTCTTTTCATACATAGGATCTAGGATGTCTCCATCATCCTCAAGATCCTCAGGGATATCAACAAGATCTAAATTTTCAATTTTTTCTATTGTTAGGCGATAGTAGCCAAGCCTCCTAATATCCTCTTCATTTCTATAATCAATCCGCACATCCTCAATCTGATGAACATGAGTGTAACTTTTCTTGATTTTATTCTTCATGCCCCTATAGTCAAAGTGCCTTCTAGCCTTAAAGAACTTCATTGATACTCTCCTCATTTCTCCTCCATGGCTTGGGCCTTGTAGATAGAATTGATAGAATATCTCCCAATGGTGATGGAGAACTTAAGACTAGTCTTGTGAGCTCCAAATTAGTGCTCATGTATGGATATCATCTGACAAGACATATCCATGAGAATGATCTTGTCTAATAGATACCTAGGAAGCATGAAAGGCTCATAATCGAAGCATCCAATTATGAGATATGTGAATGTTGGTAATTGAAAAAAGATACAACCATATTGATTCACAATATTTTAGGCCTCATCTGTCTTTCTCCTCTTTTGAAGGTCCTTATCAAACATACACATGTACTAGGTGAAGAAAGCATCATTGACTCTCCTGAAATGATGCAAACTCTCTTTGAGAGTTAACTATGTGAAATATTGATAAACATGAATCTAACTCCTATCTCCTATAGTAGATAAACCTAGAAAATTCCTCATTGAGGCAACTGAATATACAAGATATGGAGTCATGTAGAACTCCAAGGTGGTGGGTACTTTGGTCAACTAATCACACAAAGCATCAACAATTTGCCTAACCTAGTAGATTTTCTTCTTATTTTGCCTAATGATGTGAATGTACTAATACATTAGTTTGTGATAAGTGTTAGAAACTGGGAGCCCTTTTATTCTACTAAGAAGAGTAATAAGATCATTGACCTCCTAAATGAAGTCACTTTGAGGAATTATCTCAAGCCACCTTGAAATTGTAGGCCTTGAAATCTTCAACCAACTCTCATTGATATTCCTTTTGCATTTGTTTGAATTATTATCATAGTAGGTCACTGTTGACTGCATATCAATGTTAGCATACTAATCTATATGTAGACACTTGAAAATAGTATCAAAGAAAACATCATCAAGCCTCATGAGAGTCTTATTTCCCTCTGCATCCTTCACTGACCTGCTTACTAGATCATACCAGTTAGCTGAGGTTAACAAAAACTTAGGGTTTTGTGCTGACATAGGAAAGGCCACAACCAAATGAATTCCACTATTGATGGTAGTCTCCATTTTCTAGGACACTCGCAGCTCTTCAAATCTTTTCAAGAACTCATCAAGATCAACATGCCCTATTTCTATATCTCTTATATTGTCAATGTTGGAGGTTATAGAAGAAGGAGGAAAAAATAGATGAAGCTCTTGCTTTTTAACTTCATGGATCTTTTGCTCGGTGATGGCTCCATCATTTGAAATAATTGTACTACAATATTAAAAAATATCATCACCATATTCGAGCCAATTAGCCTTCTTATAAGGATTCCAAAAACCCCATTTTGTAGAAAAAAAGCCTCTAATTGAGTGCAAATTGATTTGGCAATATCAATTTGCAAGTGTGTGCATTAAGTGCAAATCGGACTTATAAGTCCGATTAAAACCCAATATAAGTGAAAAACATAAATAAGTGCATATTGGACTTATAAGTCTGATTTGCACTTAAGGAAAAAACAAAAGTCACAAAAGTGTGTATATCAAACTTATAAGTCCGATTCACACTTGGGGAGAGTCACAAATAAATAAGGGATGCATATTGGGTTTACAATCCCAATACACACATAAGGAAAAATCATATATAATATAGGTGCATATCGGGGTTGTAAACCTGATATGCATCTATGTTATATTACAAATAAAATAAGCTGCAAGATGATGCTAGTTGGGGTTGTAACCCTAATTTACACTTGGAGGGTAGAATGGTGTGAGTTAGGGGTACAACCCTGACTAGCACCTCCAAAAAACACTTAAAGAAAAGCACAAAGAAATGGTGTTTGACAAGATCATGGCCTCGTCATGAGTATTGCGTGATGCTCTGGTTCATGGTAGGGTTGTGATATCATCACCGACCATTGGGAAGGTCGCAACAATAGTGATGTGAAGTGAGTCGAGTGAAATCCCAACACACATCAAAGCAAGGGCTTTGGTGTGTGCCGGGTTTTCAAACCTGACTCACACCAAAGACTAGGGAAAGAAAAACTATGAGGCATGTCAAGGTCCTAAAAAATCAACACACCTAAGACTTAGGGAAAGAAAAATGATAGTGAAAGTGGGGAAAATAATTATGATATACACCAAGTTAAAAACTTCGGTGTGTATCGTAAGTACCAACCTGCTTTCATAGTCGAAAAAACAAAGCTAAAGAATTGGTAAAAACTTGAAAGAAAAGGGAGAAAAACACATACCGAATGAGAAAAGCTTCGACCTCTAATAAAAAGATCGTTCCACCTCTAAAGTATCAATCAATTGAGAAAAAATAATATTCAAAATTGAACATAAAAGGGGGGGGAAAGAAATCGAAACAAAAACAAATACTTAAAAACATTAATTGCAAATTGTGCTTAATAATGTGTAATTCAGACTTGTAAGTCCGATTTACACCATGAGACCCAAAAAGAAAAGTAAACCGGACTTACAAGTCTGAATTACACCAAACTATAAAAACCAAAATGTAATGTTGGGTTTAAACCCCGACTTTACACCAAACCAATAAACTTAGTGTAAAATCAGACTTTAATACCGATTTTGCACTAAAGCAATAAAAAATCACTTTTAAGTTAAAATTTGAATTTTAACTAATAAAGAGAGATTTTATAAGATTGAATACTAAGTATTGAATGACCAATGAGGTGACCAAAAATTCCTCAAAAAACTAACCTTAGAGAAACAAGGACAAATTCATCAAAAATTTGTAGGGGGCTATCTTGTTTTCTCTTAAACGAAAACAAGAAAATAGGATGAAAAATGAGCCTTGAGTGACATGATGGACCAAAAAGGATGTTTAAGAATGTCTACCATCTATTCTCTCTATGCACTCTATGTTTGTAAATAGTTTGAAGATGTTTGGTTATGGTATTTAGACAAGAAATGTCCTAAAGACTGTACCACAATTCTCTTCAACTCAAAATATATCTTCACAATTTGGAACTAAGATAGAGGAAGATGTGAAGTAAATATGTATCTTCTACATCTTCACAAAAATTTAGGAGAAGTATTAGGGGCTTGTATATTATAGTTGGTATTGTTGCCTAAACATGATGGATTAGAAAGTTGTTGTACACTTATATTCATTTTAATAATTTCTCTTGTAGTTTGGGGGACTTGATCATACTATTTGCATATTACTTCTTGCCTAGTTTTAGATATTTAGGTGTACCACAAGTATGAACCAAATTGTTATATCTCAAGGCTATTTTGATTGGTTTGCAAGTCACACTAGAGTTTCAATATATGTGTGTTTGCGCCAACTCAATCGAACATGAGAATGTGAAAGGATAGTATATAAATGATGTTGATATTCATATGATGATTTTGTGTGCTCTGCATAGTGATTCTTGGTCTTTTTAGTACTATTTGTTAACTAAAATATTTGGATGAAAGGTTGCATTTTCTGGGCTAACCTAGGCTATTTGCACCAATTCTTTAATGGTTGTGCATGTGTGGAGATGCGTGCCAAACTATTTTTTGTTCTTCCTATATCTTTCCTTGATATGAAATTATTTCTCTTCTACCATGGAAGTATTTGGGTCGACCACATTGGGGGATGTACGTTTCATGCCTACACATTTCATCCTAGCCAACTTGGAGAAAGTTTGTTGATGCCCATGGAGGATATAAATGAAATATAAAATCATTGTAAATGAAGTGCGCACGTGTGTGTGTGTGGCATGGTAAAGAAGTTCTTAATGCATACCAAAGGTAGTGAGTCAAAGGTATACATTCAATTGAGCCAAGAAGTGTGCTGGAGGTAGTGAGCCAAAAGCAACTTGTATTGTCAGTTTGAATTGTTGCAGTAGAATCTTATCATCTATTGATATCAATATGAAGTTGTGGCCTCCTTCTGTAAGTGTTGCAATTCTTAGAAAATGGTGAACTTCCTTTAGTTGTAGCTATAAAACTATGATTTATGGAGTTGCAACTTCCTTTGGGTTGTATCCCATAAAACCTATTGTAATCCTATTTTAATTTTTGAGGCTAGATTTGGACAGTAACTCCAAGAAGCTTTCTCATCATGGTTTTTACCTTGTTGGGTTTTCCATGAAAATTTGGTCTTTATTGTGTAAATTTTATTATTCTATTTCATTATTGTTGATTTATTTTAAGGGTTTAAGTTTGTGCTGAAGGGTTTGATCTATATTTGAATACTGATTCACCCCCTCTTAGTATTTTGGTGTGTTCAACATCATCTACTATTTATTTTAATGTGTAGATGGATAATTCAAGTAAATTCTAGTATAATTATATATCTAATCACTTTAGGACTTCTTAGAACTTTTTTGTCATTATGGTATCCCAAGAGAGGATTTTATGACCAATATTTGCATATGCCTTGATATATTGGTCTTCCAAACTCCTTTACCTTGTATTTTTGTATATTAGTAAATGATCTAAGTAGAATTATATTCCTCATTCTATAACCCAAAATTTCCTTCAGTTACTCCAAGTATGTTTTTAAAAGCAGATCATGAGAGGCATATGACTATTTTAAAAAAAATATACTTAATATAAATTGATTAGTGTGGAATGATAAGTTACAATTTATGCATTTATGACTAATTTACTATTTGATTGTAAATAAGTTCAGGCACTTGATGAGTTTGTTGAATAACCCCTTTAATTTCATGCTTTTGATTCTATGCATAAAGATAGCTAAATGTTGCCTAAGATCATTTATGTACTCTTATTATGATCTAAGTTTTACCAAATATAATTTTATTTATCTATAATTATCCTCATAAATGATATTTTTGATTGATCTTTATGGATAGTGTTTTGATATTTAGAATTGATCTCAATCCACCTAAATTTGTTGAACATTCCACATGACTGAGAGGGGGGTGAATAAGTCTAAAATTTAAAATAATTTACTTTTTATCTATAAAAATTCAAACCACAATTAATTTATTACTTTAAATATGAAACATGAAAGCACAAAGCACAATAAACACATGAACAACATATCTATGTGGAAAACCCTAAACAAGGAAATAACATAGTGAGAATTACACTCACAATATGAATAACTAATTACAATGTTTTAGGATCAAGGCCAAGGATCTCACTGAACCTAAAAGGACTTGCAAGAGTAAGGTACACAACCTTAGGGAAAGATATAAATTACTGCAGAAGTTGCCAAAAGGAACACACTATCTTTTGGTAGATACAGGGAATAGATGAATTGAAATGAACAAGATCTCCTGATCATGAAATCGTCCTTGAACCACTGTGTCAAGCAACGAATATCATGGTAGACACATTTGAAATCAACCATTATCTTAGAACATTGTCACACTAAATATATCACCTTCAAATCTCTTCACAAATTGATTTTCGCATCAAATCATCTTTTCATATCCACTTCACATCAATTCATGCACATTCTATACCTCAACTCATACAATTGTGTATCTATATATACAATATCATTCATTCCCACAACATGTCAACCATAGACAAAATATACAATGCTACATAAATTAGGCCACCGAAACCAATAACACGAAATGCAATCCACTCCTAGAGATAAAGAGGACCCAAACACATCACAACACATCCTTTTAAAATTATTCCAATGAATCACACACAATGACATCCTTCAAGGTTGACATCAAACAAAATATGTAGATAAACAATAAAGCACATTAACTAGTCGGCCCAAAAATATCCTCCAATGCAAAATACACACTATGGGTCTATACACACCATGATGAGATCAATATCAATATTAAAAATCAACTTCTAATGATTATCTAGACCAAAAGAGAATGATTCAAATATGACACCACTTCATCTAGTCAGAGACCAAAATAATTGACAGCACAAATCACACAACATTAATTATCTTGCCAATCAAACTAGCACTAGAAAAAAAACTGGAATACTACACAAACCAAATGAAGTTGTTTGCCAAGATGCAATTCTTGAAACCATATCTCAAAGAAATACCAAGCAATATCCAAAGCAATTTTACAAACAATCTTACTATCAGAAAAAATAACCAACTCTACCATCTAAACAAAAGAGGGCCTAAAAAATTGATAGTGCTATATACACAAACCATTATAATTATATCTAGATCTACGATCCATAATCTTCACAAATTGGATGAATACAAAGAATTATTTTGTTGGGACATTAAATACTCTTTCCTGCATATAAATACCATTTCCTACATATTGGAACTACACTACACCAGTCTTCCAGAAACATTTCATACTTACTCAACATCACCACTGGACCACATGACAACATTAGAACAATTACTTCCAAACCATCTACAACACATAGTGACATCAATGACACCACCATACCACACTAGACAAGTTGACATCGATGACAACACAACTCAATATAACTCAATTTTCCAAAATTCTCTCTCTTTGTCATTGATGGCAACACTTTTACCACCAACAAAACTTCCATCCACACTTGTTGTAACTCTCTCTCCCTGTTGGGTGAAAATTTTGTAAACTTGGGGAGGTTTACAAAATATGAATTTTCACCACAATGTGTGAGACAATATCTCTCAGAAGGAAAGACACAATCTCTCCTATTTATAAGGGAAGGCTCCCCCTTTTTACTACATTATATATGTAAATTTATTCAAACTACTAACTATACACTAATACAGGATGATGCAATTACTTCACTCTCTTTTTTCAGAGTAAGTATTTTCCTAATTCTTGATCTAGAACAAATTTCCTTTCTTGATACTTAAAACAATTCTTACTTGCAGTAATTCAAAAATCTATACTAATTAGAAGCAAAGTGTCCATAAGAGTACAAAGCCTCACATTGCTTCCTTTTCTAAAATGACTTATGGGATGGGAAAATAGCAATGAAGCTCAAAGTCTTCACTTTACCAATTGTAAAGTGGAAAATTGGATCCTAGTGACTCCCCACCTAGGAGAGAGAAAGGAACCACTACGATGATTTTCACTTGGGAATAAATTTACATTCAAAAGAGGGTCTTGAATCCGCTAGATCCAAATTTGAGGGAAATAAGGATGTGAATTCTAAGTAGATTGCAAGTGGTTGAAGTGTGATTTACCCTCTTTTGTAAATGAGAAAGTTGACTTGTTGACTATGTTGGAAAGAGAGAGGAAATGAGTCAAATGAGGAGCTACTAGTTCGGGATCTCACTGTAAATTTGGATTTGAGCTAATTAGACTGATATGGATTTGCCCTGCAAATTTGGAGAAAATTTTTCAGGACCATGGTGGGAACGTACGTGGTCCTCCACAAAATCTGTAAAACGAAAAGGGTTCTTCCGTCTCTAAAAATGAAGCCCAAACCTACAATTATAGCTGTGCACCTGCATCCTACACACAAAAAGAGAGGGAGAATGGTTTTGGATTGGGGTTTGCCTCAGTCAAACCCCGATTGAGGAATCAACCTTGAAAGAAAGTAATTGCAAATTCTTGAATGTAAACAATGGAAATGTATACCTTCTAGATCTACAACTTGTTGATGATTATTGTTTTGCTTCTTGAATGTAACCACAAATGTTGTATGAAATGGCATGTAACACGAAAAAACCCTAACACATACACATGCTTGCAAATGAATGTTGTAATGTTGCTCCAATGGATGAATGAAGAAGACTTGAATGCTTGAATGCTTGATGATGACCTTGGAATCTAGTATCTTCTCATTATGCTTATTATCCCTTATCATGCATCTTTATCCCCCTTGAATGAGGGTATTGAATTATTTTTTATACATTCCTCAAGGATTAATTTTCAACCACCAAAGGCCAACAAAGAGGAATTGGAAACCCCGAAGACAAATTGTGCATAGGAGACCGGGTAGACCTGACATAGGGCCACCCTAAGGGATGGGGACAAGGGTGCCACACCCCTGTCCTGCCCTATTTTAGGGCCTGGATAGGGTCTAGACCAAACACATGACATGAAGGAGGAAGGGTGAAGGGGTGAGAATGCAGAAATAGGTCTCGATTAGGGAAGGAGATGTCGTCACCAAGATGAGGACCTCAAATATGGTTAAAATTGTAGGAGGCGCAATTTTATGACACTACACTAATATCCTATCAATCTCTTTACAAATAACTCTTTTAACCAATATTTCAAACCAAATAAAAAATGAAGCACAAAGTCTTTATGTTTCTACTTGCATACAATTAATAAACTTTTTGAAAAGATAATGAAGAAAATGTCAAAGTCTTTAACTTATTATCCACATACAATTTTTACTTTCAAATTCTCAAGTAACACAAAGTGTACTTAGCAAATATTAATAGCTCTTTTATATCACACAATTCACACTACTAAACTGAGTCTCACTAAGAATATGACATAAATGACATAAGAACGTCTATATCATAAACAAAAAATGATTCCAACACAAAGTTTGAAAGCCAAAATTTGTCTTCTTCTTATTTAGATTGAGCTTGCAAAATCACAATTTGAAGACAAAGTCTCACTTTGCTTTTCACTTTGATATAGTTTTTCTGCATAAAAAATAAAAGGTACTAATTATAAAGAGCACCCTCATATATATAGGTGAGGTGCAATGAGCAAAAATAGAAAAGCTGCACAACTAATTATGACCAAGTCAAAAGTAGAGTTTGATTTGACTTAGGACTTGTGCAATCCTACATGCAAAACTATATATACAAAATGACACCTGAAGTGTCAATTGAAATTACAAAATTACACTACACTAGAAATGCATAAAAATGGCTAAGTGTCCAGAGACACATCTTTCTTATGATCACCCTTCTTTAGAAAATCTTTATATTGTTGCTAGGTAGCTTGTATTTAAGAATCATCTGGTGTTTGCAATGTTTGATGCCACTGAGGATGGTGGGAAGACCATATAGGAATCTTGCTTCATGAAATTCATCTTTTTTTGACTCAAAGAAGGTGAAGTCATCTAGTATAAATTGTGACTAAAATATATTTGAGAAAGACCTCCCGAGTTAGCCAAATTATCCTTATGAGAAAAAGGTCTTCATTGGAACAAGAGAATTAAAAAGGTCTTGCATAAGATGTCTTCAAAGGTCCTCCAAGAGTAAAAATTCCTCTTCATACTTAAAGAAATTATAAGTAAAAATTGTATCCTATGTTTTCTATACTTATAAAAATTCCTAAATGTAGGTGTCAATCGGGTATGTAGGTCCGATTTGCACCAAGGGTAATGCTTATTGAATGTGAGATGCAAATCAGGTCTACAGACCTGATTTACACCTTGAGAGGGTAAATCAAAATTTAGTGTAATTCAGATCTATGGAACCGACATACACCTAAGGGAAGAACAACTCATGTAAGTTGGGTTCATTGGCCCAACTTACACCACAAAAGATAACAATGCCAATGTAGGTTGGGTCTGTGAACCCGACTTACATTGTGGGAAAGTAATGATGATGGTGTTGTTCAGGTTTGTAGAGCTAGATGACATCATTTGTTTGGTGTAGTACATATCTATAGATCCAAACAACATTGTTTTTGCAGTATTTCATGAGATATGATTTGGCATGCTAGGGTTATGGTGTTATTCAAGCTGACAGGCCAGACCTTCATTACAAAATTTGTGTGCAATGAAAATGGTGTAGGGAGGGTTTGGTGTATGTCGATCCTATGGACTTGAACTATACCAAGTCACATATGCTTAATGTGTATTTCCGGTTCGTAATCCTAAAATACACTTGAACTTGATTTCTAGGTGTATAGTCAGGTTTAAAACCTGATAATATACTAAAACAACAAAATAAAACTAACTCCTAAAAGGCATTTTGTTAATTATTTCAAATCGAGATTGTAATAACCCACCCTAGATTCATCCAACAAAAATTGAGTATAATTTTTTTTCTTTATTATGTTTTATTCAATTGCATACTCTGGGCATCCATCCAATAGGATTGGGCATTCATCCATTCGGGAGGAGCTTCTAACCATACGGGTTAGGCAATTGTCCATACGGGACGTAAATTCCATCTATCCAATACGGGATAGGCATCTACCCATACGGGGTAGGCATCCATCCAAACGGGATAGGAGATGCTCTGGCCAGAGACTTAGACTCATCAGGACCATTCGGGTCCTGAGCCACTCACTAAGTACTACATTCCTCTAACAAGAATGCACCAAGGTCGCCGTCCTTAGGAGTAATAAGAAAATAATACAAGCTTGAATTCCGCCTCGGAATTTGGCTTAAAGCCTCGGGAAGTCAAGCGAATCCATACGGGATTCCTTCCGAGTATGCATTGGATTAAATTTGATTAACTTATCTTTCAATTAGGATTCTTACTCAACCAAGCCTAGACCCCACCCACGAACGCCTGAGTACGAGGGACAACTCCATCCCAAGACTGCCTACATACCCGCTTCGGCACGGGATCAAGGCGTAAAGTATGTAGTTCTATTTTCTAATCTATGGTTTGATGTAAACTGATTTTTGTGGGTACGCAACCCTTTCTAGGGTCAGTGTCCCAGATAGTTTCTCTGCGGTTGCTACCCACGAAGGTAGCATTTAAGCGAAGGCTCAAGATGGCCCATTGCTTGTGGCCTAACAAAATAACTAGAACCTAATTCTTATCATGAGCGTCACCCAATTGCAAATCACCAATATCCCTTCGAGGTGAATAATTAAATAAAATAAAAAAATAAGTAAATTTCACGAGAGCTCTTAACTTGACCATCCCTAAGAGGGGTTTACTATGGTTTATCTCAACGGATGTGGAATTCAATTAAAAGTTATCTTATTAAATTATCGATCCAAGAGGGATTACCCGCCCCTTGGATTTTTAACTTCCAAATGTCCCTTATTACTCCCCGATGATTTATAGGGACGATGCCACAGATGTCGTTAATGCAGCTTTATTAGGCGTTAAGTGCAGTAGTTCAACACGACGGCATTACCCGTAAGCATGACCCAGAGGCACCGTATATACCGAACGCTGCTAGTTTTAGTTTTCCAACTCCATTTGTTTAGTTTTCTAAACTAACATCATACTTGAATATAATTATGAAATGGATGTACATAATTTTAAACCTTAAATACTATTTGAACAAAGAATATCATTATTCTACAGTTAATTAGATTAATACATGTATTGGCATGGTAAAGATAATTGTGAACTTACAAGTAATCGCATGAAAATTAAGGAATACGAAATAATCATAATGCAATGCAAAAGTAACGTCATTTATATTCAAAATGCAGAAATGTTTTTCTCTATCGCAAGACTTAATTAGTTATAAGGTTACAAATTTCTCATGAGTGACCAAATTGAATAATAATGAGACTTTACTTATCTCAAAAGTTATGGGTCAAATAATCCATTCATTTCTCTAAGGATTTGAAATAATACATTGAATTCAACTCTTGTTAATTTTAAGGAAATTAAATTTAGCTAAACAAATGTACACAAAAAAAAGAAATTAATTTAATTTTCATTTAAAACGATACACAAAAAAAAATACTTAAATGTTAAATCGAATGTTAAACTTCCATCGAAATTTCCCATGGCAATCTCGTTTTAATTATTGTATATAGAACCGGGGGTGGGGACCACGGGTCCCGCCACTCCCTACGGTCCTGCATGTGCAGGCCCGTAGGGGTTGACGGGGCCACGTGGTCCCCTCCACTCCCCTGCGGCCACTTGCAGTGATCGCAGGGTAGTGGGGGTACCACTAACCCTGCCGGCTTACGGTAACGCCCTTCTGCGCTCGAATGGTTATTTTCGGGGTCTGTGCGTACGTGCGGTTATTTTGGGGTCTGTGCGTACGCAGTGATTGATAATGTATCATTTAAATTGCAAATTGACAATGGGGTTATATAATCTATATATATATATATATATATTTGTATATATATATATATATAAATATATATATGGTTTCAAATTCTTTACAGGATAATTTTAATTCAAGAAGGTAAGAACAGGTAAAATAACTGAGTAATTCTTGGTTTGTCTCCTTACAGAAACCAGACCTTTAATGTATGTATATATATATTTTTTTTTTATAAATCAGAATCACAGAAAGAGAGAGAGAAAGATTTATCCAGCCATTACAGGAAGGGAGTTGTTCTCAGACTTCTCAGGAAATTGGTTTGTTTCCAGGGTTATTCTCAGAGTCCAGGAGGATTTATTCAACTTGTAATTTCAGTGAGCTCTTTATTCAATCCACAAAGAGTTTTCAAAAAGAAAATAATAATAAGAATACTCCTTAAATGAGATTTGGATAACAATAACCAGAGAGATGAAAGATGGTTCTTCTTAGCCAGAATCAAAAAGAATAAGAGGAACAATTTAAATCTGGATCTAGATTTAATATTACATTATATTTTTAAAAAAAAAACAGTGAATCTAATTCTTTGTCAAGCAAATTTAATCTACTTCCTTATCAAGAATCTGAAACTATTAATCAACAATTGTTCTATTCTACTCCAAAATTTAAAACTAAATTTTATCAAAGTTTGAAACAATGAATCAACAAATTTATTTTTCTTTCTATCAAACATTTTAATCTACTCCAAATCTGAACTAAATTTTATCAAAATCTGAATAATGAATCAACAATTTATTTTCCAAAATCAAGAATCCAAACAATGAATAAACAATTTAAAACATTTTAATCTAATTCTTATCAAAGTCTGAAACTAATTTCACGAATGAATTTCATTTTCATAAAATAATCTGATCTAATCTACAACAAGAACAAGATGCACAAACTAAGCTTGAAGGAACCTGGATGCTTGCAAAAAAAAATGATGTAGAGTCTTCCTTGATCCTCCAAATTGAAGTGAAATACTCCCAGCAAAACCTTGGCTGCAAATGAAAAATGGACTACAAAGGAGAAATTGCAGAATTTTCTTATGGAATAGCTAGCTTTTCTTTTGAAACTTGTACCTATTTTATAAAGCAAATTTCAAATTCCCACTACCTAATTTTAAATTGAAAAAAATGAGATTCTCTCCCAATTTGGCCTCCATGCAAATTAATTGGGCTTAGTGGGAGGAGTTACATGCAAGGAGGTGGAGAAGCCTCTAGAAGCTTCTTATTCCTCCTACAACATGTGCCTTAATGTGAGGGAAATTAAATAACTAAATTAAAAATGCATTTTCCATGTGTGTGTGGTTTATTAATTTATTCCCTTACAATATTCAATAATTCATCCAAAGAGTATAAATAAAGTTTTGTATTTAAATCAAAAAAAAAAGAAATGATAAAGGAGGGTTGTGACAGAGATGAGTTATCGAGGGCCAAGTCACAGATAAAGACAACACAATTTTACCTCAATCAATGTGTTTAGAACACATGGGCTACAAATTGGACAAAATTTGTAGGGGTTATCCCATAATTTGAGCAAGCCAAAATTGAGGATAACACTCCCCCAATAATATCTCTCTCCCCCTTTGACATCAAGGACAAAAAACACACTATAGAAATCAACATCTACTAAACTAAACTCTATTACTTCTTAATTTTGTTTATCTCTTCTGGAAATAACTCTGATTGCTCCATTTGTAACCACACACAATACTACTCCCCTTGAGCGTATCAACCACATCAATCTAGGAGACAAAAGATGAACTTTAAATCTCCCTCTAGATAGATGCACAACTTGAATGCATCTAGTTTGAATAAGGATGGGTAATAAACCCTAACTTTTGCTAGAGATACTCAAATGTATCCTTCACTAGAGCCTCCAATAAAGATATCTACAATTTTTTCCTTAGTAGGTACATACTTCAATCCGACTTCCTTCTCAACAACTTTCTCTCTTAAGAAATTATAACAAATTGAATTGTGTTTGGTTCTTGAATGCATCACCAAATTCTTTGAAATATTAATTACACTTGTATTAACCCACATAATTGGAATTGCCTCATCATACTTTACCTTTATTTCTCTAAGAGTTTGCGTCATCCATATGACTTGAGTACAACAAGATCTTGTTGCAATGTATTCCGCTTTTGTAGTAGATAATGATATTGAATCCTATTTCTTACTCAGCCAAGAGACCAATATGTTTGCCAAGAAAAATGAATCACCACTTGTACTTCTCTTGTTAGCAGTACATCTAGCCAAATCAACATCTACATATGCTCTCAAAGTGAAATCATCATCCTTCTTATACCATAAACTATAATCTAGAATCACTTTCAAATATCTAAATAACTTTTTTACTGCTTGATCTTGAGATTGCTTAGGATGAGCTTGATATATAGAAAGCAAACAAACAAGCTGCATAATATCTGGTCTTGAAGTAGTCAAATACAATAAACCTCCAATCATAGATCTATATTGTTTTTTATCAACATACAAAGATCCATCATCCTCCCTTAACATACAAACAATAGCCATAGGGGTTGCAACTAGTTTAGAATTCTCCATCCTAAACTTCTTCAACATCTCCTTGAAATACTTAGTATAAGAAATGAAAATACCTTTTTCTAATTGTCTAACTTGAAGACCAGGGAAAAATAACAAGTCACCTATTATAAACATTGCAAACTCATTTTGCATCTCTTTTGAAAATTGTGTACAACAAAATGTGATCTAAATGAAATGGAGAATGCATGCAACAAAATGTGATCTCAATGGAATGGATATTGTTGGTGAAATTAAATTATTTTATTTATCTTTACGATATAACTACACTTTGTTGGTATTGTTGGCATTAGGTTGTCATTGATATCAACTGGTTTGGCATGGTCACCGGTGAGTAACTAATGGTGACTAGTATGGGTGAAGTAAGACATAATGATGCCAACCAATATGTTTGTAAGTAGACAGAAAGGTATGTTACCGGTACATATGAAATGCATTATCTATCGGTAAAGTAGGACCACCGGCAAGGCAAAACAAGCAAGAAAAGAAGAAGTGAAGGATGTGAATCATTATAAATAGAAGTTTAATGCTACTGGTAAATGGATTTAGTAGATGGACCAACATGTTTGATGGAAGGCCAAGTTGTTCCACTGACAAAGAAGGGGTCTGCAGATACGAAGGACAATCGGTGTAGTTAGGTTATACCGGTAAGGTGAGTCGAACCGGTAGTCAGGCTTGGTCAGCGAAGGATGTCTAATTGACATAGCAGACTGAAGATGATGCCAAAATGAAATAGCAAACTGAGAATAGGTGGATGTCAATAAGGATGACAGGTGGAAACCAAGTGGCGAGCACACAGAGGTCAGTGAAGTATTCATCGACTTAGTGGTTTACAAGAAAGTCAAATTTAATGAAGATCCTGCAAATCATGGGATGATGGAAAAATGTTGTGAGTCGAGGAAGACAAGGTGATTGAACTGACCTTGTAAGATGATCTGATCTTTGTACCCGTTTGCCGAAGGAAACAACCAAGCCATTAATGGAGATTGATAGATAAACATAGAAAATCATGTCGTAGACATCCAAAAATAGAAAACACACATTGAAAAGCAAGGAGATGGCGGTGTTGTTTAGTGTAATGCAGATCACCATTCTAGAAAAGAAAATCAGATCAGACCCAATACAAAATGAGTTGGTGAAGGTAAAACCTAACACGACACCGTTTGAATGCTGCTTTGGTGGGAACCCTTATAAAAAAATATGTCAACTCGAGACTGAAAGGATGGATGCTAGATGCGAGGAGTGAGAGGAAAGAGAGGCTGAGCAAGAAGAAATACCATCTTCCTAAGAGTTTTTTCTCAGAGAGTCAGAGTGTGTGTTAGCAGGTCACCGATGAGAAGGTCTAACCGGTAGAGACAAAGTAACCGGTAAACTGTTATAGTCTTAACAATAAAGCATATCGGTAAGGAGTGATTGGTTAGGAAGGCATCCAAGAAGGACACTATGAAGTGTGAGGCTTAGAGAGAGAGGAGAGAAAGGTTGGGAGGAATCAATGAGTGATAAGAGAAATTAATTTGATAACCGACAGTGTGAGAACCAGTGAAGAAGAGGAGGTTGTTAACCAGCAGACATCAGTTGATCAGGTGTTGTAGAACTCATTTGCAACTAAGTGCTATCATTGCATCAAAATTGTATTTCATCACATTACACCGAGTTGGTGCTTGGTGCAAGGGTTTGTGCCCTAAATCAGTAGGGGTTGGTGCTCCTTGGGTTGGTGCCCTAAATCATTGTAATTTGTTGTTTCATTATGAGGTTGGATTGGAGCAATAGACTCTAGCAACATTTCTCACTGAGGTTTTTCCCATATTGGGTTTTCCTTGTACATTTGGTGTTGTGGGTTATGCATTTGTGTGTTTGTCTCTTTTGATATCCACTCTTATCTTATCGGTGTGATTGTTTAGTGTTTAGGTTGTTAATTGGTACTCAAGGCTTGGCTTAAAAGGAAAAGATTTTAGGAACCACTGATTCACCCCCCTCTTAGTGGTACATTATGTTCAACAATTAGTATCAGAGCCTAGGTTCCTAGATGATTAAATCTTTCTATGGCTTGGGTAGATTCTAGTCACAAAACACAATGGCAAGAAATGAGTCCACCTCCTCAAAAGCCCCCATGTTTGATGGATCTAACTATGCCTTCTGGAGTAGAAGAATGGAGACCTATATTTCCTCTCTTGGTTTTGATGTGTGGCTATCTATCAAGAATGGGTATACTATCCCTAGTGTTCCTCCCATTGATATGGATGGTAAGGTGTATAAGAATAATGCAAAGGCAAAACATGCTATCTTAAGAGGGTTGTTTGATAATGAGTTTGTCAAGGTCATGCATTGTGCGTTCACCAAGAATACTTGGGATAAATTGCAGAGTTTATTTTAAGGAGATGCCTAAGTCAAAGAGGCCAAGATACAATCACTAAGAAGTTAGCTTGAAGGCATCAAGATGAAATATGAAGAAAAGATTGCAGACTACCTTCATAGAGTAGATGAAACTGTGAACACCATCAGAGGACTTGGAGAAGAAATTGTTGATGAAATCATTTTCAAAAAGGTACTTAGATCTCTGACATCTAAGTATGATACTAAGGTTTTTGCCATAAAGGAAGCAAAGGATCTGAAGACCTTCACAATGGATGAGTTATTTGGCTCTCTACCAGCCTATGAAATGAGAACAAACGGTGAAGCATCTTCAAGGAAAGAGGTAGCATTCAACTCCACAAAAAAGGGCAAGGAAGAGGTTTCTCATAAAGGAACCAGTGAAGACTTGGATGCAGAGGTAGAAAACTCTGTCTGAAAATTCAAGAGAGGATCTAACAAGTATATAGGGAAGTTACCACTCAAATACTTCAATTGTGGTAAAGTTGGACACTTTTCTTTAAAATGTCCTTATAATGAAACCGGTGGAGATGAGCAAAGAAGTTTTGGCAGATCTGCCAGTAAAGACAAAGAAAGGAATGTCTACCGACAATGAAGAAGAGGCTACTAGAAGCATAACAACCTGTATACTATTGAGGATGATGTCATGGACAAAGGAAGTGCATCGAAAGATGACTACCATGAGAATGAAAGAGAAGGTAATCTCTTTATGGCTCTAGATGATCCGGTTGGTGAAGATGAGGAAGAAGAAGATGTTGAAGTTGAAGTGGATCTAGAAGGTGAACTTAGAAGTGCTCCTGAGGAGTTAAGTAAGATAGGGAGAGAACTCAAGAAGTTCAAGCTTGCTGCAACAGAAGAACAAGATCACTTGAAGCAATCTCTAGATGAGTCCAATCAAGTTATCTCTAACCCAAAACTCCAATTGGAAGAAGCCAAGAGGATATGTGAAGTTACATCCTCTGATCTGTTAAAGAAGGAAAGTGAGCATCAAGATCTAGAAGCAAAAATAGTGAAGCTCAAAAAGATCTTGAAAAGAGTAAGGATTAACTGAAAGTGAGAAGCAAATATGAGGGTAGCACAAAAGTTGTAGACAAGATGTTGAGAAAATAGAAGCAATCTTAAGATACCGGTGGCTTAGGATTTGAAGAAGGAAATATTTCAAACAAAAAAGACACATCCAATAAGGAGATACAGTTCACTTCTTCTAGTGAAGGTGAAGAAAAGAAGACATTCGCAGTAAACAAGGATACCGGTAAGAAGAATTATGTACATAGAAGCTGTTAGAAACTGTCACACAAACCGGTATACACAATCAATGAACCGAAGACCACACTCAATGGACTAGAATGCAGATTTGAGGAGAAATGCAAGGGTTGATCATGAAGGATTCACTAGAGTTAGCAGCATGAAAGGAAGACCCCCGGTGAGAACTTTTGTAGGACCAAGGCAACCTAACCGGTATGATCCAAACTTTCATGGTTATTGTTACCGGTGTAACAAATTTGGACATAGGTTAGCTAATTGTAGATTGACCAATAATCCCACTATGAGTTATGAAAGTAGAAATCCATTTAATACACTCTAGGATATGAATGTTGTCTGTTATCAATGCAATGGATTTGGTCATAGGAGTTTTGAATGTAGGAAGATTAAACCGGTGTCCTACAATAGTTTCAAAGATTCATCTTTCAATGTAAATGTGAAATGATATAACTGTCAAGAGTTTGGACATATAGAAAAGCTTTTAAGAATAGGAAAATCAAGCAAAAGAGGACAAATCCTGATCAAGAATTAGTAGCCAAACCAGAGCACAAAATTGCAATCAATAAGAAGAAGGAAACTTAACTGGTTTGGGTTGAGAAAGAAAAGGACAAAGTTGAATCAAGTCTGATAGTATAGACTACCCTACATACTGAAAGAAGAAATCTATGGGTTATAGATAGTGGTTGTTCCAACCACATGACCGATGATAAAAATAAATTGATCAAACTTGAAGACTAGAATGGTGGCTTAGTAAGGTTTGGAGACAACTCATCGATAAAAATAAAGGGAAAAGGTACTTTGAACATTGATGGCAAACTGAAAGCACATGATATGTATTATGTGGAAGGCCTGAAGCACAATTTGCTAAGTGTGAGTCAGATGTGTGACAAAGGTTATAAATTCACCTTTGAATCTACCAGCTGCCAGATAAAGAAGGATAGTATCAATCAGATTGTAGTTGAAGGTAAGAGGACTGATGGTAATGTATACAATCTAAAAGAATGTTTTGAATCCCAATGCATGTTGAGACAAGTGGATGAAAGCTGGTTGGGGCACAAAAGATTAGGCCACATAAATTTTGATAATCTAGTGGTCGTAAGCAAAAAGGGTTGTCTGAGAAATATACCACCTATCATCAAAGCGGTAAGAACCTTTTGTGATGAATGTGTGAAAGGAAAGAAGACTAAGGTGAAATTGAAGATAAAAGAACACAATACTTCTAGACCACTTGAGCTGGTGCATACAAATCTATGTGGTCTGACTAGGATAAGAGCTCTTGCCAATGAAATATATTTTATGCTCTTCATTGATTACTATTCAAGAATGACATGGGTCACTTTTCTACAAGATAAATAATAAGAATTTGACACATTCAAGATCTTTCAGAAGATGGTAGAGAAGGAAAGGGGGTGAAATTTGAAATGCCTAAGATCTGATAGGGGTGGAAAGTTCACATCAAATGAGTTTGAAGATTACTATGAAAGACATGGAATCATAAGGCAATATTCAGCCCCTAGGACACCACAACAAAATGGTGTGGTAGAAAAGAAGAATAGGATAGTCAAGGAGATGGCCTGAACCATGTTTAATGAGGCAAGTTTGTCAGACATGTATTGGAAGGAAGTGTTCATACTATTGCATATACCTTGAACTGGGTTCAACTAATAACAAATAATAGAATGACACCTTATGAGTTGTGATATGATCGGAAACCATTAGTTAAGTACTTCAAAGTATTTGAAAGCAAGTGTTTTATCAAGAGAAATATGGATGGTTCAGGTAGTTTTGATTCCAAGAGTGATGAAGGGATATTCCTTGGTTACTCAACAAATAGTAAGGCCTATAAATGCTACAACAAAAGACTGAGAAGAGTCATTGAGAGTGTGCATGTAAGAGTTGATGAGGATATGCATAAAGGAAGACAAGCACAAGTAAACTGACATGACAATTTTGGTGATGAAGGTGAAGAAGCTCAGTCAGACAATGAACTGGAAGAGGCATCCAATAAAGTCCCTAACCAGTATGTGCAAAAAAACAACCCGGAAGAGCAGATTTTAGGTAATAAGAGTGATGGTGTGCCAACTAGAAGAAGACCTGCCCGAAATGATGAACAAGTCAATTTCTGCCTCATGACTAAAGTAGAACCTAAAACATTCAATCAGGCCAACAAAAGTCATAAATGGATGGTCTCCAAGGAAGAAGAGTTGCAGCAGATTGAAAAGAGCAAGACTTGGGAATTAGTCCCATTGATGGGTGTTTTGACACACTCATCAATAGTTGGGTAGTTTATGTGAACATTCACCACCTCTCCTAAAAAGCAATAAGTTTTGGGAAACTAGATACTCCAAGGTCTCTATAGTCGGGTCTCGACGGTGATGGGTAGCTCAATGGTTGATGCGGTTGTACCTATCAAGGGGCCTGCTGGTTGAAACAAATTCCAATAAATTCCAATAATTTAACTTTTTTTGTATTTTATGATTTAGATTCTCTTTCAAAATAAATTGCAAAAGATAGATTAGAGAAACAAGAAAATAACAATGAAACCAGTACAATAACAACTTAATGAACTATGCAATTAGCACCCTACAATCCAAAAATCATCAATATCATTCAAACCAACATTCAATAATGGACCTCCAATAAAAATGCAAAGTCATGCAACCTCACAAATTCATGGAAGGAATATTGCCACAATATCATTCTATCAAATTAATTCTCATACACCACTTACGTGCACAATATGATTCATAAAGCAATAAAACATAACACCAAAATAAGTTGTTGATTTCAAACAATAGACATTACCAGATTGCAAAGAACAAATTCATAGCACATATGCATAGATTAGGCAATCTATAATCTACTTCTTGTATTAACTCCAAAGAATGTATCAAAAAACTACTCAAATTCATAACAATAATCTAAAATCTCTAAGTGGGCCTCAAATCATCAATTTGTGGACCCTTACAATGAATCAAAATTTCTAATTTATAGAGTTTCTTGACCTACTTTCTAGGAAATAAATCTATCTAGATTAAGCACTAATTGTTAGAATCAATGACAGTCCCAAAGACACTGAGAGGGGAGGGGGGGGTGAATCAGTGTCTAACCGGTTAGCAGAATATTTAAACTTATTAAGAACTTTGTATCCCAAAATAGTGTATCGGTGAATAAGAATTAATGCAACAAATAAGAATAACAGAGACAACATAGAGAATACACCATAGCGCAAGATATTTAACGAGGAAACTAGTGTAGGAAAAACCTCGGTGGGATTTGTGACCCACAATATTCACTCACTGGCTAATGAATTAATTCTACTTACAATGAGGGGCCTGCACATGCAGGAAGGCTAGCAGCCTAGAGCTCACTGCTCAATCACAAAATAGAAGTCTCTCTGACTTACAAAATGGATTATTAAAATCCAATACAATGTACTGCTTTAGATCAGCATCAACTATGCCAGGTTCAGTACCAGTTTAATCTCAGTCTATTACCAAAACCTTCACTGTCAACTATATCACCTTATACAAAATATCATCTATATTCTCATCATATATTTTCTATCATCCATCTAAAAATGACCTATAAGATCTCATACATATATATGAGTCTTTTACAATATGTCATGTCAGTTTTTACAAAAGATAATTACAATATAAAATAATAAACAAAGTTTATCCCATGTCGTCTTTGAGTGTCGGTATGCATTATTGCTGCTACTGGTGAAGTGCCTGCTGATGTATGTAGAAGTCTATTGCTAGTGCCGATAACTGCCGGTGGGTTTCCAGGTGATTGCCAATTGGTTGCCAGTTGGTTGCCATCAATGACAACATCAACTATTCTCATAAGAGTGTACAATGCCAACAATCTCCCCCTTTGGCATTGATGGAAACACTCATGAGAAAAATCAAAAAATTGTTCCAAAAATTGAAGTCCAAAAAGATTCCAAAAAGATGTGCTCCCCCTGAGAAAATGATCTCCTCTGAATAAACATTTTTCTCTCCACTACTCCCCCTTTTACATCAATGACAAAGGTTGTCAAAAATAGTCAAATGAGTGCAAAAATTTCATCTCAAAGTCTATAACTGGCTGGTTATAATATGAAAGATATATGCTAAAACCAAATTTAGATTATGCATAAACCTTTTGCTATCATTCAAGGTTGCCTCAGTCTGTTGGATCGTGTCGGTGAGATAATGCATGTGATCTTCCGATGGTGATCGTTCTCCCTAAAGTAATGCCTTAGATATTTCTATTCTCTGAGAAATAAGATTTTCCAACTTAGGACCAAGTTTATTCTTAATCTCTTTGGAATTAGACCATATCCTTGCCTTTTCTTTCTCAAGTTTCTCTAATTTTCCCTCAAAACCTGCCATCTCTTGCTCAAAAACTAATATGCGACCAGATGAACCTATTATGTTATCAGCTATGTCATCAATTTATTTCTGTATTTTGCTGATCTCCTTGTCGAAGGTGAGGTTTGCATGTTTCCCTATATAGCTCTTTGTACTCCAAAATTGTAGAGTCCAGTGCTAGTAATAATGTATTTAGGTGTTCAATGCACTTCTTTATGGTGTCATCAAAGAATTTGTTCTTTTCTTTTTCAACTCTCTCCTTTATTGTATCCTCATTCACTTTATCAATTGTTATTACATTGTCAACAATAAATTTGGACAATGTGTCCAATTTACTTAAAGAATCCTTAATATGATCTATGTTACATTTTGGTGCAATCAATTTAAGAATAGGTATAGTGTTATCAATTGCCTTGTAGGCTAATGCATTGCAATCCATTATCTTTTTGATTGAATCAAAAAGTACCTCTGTAACATTGGTAGGTCTAAATTCACTTGTTGATGTGCTAGATGTCTGACCAATTGTCTTTATTACCTATGTGCTTCCATCAATTGTAACCATTTTACTCGTGTTTACCTTCAGTGGATCAGTCAGTGTTTGCATCTCAACTAGCAAGGGTTTCTCAGACTGTTTTGATGCCTGAGTTATTGTCGGTTTCTCTACCTTAGTATGTACCTCTACCTCAGTAGGTTTCTCAGTAAGTTATTCCAATATCTCAGTCTTTGGTGGCCCTGTGCTAGCATCTATTCCTTCAGTAGGTTTCTCTATTTCTAATGGTTGCTCTGTTTGGGTTGGGATATCAACCTCAACAGTCTCTACCGGTTTCTTAGCCATGTTTCCACTGTCAACATTGTCTTCCTTAACCTCTGCATTGTCCTTATATACAACAATATTCACTTCCTGAGTATCCACATTCATGGTGAATAGTATCTCAGATTTAGGACTAGTGTCATCATGTGTAACACCTTCAGTGTTAATAATCGGTGGATCATCAATATGTACCGGTGCATTATCCAAAGGTGGTGGTAAATTGTCAGTGATCTTGATGTTTGGAATACCACCAAATTTACCTTTGCCCTTGTCCTTATCCTTCTGATATACTTTAAATGTTTTCTCCAGTCGGTTCATTTCCTCTTGTTTTTCCTTCTCCACAAAAAATATATCCCAATTATCAGCAGTCTCATCTACAATCTCTATCACTCTACTTGCCATTAAACTTACTTGTCGGTGTCTACTGGAAAAAAAAGACCGGTTAGCCTCGGAGATTAATTCTTCAATTTCCTCTTTTGAATTTATAGGATGTACACTAGAAGTTTTTCAACTTTTAGTTTCTTATCTAATTCCATCACTGCAATCCTTTTTTTTTCCAATCTCCTATATAGATCATTGGGTAAGTCATCTAAAACTTCAATTAAAACCTTTTTGTATATGTCCAGATGTAAAATTATACTGTTCTCAATGCTTTCCCTGTCTGAATCATTGAACATGTTATACAGTGGCCAAATTTCCATCATCAGTTATCTCATTTATTAAATCATTCAAAGAAGGGGTAACAGGTTGTTGTTTCTTCTTTGGTGTCAGTTTCTTTGGTGGTCCCCTTACTTCCTATTGTTTATTCCTCAAAGTCTTTGTTCTCTTAGGTGAAGGAGAGGGTACCGGTGAAGGTTTTATCTTCCTCCTTTCAACTCTTTTAAATTATGATGCCTTGTCACTGTCGGTTCCAGAAGATGTGCCAACTGGTGAAATGTGTGCCTCTAGTTGCAGTCCTTCAAGTTCACTAGCTAATATGCCACTGATGTTCATTACATTTTCCTTGATTTCCTTCACTTTCTTAGAAGAATCTTTAATAACTTTTTCTCTTTTCTTCCTTTTCTTGAATGTTTTTACATCACTTTCAATAGTCTCAGCACTACACAAAACTTGTTCTGGTGGTTCTCTTGGTGCATCCAGTAAAGCTTTAGCATATGTCTCCAAAATGTTAAGATCTACCTCATATCCTATTTTAGTCACCTAGATAGTCCTAGGGAGTACAACCTCCATCCATGTCTCATCTCTTTTGATAACACACATATTTCTTTGTTATATTTCTCCACTACACTCTGTGGTAGCCTTTCTCTAGTTCTCATTTTAGCTTGGAAAGTTTTGAAGTATTCAATTATGTTGTTGTCCTTTGCAATTCCCATGCTGGTAAAAGCTTCCTGTAATTGTTTTCCTATCCGTATATCATATCCAAAGTCTTTAGGTCCTGTACCGAGGATTTCCTTAGTGAAATACAACATTAAACATACCAAAAGATTTCCAAAGAGGAATGTCCCTTTCTTATCTCCTTTAATCTTTTTCAAATTATCAATGAGTTCATCTTTTAGCCACTCACACACATCTATCATTGCATTGTTGTTAACCATGTCATAAGCACTATTTATACAAAGACTAGAAATTGAATTTAGCCTGTTAGCATGTGCAGTCTTGTAACCTCGCACCATACTTACAAATCTTACATTGATGTCTTTGATATCATTCACTCTTAGTGATCTATTATTGGATATTGCTCTGGTTAGGGTCATCACTTTGTTGTTAGGAATCTTCTTTGTTTTATCAGGTCTGCTGCGGGTTGAGGTTAAACTAGTTACTACCCTAATTGCTTGCTGGGTTATTTTGCAGACAAAATCCAACCATAAAAATTCTCCATGTGCTCTACTCAAGACAATTCTTACTACTTCCTCTAGAAATTGGGGAATGTTCCGTATCTCCACAAAACCTAGAGTTTCTATAATCTTGTGTTCAGGTTTGACAACACCATTTTCATCAAGTCTTCGGAACCTAGTTCTTCTATATTGCAATGTATATAAATCCAAGCGTCTTCTGCAAAATCTACACCTTTAGGAATTTTTGAAAATGCCCCTACAGATTCATCTTGCTTAGCTACTTCGGGAATTAAATACGGGCCTAGGGTGTTTCACATTTTCCACAATAGTAGGGTTTCGAATAAACTCAGGAGCAGAAGAAGCCATTGAAAAATACCTTTAGCTGCTTGAAATATTCTGAATGCTTGAAGAAATCACTTTGCACCTTCGCCTTGAATAGCTTTGCTCATTTTCGTGCTCTCTTCTAATTTGAATGCTCGGTGAATCAAAAATGAGGGAAATTAGCTGATTTATAATGATATTTCTCTTACCAACTGCATTAAATGCTCGTCGGTTAAGTGAAAAATTAACACATCTTCCGATAAAGAATAAATATATCTTCTCACCATCGACCAAGGGTAATCTACATGATTTTCAACTTACTGCAATATCCCCAAAGGGTTACTTCTTAGTTGGATGAAGAATCTCCTACCAATGGAGGATTACTTTGTTCTACCAGTATAGAGATAGTTTCATCAACATTCTGATCTCTCTTCCTAATCCATTATTTTGAAAATTCTTGCTTTACCTCATCTACCTTTTCTTTGCCTTTCAAACTGGATCCTTTATTGTTTGCTGGTGAAGTATTGCTTCTACAAAATTTGTCAATATATCCAATTTTGTTACAAGCATAACAAGTCACATTATTCCTCTGAATATCCTTTCCATATCCTACGCCGGTTTGTGTTCTGCATTGATTAGATAAGTGTCCATATCTTCCACAAATATATCATTCCACATTCATTCTGTAATTTTCTGAATTATGACCAGCTTTGTTGCATTTGGAACATTGAGAGGTGGGTGCATTAATATTCTGATTGTTTCTAAATCAACATTGATTTGCTCTAACCATATTTGTTGCAATTAAAACATTTGCCATTAAACTTATAAGCATTAGGTTTTCTTACCCATTTTTTCAGATCTAGATTGTTTGTAGTACCAAAACTTTCTCCAACTTCAAATCCAATTCCATTTGTATCTCCACTAGGTTTCTGACTTTTCAGCATGTCATCAAACTCCTCTGAACTTTTCTTGAATTTCTCTTTGTGTTGATTTGCAGTAGCCAACTCATTTTCCAGAATATCCTTTTATCTCATAAGCTCAGTTTTATCATGTTGCATGTGAATCAAATCTGTCTTTAACATATCATTTTCATGACTAAGTCTTAGATTTTCATTTCCAGCATCATTGAGTCTTCTAGTCAATTTTTCTTCATTCTTCTTCATGTCTTCAATGTCTTTACATAACCTCATAGTCATATCTTGCATTTCATTCTTCATAAATTATTGTTTTACTGTCTCAACTTGTTTGCAAGTTCATTAAGAGTTTCTTTTTCCTCATCATCTTTCTGCATCTTCTCATGAAGTTCTTTTATTTTATTTTGTGCTATAGCAAGGTTCTCCTAAAGTCCTTTAATGAATTCCTGTGCATTCCTCAGATCATCTTCAATTTTGATATTCTTTAATTTATCTATGTCATAATCTACAAGAGCTCCTTCCAATTGCTTTCTTAAGTTCTCCATTTGTATCGGTGTCATAATCTTCCTCAAGCTATTAGGCTTTTGAAAATAGAGGACCGGGCTCTGAATCAATGACAGTCCCAAAGACACTGAGAGGGTGGGGGGGGGGGGGGGTGAATCAGTAACTAACTAGTTAGTAAAATATTTAAACTTATTAAGAACTTGATATCCCAAAACAGTGTACCGGTGAATAAGAATTAACGCAGCAAATAAGAATAACAGAGACAACATAGAGAATACACCATAACACTAGATATTTAATGAGGAAACCTGGTGTGGGAAAAACCTCAGTGGGATTTGTGACCCACAATATTCATTCACTGGCCAATGAATAAATATTACTTACAATGAGGGACCTGCACATGCAGGAAGGCTAGCAGCCTAGAGCTCACTGCTCAATCACAAAATAGAAGTCTCTCTGACTTACAAAATGGATTATTAAAATCCAATACAATGTACTGCTTCAGATCAGCATCAACTATGTCAGGTTCAGTACTAGTTTAATCTCAGTCTATTACCAAAACCTTCGCTATCAACTATATCACCTTATATAAAATATCATCTATATTCTCATCATATATTTTCTATCATACATCTAAAAATGTCCTATAAGATCTCATACATATATATGAGTCTTTTACAATATGCCATGTTGGATTTTACAAAAGATAATTACAATATAAAACAATAGACAAAGTTTATTCCATGTCGGCTTTGAGTGTCAGTATGCATTATTGCCGCTGCTGGTGTATGTAGAAGTCTATTGCCAGGGTCGATAATTGTTGGTGGGTTTCCAGGTGATTGCCAATTGGTTGCCAGTTGGTTGCCATCAATGACAACATCAACTATTCTCATAAGAGTGTAGAATGCCAACACTAGAAAGTAAGGAGTCACAGTTGACATGCAAGTCTCTGCCTTGAACTCCAATTAACTATTACAAAACTGTGACTGGGTGAGCATTATGAAAATAGTGCTGCATGAACCAACACTTTGTAAACATGCAAAAATACAAGTCTCTGCCTTGAAATCTAGTTAACTACTACAAAACTACGACTAGGTGAGCATTACAAAAATAGTGTTGCATGAGCCAACAATTTGTAATCATACAAAAATGCAAGTCGCTACCTATGAACTCCACTTGACTATTACAAAATTGTGACTGGGTGAGCATTACGAAAATGGTGTTGCATGAGCCAAAACTTCGTAATCATGCAAAAATGCAAGTCGCTACTTGTGAAATCCACTTGACTGTTCTGAAACTGTGAATAGGTGAGCATTAGAAAAATGGTGTTGCATGAACCAACACTTCGTAATCATGCAAAAATTGCTCAAAAATCAAGGTACGTGCTGGAGCAGTAGTTGAAGTCTCAGTGTAGTGGTGGTGATGGTAATCCAACATGCAAAAATAGCACTACAAACTGATGGGAGATGCAATTGATATGCAAGTTGGTACTTGTGAACTCTACTTAACTGTTACGAAACTGTGACTGGGTGAGCATTACAAAAATGGTGTTGCATGAACCAACACTTCGTAATCATGCAAAACTAATGTCCAAAAAAAAAGTGTGACATCTAGTATTAGTTGCATCTATAGTGGTTGTGATGGTGGCACTTCTCCAAGATGCATTTTTCTTTTTCTAACTGCATGTTTGTCCTTCATTCCTCTTGTAGTTTTGGTAGTTGCTGATGGAACATTCAATGGAAGTGGTTGGTGGGTCAGTAATATACTCCATTCTAAATTTAAAAAACTCTGAGCACCTCCTCTATACTCTCTAGTCTTCTTTCAGGATGAGGTGGAAGGTTCCATAAGTTTAATTCCACTGTTACGAAACTAGTGCTCACTTCCCACTTCCATAACGGTGCTCTAGAGGTAGGTATTTCGTAACATGCAAAACAAGATACATAATCAACTTCATCATATTAGAAAAATCATAAGGGACTCTGAAATTTTGGGATTCCAGGGTTCTACTTAACTGTTATGAAACTAGTGCTCACCACTCACTTCCGTGACAGTGCTCCAAAGGCAAGCATTTCATAATTTCAGGATTCTAGGGTTCATTTTTGAGGATTTTGGGAATCCAAGAAACAAGGCCTGTAAAAACCTATGGATTGATAAAAGCCAATTTTATTGAAAGCATGAAATCTAACTCTAAACCCTAAACTATGAAAACAGGAAACATGAAAAAAATGAGAAAACAAGGACAAGGAAATGAAAGATCAACCCGAAAAAGGAAGGACGAAAGAAACATGAACAAGCAATGATAGGATGAAAACAACGACCAAGGAGAAGAGACACACACAACAAGATCAGAACCTCAGGGACCCAAGTTTCCAAAAAATAGACAAAAAAACAACCCAAGAGTTCAGGAACCTAAACCTTTGGGGCAAAATCCAAAAGTCGAACAAACACTTCGAGACTCCAGGAACCCGAAGTTCCTAAGTGATGCTCTGTAATGACACAAAGTGAACTCAGGAGTTCGGGAACTTGAAATTTAGAACAAGAAAATAGAAACACGACCCAGAACTTTGGAAACCTGAACTTCTGGGGCTACACAAACAAACAAACGAGACAACAATGAACTCAAGAACCTGGGGACCTGGATTCCCAAACAAAGAAACAAAAATAGGAAAACAATCCACCTTAGGAACTCGGGAACCTGGGTTTTGAGGTAAACAAAACAAAAGCTAAAAAGCAAAGGAAAAACTAACAGAAAAAGATAAAAGAGGGGACTCGTACTTTCATAAAAATAAAAATGATGGGACTAGATATGCAGAGCATAACAAGTCCCTAGACTGGAAGACAAGAACATCATTGGCACCAAATGGGTCTACCGGAATAAGATGAATGAAGAAGGTAAAATTCTTAGGCATAAATATAGACTTGTGTGCAAGGACTACTCTCAAGTAGAGGGCTTTGATTTTGAAGAAACATTTGCACCGGTAGCTAGATTAGAAGCAATTGGGATGTTTCTATCTTTTTTATCCTACAAGGGTTATAAGGTATATCAAATGGATTTGAAATCTACCTTCTTTAACAAAAATTTGGAAGAAGAAGTGTACATGGAGCAACCAAAAGGGTTTATGTTACATGATGATGAAACCTTTGTGTGCCGGTTGAAGAAATCCCTGTATGGTTTAAAGAAGGCTCCTAGAGCATGGTATTCAAGGTTAGATCAATATCTGAAGGAGAAAGGATTCAAAAAGGGGAGTGCTGACAACAATCTATACATCAAGGTAGATGTAAATCACATGATCATTGTGGTTGTGTATGTAGATGACATCCTCTTTGGAGGCAATAAGGACACTCTTTGCAAAGACTTTGCTGATCAGATGTAGTTAGAATTTGAGATGTCAATGCTTAGAGAATTGGCATACTTCCTTGGTTTGCAGATATCACAGGTAGATAAGGGAATTTTTATCTCACAAACCAAGTATGCAAAGGATATGTTAGGGAAGTTTCAAATGGAGGATTGCAAACCGGTGAGTACCCCCATGGTGACTGGAATCAAATTAAGCAAGAATGATGAATCACCGATGGTGGATCAGACATTGTATAGATCCATGATAGGAAGCTTATTGTATCTTACTACTTCTAGACTGGATATAGTGCAGGCAATGTGTATGGTGGCTAGATTTTAAGCAACACCTAAGCAATCACATATGATTTTTGTAAGCATAATTTTTAGGTACCTGCAAGGGACACTCAATTATGGATTATGGTACCCTAAACAAGGAGAAATCATCTTGGAAGCATATACTGATGTTGACTGGGTGGGTTGCATTGATAATCGAAAGAGCACAAGTGGTGGTGCATTCTTCCTAAATGACCGGTTGGTCTCATGGCATAGCAAGAAGAAGGATTAAGTCTCCCTATCAATTGTTGAATCAAAATACATTGTCGCTGCTACATGCTGCTCTCAGGTGATTTGGATGAAGCAAACCCTCAAGGACATACAGGTGGACATCTCTAATCCTATTCCCATCTGGTGTGATAATTCAAGTTCCATCAACATATCAAAGAAACCAGTGATGCATTCAAGGACAAAGCATATAGCCATCAAGTATCATTTTCTTAGAGAGAAGGTTGAAGGATAGGAAGTAAAGATGGAATATGTCGCTATAGGAGAACAAGTGGCAGACATCTTCACCAAACCATTACTGATAAGCACTTTTGAGTACTTAAGACTCAAGTTGGGAGTTGTCTCACCTACTTCGTGCACTTAAGCTCATAAGGAGATATATGATTCAAGGGGAGTTCATAGCAGTATCTATATCTCTTGAACCACATGTTGATCATAGGGAAAGTTCAAGGTTGTATGTCTCAGTATCGGTTGTAATCACTAAGAGAAGATTTGACTAAGGGGGAGATAAGTATAAATCAAAGGAGGAGAATGAAGTACACTACCCCTTTTTCATTGTGTCAATGGGAGAGAAATATACCGATGTGAAGTCTTTCAATGAGTTGACATCAATACCAAAGGGGGAGATTGTTGGCATTGTTGGCATTAGGTTGTCATTGATGTCAGCTAGTTTGGCATGGTCACTGGTGAGTAAGTAGTGGTGACCGATATGGGTGAAGTAAGACATAATGATGTCAACCAATATATGTGTAAGCAGATAGGAAGGTATGTTACCGGTATATGAAATGCATCATCTACTGGTAAAGCGGGATAACTGGCAAGGCAAAGCAAGCAAGAAAACAAGAAGTAAAGGATGTGAACTGATATACACAGATAAGTTTAATGCTACTGGTAAATGGATTTAGTAGATGGACCAACATGTTTGATGGAAGGCCAAGTTGTTCCACCAACAAAGAAGGGTTCTGCAGGTATGAAGGACCATGAGTGAAGTTAGGTTATACCAATAAGGTGAGTTGAACCAGTAGTCAAGCTTGGTTGGTGAAGGATGTCTAATCGACATAGCAAACTGAAAATGATGCCAAACCGACATAGAAAACCAAGAATAGGTGGATGTCGACAAGGATGACAGGTGGAAACTAGGTGGCGAGCATGCAAAGGTCGGTGAAGTATTCATCGATGTAGTTGTTTACAAGCAAGTTGACTTTAATGAAGAACCCTCAAATCATGGTAGGATGGTTGAATGTTGTGGCTTGAGGAAGACAAGGTGGCAAGGTGATTGAACTGACCTTGTAATATGAACTGATATTTGTACCTATTTGCTGAAGGAAACAACCAAGCCATTAATGGCGATTGACAGAGAAACATAGAAAAGCATGTCATAGACATCCAAAAATAGAAAACGCACATTGAAAAGAGAGGAGATGGCAGTGTTGTTTTGTGTAATGCAGATCACCATTCTAGAAAAGAAAATCAGATCAGATCTAATATGGATCAATTTGGTGAAGGTAAAACCTAACACAACACCATTTGAATGATGCTTTGGCGGGAACCCTCACAAAAAAATATTTCAACTTGAGACTGTAAGGATGGATGCTAGATGTGAGGAGTGAGAGGAAAGAGAGCCTAAGCAAGAAGAAAGACTACCTACCTAAGAGTTATTTCTTAGAGAGTTAGAGTGTGTGTTAGTAGGTCACTGGTGAGAGGGTCTAACCAGTAGAGACAAAGTAATTGGTAAACTGTTACAATCGTAATAGTCAAGCATACCGTTAAGGAGTGATTGGTTAGGAAGGCATCCAAGAGTGACACTGTGAAGTGTGAGGATTGGAGAGAGAGAAGAAAGGCTCGGAGTAACCAGTGAGTGATCAAAGAAAGTAATTTGATAACCGGCAATGTGAGAACTAGTGAGTGATCAAAGAAAATAATCTGATAACCGCTAGTATGAGAACTAGTGAAGAAGAGTAGGTTGTTAACCAATAGACATTAGTTGATCAGGTGTTGCAGAACTCATTTGCAACTGAGTGCTATCATTGCATCAAAATTGAATTTCATCACATTACACCAAGTTGGTGCTTGGTGCAGGGGTTGGTTCTCCTTGGTTTGGTTCCCTAAATCAGTAGGGGTTGGTGCCCTAAATCATTATAATTTGTTGTTTCATTGTGAGGCTAGATTGGAGCAGTAGACTCCAACAACATTTCTCACTGAGTTTTTTCCCATATTGGGTTTTCCTCGTACATCTGGTGTTGTGGGTTATGCATTTGTGTGTTTGGATCTTTTGATATCCACTCTTATCTTACCAGTTTGATTGTTTAGTGTTTAGGTTGTTAACCAGTACTCAAGGCTTGGCTTAAAAGGAAAATATTTTAGAAACCACTGCTTCACCCCCCTCTTAGTGGTACATTGTGTTCAACATGCTTTACTTAAGCTTACTTAGAGAATTACATAGGATTGGTTGGAGCATTTTTACTTTAGATGGAGTTGTCCTTTCCTAAGATGCATTGCTACTTGTGTTGGGTTTTTGAGTTCTAATTAACTCCTACCTACCCTTGCATCTCATTGGGCCACACACCATTATTGTTTTCTCTGATTCCCTTTTCCCTTGCCTATACAAGTAGTCTTATGTACATTGTATATTTATCCAACTATTTTGCATCTTGGTGAGAATACAGTTTGTTATTGTCACATATTATTTATCTCTTGTTATTGTGCATTCCATTGCCTCTAGATCTTGGGTGGCTACCTTCATACCCAATTCTTACATGGTATCAGAGCCTTTAGAGTGTCACTGGTTTGCTTTGAGAGAATTTTGGTGCAATTTGGGGTTTTGTATTTTGGAGATTTCTATTATAGATTAGTATTGGAGCTTTTTGGGTCAGATCTAAGGTTACTATTGGATTGAGGAGGTTCAAGAAAGTTAGAATCACCTTTTGTTTCATCCAAATCTAACACCAGAGGCCAAATCTACAACCATTTGAAGATGGAGGGTGGTTACTTGACCCAAGAGTGATCTGCAAGTTTGGAGCACTTTGGACAGAATTTGACATCACCATCGCGCTTAAAAGGCTTGATAATCCCTATATTGCTTATTTATTCATCCAAATATGAATATTTGGTCTATAGTTGAGAAAATATCCCCCCTCGTTGGCATACAAACATCTTTGTGTGCAGGTACGAATTGAAAACAAATTAAAATATATATTTTTTATTTTTTTGCGTTTTTGTTTATTTGTAGTTTTTTTTAAAATTTTTTATTTAAATCACATTGAAAATTTTAATTTAAGTGATTTCATTTAACATTTTTTTAATTTAATTTCTTTTAAAACTTTTGTACCTGCAATATGTGGGTACCCGCAGTACAGCTTGATTTGGCCTAGTGGTGGAGAACTTGTGCTCTTGAAAGAGAGGTCACAAGCTTAAATCCCAAAAGGGGGTAGGGTATGTACACCTTATCAACTTCGGCCCATTACCAATCAATATGTGGGTATTGACAATGTACCTGCTCCCATAGGGCCCTGTCAGTCCTTGCGTATGTAGGTAACATGGATGTACCCCCTATCATGGCACTAATATATTTGGCCTAAAATTCTGATGAAGGTTTCCGACGAAGAAGGTATATTGTGAGCAAATTTGATTTTTTTTTGAGAAATTGCCCGCATTCGTCAGAATTCCAATGGTAATTCAATATATGTTTTTGACAGAGAAGGAATTGGCAACGACATTTGTGTTTTTTACAAAAAGTGCCTGCGTTCGTCGAAATTCTGATGACAGCGGGCATTACTTCAAAAAAAAAAAGACCAAGACATTTGAAATCATTTTCACAACCTCTTCCCATTCTCACATTGCCACCCGAACAGTGTATTCCCACCCACAGTTCCACCTCTGTCAAACCCCAGCAACTATATCGAGGTTGTATCTGCGTAATGCAGACCAAGACATTTGAAATCATTTTCACGACCTCTTCCCATTCTCACATTGCCACCCCAATAGTGTATTCCCACCCACAGTTCCACCTCTGTCAAACCCCAGCAACTATATCGAGGTTGTATCTGCGTAATGCCATGACCGGTTTTTTTTGGGATGATGGAGTCATAACCTTTCTCGAGTTAGCCAAACAATCCAATGAAGTCGGCTACCTTACATCCTGAAGTGGGTTTTATATCTCAAACTCTTGTTGGAGGATCTGCATACAAAGTGAATAGAGTGAGCTAAAGATAATGTAGTATTGCTGGTCTTGCCTGCTTGTATAGAAGAATTAGGTTATTACTATGGATAGTTGTTGTTTTCTAGAGGACAACAGAGCTATGAATGTCTTGCAATAGAGGACCAGCAGAAGCGATGAATGTATTACAATAGAGGTGGATCAATCCATGTCAGGTGCTCTTCGCTACTATAGCTAAGGGACTCCCAATTCTCGCTAACTCTAGTCGGACTTGATTTGCAACTATCTCCTCCCACACGAACACCAGAGATTAGTTTTGGAGGGAACGGGGCATAGTATTTAGGCAGCTTGATCTACATAGTAGTTTCCTCCCCACCAGCACCAATTTATAAATCCTCGGGGAACTATCTCCTCCACCAACTCTCTTCCTCCCACCCACCCTGCATGGGGGCCCACCCAAGTACGAATTGGAGTTGTGGGATCACAGGCATGGGCCGTTATAAAGGCAACAAAGGTAGTGACACTAGTAGGAGTAGACTGTATTGCACTTCCATACTTGCTTACGAAGAGATACAAGTGAAACCCGGGCTTCTATTTAGCTCTCTATTTCTCGGGCGAGATAACGAGCCGTTCTATTCAGGGGTAGGGCGAAGAGGATTTCCATGGTGTTTTTTGGTGAACTAAATTGTGTCCTTAGCAATCAATCATGAATTGAATATCTTCAAGGGCGTGCACTGACAAATGCAATTGGAAACCTTGGCATTACTAATGCATATGTTCCTGCTCTCAACAAGTTTGGTCATGACCTTGAGAATATAGTAGAGCAGGTATAGTTATCTGTTAGTTTTGTGATTTCAGTTTACTTGTATCAGAAAAACATATTATGCCTAACTAGAGCATAACAACATCAAAAGTTAATCATTTTGACATTAATTTGCAAGTGCAAAACATATTGTTAACCAAGAATTAACTTTCTTGAGTTTATTGCATATTTTACACATAATTGTTTGTTAAATCTATAAATTCCTTTACCATGGACAAATATTAAACTTTTAATTCCTTCAATTTGATAATCATGGCACTAAATCTTATCTTCATTTGCCATATACATTCATAGCCATTATTTGCGGTGAAAGTTGAACTTCCAAGGATAGCCACTAGGGTGTTTTTGCCTTCCAGATGTACTTCTAGAGTTTCTCATTTCTTATTCTAGTACTTGATCACACTTATGGTGTATATTTACTATGTGTTCTCCATATTAATGGTCCCCTCTTAAGTAGACAGCACCAGGAAACATGTAATGATAGTTTATTAATATAAAGAAATTATTCAATTGTACCCAAGTTCTTAGGAAATGCAATGTACTTGTTATATGTGAATCACTTCAAGTGCTTTGCTAGGGAAGGACAAGAAGACCATCGGTTAAACCTAGCATGTCATAGTGCAATTTACAGATTGTGGCCTCTTCATGAGTAGCTCACTTTATGCTTTTACATTCCATTTCCAATCACATAAGGCACATAATGGCATCACTTTCATCTTGAAGCCTTGAGCAAGAGTGGAGCTTAGGCTTGACATGCAATGGTTTTCTGTGGCACATCCCTCTATTTGTCTCTTAAGCCATGACTCCATTGGGTTTGTCATAACAATTTCAGCACCATCCATGATTAGTCCATCATCTTTCATGATTAACAGTAGTGAACTTATCCAATGTCACATAACACCATGCAATGAAACTTAAGACATAACTCATTATTCTTCTGTATGAGATTTTTTGACCAAGATTATCATATTTCAGCTTGTGTGATAAGTTTTGGCATGAGAATCAACTAATAGACAACATAGATATTTATCATCAACCTCTTTTTTTTTTTCACCAAAGGGATAAAAATTTATTAAACACAATGAGAATTACAGAGCAAGAAGGACCAACAGCTCAACAAAGAACATCAAAGCATTGCACTTCCCTATCTTTAGCAGCTAACTACTCCAACATGTGAGACTACTCCAAATATAATTGTCCCCTATCCACATGAATGTTCCATTGTATTCATACTATTAGTATTTGAATAATTTACAATTGTGGTGCACACATTTGAGAAACTCATGCCTATCTAATCTCCACTTGCATAACCTAAGAAGGTAGATACAACTAAATAATCTTGAAAGAATTGCATATGAAGGGCACTAGTAGAAAAGAACTTATGTACCATGCTAGTCTATGTAGCTACTACTGATTATTGCATAGAAATAGAGAAATGTGTTAGAATGTGTAGAAATAGTAGCTAGCTCAGATACCTATCTATTGCATTTTAATGTTGTCAATGACAATTAAAATACACATGTATTATCTATTATGTAAATCGAACTTAGGGCTGGACCCAAATACATGTAACTTGTAATTATGTCTTGCTTGGGCAAGACCTATATATAATATAACTTGTGGATAGGACATGCCCTATAAATGTAACTTGTAATTTGGTCTGACCCTAATTGGGTGATGTAACTTGTGGTCCTATATTGAATGTAACTTGTAGATAGGGTAGGTCCAATATGTATATTGAATGTTCCTTAATTTGATGATCATTCTTAAATTTGTATATATTCAACCATACTTGCAAAGTTCGATCAATGCTTAACTATCAATAATCATCGGTTGTAAATCTCATAGCACAGAATACCGATTGGTATCAGTTTACATTAATTCCAATGCACTCCGATTAATATCGGTTAACATATTAACTATGAACACTGATTGTTATTAGGCTTAACCAATGCACTCCAATTAATATCGGTTAATATATTAACTGTGAACATTGATTGCTATCGGGCTTAACTAATACGTACTGATTAGTATCAGTCGTAACACATGCTAGAATTCATTCTTCAAATAAACAAAGCTATCAATTAGATTAGTATCGGTTGTAACGCATGCTAGAATTCATTCTTCAAATAAACAAAGCTATCAATTAGAAGCACAAGGGAAATCAAGAATCCCTATCTAATCAACAAATCTAACAAACTAGACAATGAAAAGATACAATCAAGCCAAAATAGGAATTATGATTTCAATCTATAAAAACTCCCTATTCCGTGACTGCGTATTGCTTCCATTGCTCTTCTCCTCTTCGGGGTATGATGGCTCTCAGATATTGCGCTGGTAACCTGCAAATGACACAAAGATTCAAAGTTCGTGATTGTTGAAAATGGAGATTGGATGCTCAATTTATAAAAAATTGGAGAAGATTGATTGAAAGGTGGAACAGAATGATCAAGAGGTGTGAACTTAGGTGAAATCAAATGAAAATTGATAGTTGAACTGCTGATTGTGGGAGTAAAACTCAATAGATTGAATAGATTAATTGAGTCAACTGATTGAGAAAAAGCTGACTGAAGGAAGAAAAATGATGATTGGAGGAAATAAAGAGGATGACCCAGAGAGCTTAATTTAGAAAAAGCTAACTGAAAGATGGAAATAAAGATTGGAGAGATAATGATTTAATTAATTAATTGATTGAATTAATTAATTTAGCATGTTCTTGCATTTAGATTTAGATTATTAATTTAATCTTTGCATGAGATATTATTCAAATAATTGAATTCATTAATTCAATTTAGCATTTGAATATTTAGAACTTGACTTTGATTTTCAATTTGGTTTTTGAAATCATGCACATGTGTTTTGAATTTGGAAGAAATTAGAAGAAATGAGAAATTAAATGAAATTAGAATTTGGGGATTTGGAAATGGAAGAATTAATTAGTTAATTAAATAATTTAAAGAAACTATTTAATTATGTAGAAATTGAATTTAATTAAATAATAATTTAAAGGAATTAAATCATAATTAATTAAATAATTAATATTTAAAAGAGGGTTGAATGATTAGATGATTAGAGATAGAAATTGAGAATTAATTTATTTAAATAATAAAGATTATTTAAATTCGGGAATTAATCACAATTAATTAAATAATTAATATTTAATTAATATTTAGAAAATGGTTTAAAATGATTAAATGATGAAAGAAATAGAAAATAGAATAATTAGTAAGATCATGAGGAAATACAAAATAGAAGAATAAGATTAATTAACTTAATTAAATAATATAAAAGAATTATTTAATCAATTAGAGGAATAATTAGTACATGATCAATGAGACATTTTTAGGTGTCTACATTTTCCCCTCTTTGAGACAAAGTTGGAACGACATTGTTTCAAAGAAAATGAAAAATTCTGCCCCAGTATGCCTTGGTATTGCTATATAGTGTAAATATGCCCCCTCGGAAAAGGTGGTCAAAAAATTCAAAAATTGAGACCATGTTTTTGATACCAGTGTAAAGAGAAAGCGTGTGAAATTTCGTGTCATTGTGAGATCATTTGAGTAGGCTACAAGTTGTTTGAAGCTGATGGGGACCATGGGTGTCAGAGTGTCATAAAACCCTAATTTTTTTATTTTTTTTGAGTTATAAATAGAGAATTCTAGGATTTCATTTGCTCATTTGTGATTTGACAATTCCTTGGTTTCTTTGCTATTTATGTGCCTGTTTCTGAGTATTTGATCATCATGGCTGGTTATAGAGCTCGTTTGCACTTGTCGGACCGAGTACGTTCATATCAGAGACCTGCTGGGACTGGTGGCATGGTACTTTTCCAAATTTTTCATTTTTTTTGCTTGTTTTATGCCTGTTTTTAAAAAAAAATTCCTTGATCATTTTTTGCTCTCCGTTACACAATCACTTGTTGACTTTTATGCAATAGTATTAACTGTACCGCATTCACTGTAAATGCTACGTATGCGCTGTAAGTGTCATGCAATAGTGTTAACATCCCACATTCGTTTATAGCTTCATGAATAAGTGTTTTTTTGTTACGCATGCGCTCATTGTGTCACGCATTAGCTTTAATCATCACGCAAGAGTGATTTTTGTACCGCATAAGTCATAACTGTCATGCATTCATTGTATATGTAACTTTTTGCCATGTGTTTGAAAATTTATAAGTATTTTCAGGATCTGATATCTGATATTGTGATCATTTTCTCGTTGCAGGAGAACATTGGAGTGTTATACTGTCGCCAGAGCAGACCCAGTGGTCTTGATCTTCGAGCTGACTTTCTGGATGATGAGATCGAGCATATCCATTAGCTTGGTCTATACCATGGTTTGCATTTGCTAGAGATTACAGCCAACAGGGCCATGATTACAGCTTTGATAGAGCGGTGGCACTCTGAGACTTGTTCGTTTCATCTTCCGACTGGTGAGGCATCCATTACCTTAGGAGGATTAATGGCGTATATTACGTATTCCCATTCGTGGTGAGAGAGTTGTATATGACCATGATGATGGCATTTCCAGACTATGTGCACTTTTTGAGTGTGAGATTCAAGATTTGCAGATCAGTGGCCGTTATGAGATCCCTTGGGCCCGATTAGATTATGATGACCTGACCATTGTATTATGTAGTATTATCGGTGGTTTACTGATACCTGATAGACGAGGTCATGGGTTTCCAGTTGGATAGGGCATGATATGATTGTGCATTGTCGATTGTATGCTTGGGGTCCTTGTCTACTTGCCATGTTGTATTATCAAATGCATGGTATTGTGTATATGGGATACCATTCTATCAGTTGTGGTGCTACTATGCTTCAGACATGGGCATGGGAACACATTTCTATATCTAGGCCTGTGATTCATGTAGACTTATAGCTGGGTGAGCCTTATGCTTTTAGGTATATAGCAGGTATCAGACATAGGGGTTCAGGGAACACCTTGTACTGGAGACATCAGTTTGATATATTGCAGCATTTTATTTGGAGACCTTACTTAGATTGCCCTGGTTGGCCTGATGATGTAGCACACTTGTCTTTCTGCCAACAATAGAGATATCTTATTGGGAGGACCTTTGAGACTCAACAGATCATAGAGATGTATCTTCCTAGGAGGGTTCTCAAATAGTTCGGTGAGGTACAGGTGACACCTATGGCTACTGCATATTTTGCTCGTGTTTTGCGAGAGGTATCTGATTAGGGTGTGTGCATTCAGCCACATGTTGCTTCTACGGAGTTTGATTCTTTGCAGCCATTACTTTGGGGTTGGGGCAGAGGTGGAGTGGATCCGAGGATGACAGCGGAGTATGATACGTGGTTTGCTAGGCATGGGCCAGTGCCTTTGACCGATCCTATTGTTCCTATTACAGCACAACAGATTCGCCATCCGAGATAGCGGTTGAGGATAAATGTAAGGGAGAGAGCTGGAGGAGATAGTGGAGATGGGGAGGAGGTGGTGGAGATGGGGGAGGTGGTGAGGGAGGAGAGGGATTGGTGGAGACACTGAGTCTATTAGCAGTGAGGACAGCGATGATTCTTCAGAGTCATCAAGCAGCGATGGTAGGGATGATGATGAGGATATGCTAGAGTTGGAGGATGTGCCTGCCGCAGAGGGTGGGATAGGACAAGTTGATGATGAGCTAGAGACTCTTAGAGCGCGGGTTTAGGGTTTGGAGGATGAGGTCGCCAGATGAGATATCGAGCGAGATCGTTTCCAGAGGGAGAGAGATGAGGTAGTGTGGAGATGTCAGATTACTATGGATGCCTTCGATAAGATTTTTAGAGTAGGTACAAATGCGTGCGACCAGGCAGATAGGTATTTCACTGCTGCGCAGGAGTCTATTTATTATCAGCAGGCATATGAGAGAGTCGTCCCTGAGGGTCAAAGAGAGCCTAGCTTTAGTGCATACATGGGGAGGAGATCGAGTAGATCTACTTCATGATGGACTAGTAGTGGTGGTGTTATGGGACCACCTCGACATCCTTGGGCAGGATCTAGTGGACAGGATCCACCTACTGATAGAGGAAGTGCTAGATGATCATGTTATCTAAGCCTTCGGGCTTATTTATTGTATTCACACACATTATCATTTTTGAGTTATATATATAGCATGCGCGTTTTTTGGAAATGATATATGTATATTATATTGCTTTCCATGTATGCTTATGAGTTCTATGATGCATATCTATTTGAATTCTATATGATTCTAAATGCAATGGAAATAGATGTATGTAGTAATGATGATTTAAACGAATGCAATAATGAATGCAAATGAACCTATAATGAATGCAAATGAACCTATAAATGAAATGCAAATGAATCTATAAATGAAATGCATTTTTGTATGATAATGGTTGAATCAATTTTAACTCAGATACTCCTTGAAGAAATGTTAGTCAGATGGTAGAGAGAAAAATTGATGATAGAAAGAATGTTAGAATGAACGTGATTTAGACGGGAGATGAGAAACCAACAAACTATCAATAAGAAAATGAGATGAAAATGATAGTGAAATTGAATGAATCATGAACCTGTGTCACATATTTTATTACGTCAATATATATTCATCACTGAGCCTTATTATTTGAGCAATGAAACTTTAGGACATCAGGGTATAAGGAACCAAGATGCAAAGATATCTCATTGTAGAAACAAACACGGAGAAAACAAGGAGTGAACCCTCCATTCTGGGAATTGCGTTAGGGGTCGAGGTATGTGTGGCGATTTCACCTTGATGTGAAGGCTCTTATCATAGACACCCACTAGAGCAATTTCCCTAGAATTTCTTTGGTTCACACCACAAATAGCAAACAAAGAAAAATATAATGCTCATCATAGCTCCTCTAGTCACTTGTGGACATCCTTGAGTAGCATAGAAACAATATCTGTCACCAAATGATAAAAAGATAAAGACTGACCCAGACAAAATTCAGCAGCTATACTAACCTTGTGCCTTTGTTCTCAGTTGTTTGATGCGATGGTTGATAATGTCTGATCTCAGAAAGTTGCAGACCCCGTTTAAGATTGACCTGTCTGATTTTGAGTGTATCCTCTTCTGTTTAAGACAAGATAATGATCACGTTGATATGGATATGATATGATTGATAAGACAGTTTGATCAGTTGATTGCAGATATTTGACTGGATAGTCGTATCCTTTGTTAACTTCGTGCGAAGTGTTTGCTGGATATCTGCTAGGGTATTTATTTCTCACAAGACATTTTATTGCAAGTGTTTTGATTGATTGATTTTTTTATTTTTAGTTATTTTCCAATAGCTTTTTTGATGTTTTTGGATTATGTAGATAGATATTTGAATGTTTTTGGTTGATTTGTTTAGGATCGTATTTGATTGTTTTTGGATGATTTTTTCAGGATCGTATTTGACTATTTTTGGATGATTTTTTGGTATTTCATTGTTTTTGGATTTTTTCAGAACTTTATCTAATTTTTTTTGGATTTTTTCAGGACTTTATCTAATATTTTTGGATTTTTTTAGGACTTTATCTAATTTTTTGGATTTTTTCAATTATGGCCCCAGTGTGCAGACCTGTATGACATGATGATCTGCAAAATGCCTATGGAGACAAATAATTTTTGACATGACCTATGTGAATGCAATATGCAGGATGAAGATGCACTTCCTATTTGAACAAGGTTGACTATGTTTGTTTTTGCATTTGAATACACCAATTGAAATGGAGGTGCAAAACATTTCATAGATAAGCGGTCAATCGATCTCTAAGGCCCTTCAGAACATTCATCTCAACACACTTAGTGACTAGGATTTACAAATGGAGACGTGGAAAACTTCCCCATTGGTTCTTGAAACTTTGATCTTCTTTTGCCCATGTGTGTGCAAATGTGTTAATTCCCGCTCTTATGTTCACTAAAGATCCTTAGCATCCTATACGACTAGCTACATGGATTATTCTAACTTCAAAAGCATCTTGAATAGAGCCTCATTGCCAGCAAGCCTTGAGAGCTCCGACGAGGTTATAGACTATAATTTCTCAAATATTGCTCCATTGGCAGTAGGTGTTCATAGCCTTGATGGAGTTACTTGCATGTTCCCATAGTCAAGCTTTTTTATCACATTTGTATACATGATATTTCAGTTATATATCATTGCTCTTTTTGCATTTAGATGGATATTTGGCATAGCTCTTTATTTTTATTTTTTTGCCTTGACTGGTAAGTAATGAAACCTACTTGGGTGTGACAATTATAGCAGCGCTGAAGTAGAATTTTAGATTTTTCACTAGTCATATGATCAACTAGGTGTCTAGAATGAATTAGAGATTTATTGTGTTTGAGGTATAGCAATTGATAGATTGTAGGTTAACAAGTCTCAAATAGTGAAACCACTACCCAACCATAAGTAAAGCATCATCACAGGGTAATGTTGAGAATGAATGACTTTAGAACCCCAAAAACTTCATGTCCAAATATATAAGAAAGGCGATGACCCTTGTTTCTCTTGAATTCAAATGAATGATATACTTGCACAATTGCCTTGTTTTATTTGATGCTTCTATATAAGAATGAAAAACTTTAAGAATGCAATGCGTCTAAAAAGGAAAATACATGTTATGTAGTGTTTTAAATGATATGATATGCAATGTGGAAAGCAAAACCTAAACTACACAGCCCTTAGGTATAATATCGCTTAAGGTGCATGTTGTTCATAGGGTCAGAGATTGGATCTCCCTCCATGGTAGCCAAATGATAGGCACCATTGCTTATGATCCTTGTTATAATGAAAGGACCTAGCCAATTAGATTCAAATTTCCCTGGCCTTTCTCGTTCTGCTAAGTTCCTTTGATTCTCTTTAAGTACTAGATCTCCCACTTGAAAGGTTCATGGTCAGACCCTTTTATTGTAACTTCATCTCAGTCTGTTTTGATATCCTTGTAAATGATTGAATATTGTTTGTCATTTTTCATCAAGGGTCTTTAGTTCTTGCAACCTGGCTACCCTGTAGTCTTCTTATGATATAATGTTCTATAAGGATACTCTTAGAGATGGTATTTCTATTTCAATGGGGGAGTATTTCTTATGTACCATAGACCAAGGAATATGGTGTTTCTCCTGTAGGTGTGCATACTCTTGTTCTATAGGCCCAAAGAGCGAGATTCAATTGGAGATACCAGTCCCATCTTGTGTCAGTGACTACTTTCTTAAGAATTTTGAATATTGTTTTATTTGTAGCCTCTTCTTGCCCATTACTTTATGGATAATATGGCGTGGCAAATATCTGTTGTATGTGGAATTTGTCACACAACTCTTTCACTTCCTGGTTTTTAAATGGGCGCTCATTATCTGTAACAAAGCACATTGGAATTCCGTATCTACATATAATTTAGTTGAGCATGAATTTTGCTATTTTCTTTCCAGTGGTGTATGTTAAAGGAATCACCTCAACCCATTTTGTAAAGTATTCAGTGGCTGTCAAGATAAACTTGTGCCCGTTGGACGAAGTAGGGTTGATTTTACCTACTAGATCTAATCCCCATTGTGAAAATGGCCATGGTGATGTGATGGGTTGAAGATCTTGTGCTGGTACATGAATAAGGTCTCCATGCATTTGGCATTGTTTACACTTCTGTACATACTTGTAAGCATCTTTTTCCATGGTTGGCCAGTAATACCCTATTCTCAATAGTTTCTTTGATAATGGTGGACCGCTTTGGTGAGCCCCATAGATTCCATCATGGACTTCTTTTAAAGAAAGGTGTGCTTCATTCTCATCCAGACACCAGAGAAGAGTACCATCGAAACCCTTTCTATATAGAGTATCAGCTATAATGGTGTATCTAGATGCTTGACAAATAAAGGTCTTCTTTTGATTTCTGGATAGATCTGGTGACATGTATTGGGTATGCAAATATGTATATATTTCATTATACCAAGGTGATTCTGTACCCACAATTGTACATACATAGTCTGATAAGGGAGTCTCATATGCAAGTAGCATTAACTATTCTATGATAAACTCAAACTGAGTTTCATTAGCAGGCATATTCAGAAGAGATCCTATGGTCACCATTGCATTTGCTACCTTGTTTTGTATTCTGGGGATTTGTTCAAAGGTAATTTTGCTAAAATGCTCCTTGTAATCTTCGACCAACTTTTTATAAGGCATGAGTTTTTCATCCTTCATATTGTAATCATCATTGACCTAGTTTACAATAAACTGTGAATCACCATAGACCTGTAACTCTTGTATTTTCCATTGCACCGTTGTACAAAGCCCTATGAGGAGAACTTCATATTCTGCCATATTGTTGGTGCATGGGAAATTGATCCTAAATGACTTGGGTATAACATCCCCTTGAGGAGTAATGAAGAGAATACCTGCTCCAGATCCATGATTTGTATATGACCCATCAAAGTATAACTTCCACATTACTGAGGCAGTTAGTGTAAACATGGATTCGTCTAGAAAATCTATCAGCAATGGGTGACTGTCTTGTATAGGAGCCTTTGCTAATTGATCTGCTATGATTTGTCCTTTGATAGCTTTTCTATCTATGTAATCTATATCAAACTCGCTCAAGATCATAACCCACTTAGCCAATCGCTTGGTCAATGTCACTCTGCTCAATAGGTATTTGAGTGGGTCAAACCATGCAATGAGTTGTACCTTATGACTCAACCTGTAGTGTCTAAGCTGTTGGGATGCAAAGATTACTGCTAAGCATGCTCTCTCTATGGGGGTGTAATTAAGCTCATAGTCAATCAGAGTCCTACTTATATAGTAAATGGCTCTTTCTTTTCCATTTTTGTCATGCTGTGCCAATAGAGCTCCTAGAGCTGAGTTCGTTGCTGATATGTATAACAATAGAGGTTGTCCTGGAGTAGGAGATATTAACACTGGTGTGTTCAAAATATAATCTTTTAGAGCTTGGAAAGCTTCCTAGCATTGTTTTGTCCATTTAAAAGTAACTCCTTTCCTGAGTAAATGCAGGAATGGGTGACACTTATCTACTAACTGTGCTATGAATCTCCTTATGGATTGCAATCTTCCTTGTAACCCTCTGAGTTGTTTAAGTGTTGATGGAGGTTGCATATCAATGATTACCTTGACCTTGGTAGGGTCTATTTTAATTCCTCTATTTGATACTATAAACCCTAATAGTTTACCTGTTGTTACGCCAAACACACATTTCTTTGGATTTAATCTGACATTATACTATTCCAACCAATCACATATCTATGTAAGAACTGCAAGGTGACTTTCTCTAGTTTTTGATTTAGCCAATATGTCATCCACGTAATCTTCCATTATGTTATGGATCATGTCATGAAATAATGTTGTCATGGCTCTTTGGTATGTTGCCCCGACATTTTTAAGACCAAATGGCATCACATTCTAGGAGTACATTCCCCATGGGCATCTAAAGGCCATTTTATGTTGATCTTCTAGTTCAATTTTAATCTAGTTGTATCCTAAAAAACCATCCATTAAGGATAGCATCTCATTTCTAGCTGTGAGGTCAACTATCATGTCGATATTAGGTAGTGGGAAGTCATCCTTAGGGAAAGCTTTATTTAGATCTTGAAAATCCATATAGATTCTGATGCCTCCTGTGGGCTTAGTCACAGGTACCAGGTTGGATATCCATTCCGCATAGTCAATAGGTCTGATAAAACCTACATCCAGCAACTTTTGTAATTCTATTTTAACCAGCAATGCAATACTTGGATGCATCTTTCTTAATTTTTGCTTGTAAGGTTTAATTCCTAGTATCAATGGTAGCTGATGCAACACTAATTCAGAATCTAAGCTCAGCATGTCTGAATAGGACCAAGCAAAGTTGATAGGTTGTTTCTTGAAAAAATGAATGAATTTGTCTTTTTCTTCTTTGCTCAGTGATTTTGCCAAATGAACGTTATGTACAACTTCCTCTTCTGCTATATTTACTTCTTTTGTTTCCTCTATAAGTAATGTTGAACTTTCTCTTTACATAGGAAGATTTCCCAAGTCATTAGGGTTAGTTTGATCCTTATCTTCTGTTTGAGAAGTACTTTCTTCTCCAAAGTATGTCATTCTATTTAGGTCTATAGAAAACCCTACTTTATGATCACCTTATAGAAATCCCTTTCTGACTCCTAAAAATTTTGAAATTGCTTCGTCGTTTTCAAACCAATCCAGTGTTGGTTTTCCTTCTTGCCCCCAATCAATCAAGTGTGAATGTACTAGGGGTAAATCATTACTCCCTTCTTTAGTAGACTTGGATAACATGAAGACTTGATTGTTTGATTGGCTTTGTGTATCTTCATCTTGTACAAGCCTTATTTGATTCCTTAATATTACACTTTCTGGTGGGCTAGAATCATGGAGTGATAAGAATTCATAGTCATGAGAATCTGTCTCACTGTCAATATATGTTTCATCATATGGGCTATCATCACTTATTTTTTCTTGTTCCTGTCCCTGATTCCTTTGTAGATTGACTGGTCTTCTTTGTGCATTAGTGACCCTTCTTAAGCCAGGTATAAGCCTTTGTAATCTTTCTTCATCTGTTTCATCTGGTTGATCCTGAGTTGCTTCTCATGGTAAAAGTAGTGACAATAACCATGGGTGGGAATCAGGTGGTGGGGGTAATCCTGCATCTATTGCCACATTAGCCTATATTGTTGTGTCAATAACTGCATCATTTTGTAACTTCGCAGTGGGTTCTTGCAAGAGTTGTCTCATGTCTTCCCCATCTGATTCTGCGCTTGGTGATGTAGGTACCTGATTGCTTGTTTGAGATGAAGATGGAAGAGCCTATGTGGACCAATTCCTTTGTGATATGTAATCTAATGGTTTGCTTGGTTGATTTAGTATATCAAGGGTATGTTGTCTGGCTTGTGTGATATGTTGTACATGTTTGTATCCCAATCCTCGATTTCCTAGATTGTCATTAGGAACATCAGGTTCTAGTCTTCCTTGCTTTTGTAACCCTAGGCCTGTGGTACCATCATATCCATGTCTTTGGAGTATTTTGAATCCATTGCCATACTGATCTATGTGTATTCTGGGTGTCGTCATATGATCTTCTTCTCTATATATCCAATGGTTAACATCTTTGTTCAAGGATTCTTCCTCTAAGTCTCCCCATCTAATGAAAGAGCACGAGTCTGAGTATCTGACAATTTCTTTTCCTTTGTCTTTCTTTTGTACTATAGTGTGAGGTTTCCCAAAGGACTTAGGAGAAAGAGACAACTGTTTCCCATTTAAAGTATTTGCAATAGAGTACTCTCCACAACCCATATCCTTTATTTGTAAGGAGGATGTCATAGACATATCTTGTTGTAATTATGTGATATTTAATGTTTCCAACTGTGTAGTGAGAGGTGCAGCTTGATTGATAGGTACCTGATTATCGACACTGTCTTTTAGATAATTACAATGTTGAAATGGATTTGGATTGCCCTTTATGGTGATTTCAATACCATTGTATGGGAATTTGACACACTGATGAAATGTAGATGGTACTGCTTGCATAATGTGGATCCATGGGTGGCCCAATAACATGTTTTATCCTAGCTCTCTATCCAAGACTTGAAAAGCAACCTTTGTCATTATTGGTCCTATTTGTACAGGTAATGTTACAATGCCTTTAGATGGATGTTCTTCATCATCATAAGCCTTGATGTTTATCCTTTTGGAAGAATCAATGTGAAGTTCAGAATATCCCAGTGCTTTGACCAGCTTTAAGGTACAAATGTTCAGACTGGCTCCCCCATCTAGAAGTACTCTTCTGATTCTTTTCTTGTGAATGTAAGCTTCTAGATGTAGTGGGTCATTATGGAGCAATTTATCACTAGGAATATCTTGTTCTGTAAATGTAATATGTGTACCATGTGTCAGATTTCCTACCATCATTAATACATTTAGCCTAAAATTCCGACGGAGGTTTTCTGACGGAGAAGGTATATTGTGATCAAACTTGATTTTTTTTTGAAAAAATGCCCGATTTCGTCATAATTTCGACGATAATGCAACATTTGGTTTCAACGGAGAAGGAATTGGCAATGACATTAGGGTTTTTTAAGAAAAAGTGCCCGCGTTCGTCGAAATTCCGACGACCACGTGCATTACTTTAAAAAAAAAGAAAAGACCAAGTCATTTCATAAATCTCGCCTCAAAATCTCGCCTCTCATTTGACGTCCTACCTCTGTAGCGAACTTGTGGAGATCATTGGTGTGACAAACACGACCATAGCGGGGAATGGGGGAACAAAGTGCCAAGGGCTGGCACATAACCAACGAGGATGACTGCATTAAGGGAGCCCAAAATGGGTTGTGTAAACGGCGATGCCCGGGCCTCCGTCAACAACAATAAGAGCTACAGACAGAGGAAGATGACTGATCATTGGTGTGACAAACATGGCTGCAACTGGGAACGAGGGAATGAAGTGCGCTTGCATGGTAGAAACTCGCGTCTGGTAAGCAGAAATTCATTCTATCTTATCTTCCATACAATGAATGCCTATTTCCATTGGTAAGAGAAGATTTCATTTACTGTGTGTTTGAATGTTTGTGTAGAAAATGGTGGAGTCGTTTGTAATAATTCTGTCTATCACGCAAATGGTGTATGTAGTGGTACTCATTCTCTCACATCGCTAAATAGAAGAATGTACAAGGGTTTCCCTTTCTTGCAACCATTGTGTTTTACATTCTTTAAAACATTTTGAAGTTCACGGGCACAAAGTGCCAAGGGCTGGTACATAACCAGTGAGGACGACCGCAAGGGAGCCCAAAATGGGCTGTGTAAATGGTGATGCCCGGGCCTCCGCAAACCTGTGCTCGGAGCATGAAAATGATGATGATTAAAGGATCACTTACAAAAAAATGAGTTTGTATTTTTTGTGAGAGTAATGCTTGTGAGTAAAGGGCTAGCAACCAAAGGGGCCAGTTTAAGGAAAGTAAGGATCACGAGACTTGTTTTATTGCTTAGTAAAATTTTGAATATATTTGTTTTGATTGATGAAATGAATTATTTCAATTTGAGCCATATCAATGAGATGAATCAAAGAACAAGTAGCAATAATTGTTGGTGTAATAGGGATATTACCTAGCTACTTCCACTATTAGGTCATTTTTATGCCTTATCATTTAAGTTTACTTAAGGTATACATAGGACACTTATCACTTTATGTCTCATATCATAAGATTAAGATACTTTCATAATCTTATGATATCCTACATGTGTCATCTTGACCTATATAATCAAGGGGTTCTATTTATAATCTCATTCATTCATATTGTAAACTTGCATTCATTGATAGGAATATAGTTTATTCGTGTCATATTGATCTTCTCATTTTGTTGTGCTTTCCATTAGACCTCTAGATCTTGGGTGGCTATCTCCATAGTCAAATCTTAAAATATTTACCTTTCTAGATTCTATAAAAGAAATGGTTTTATCAAGAATATCATATGGAATAGCTTCTAAATATTTGCATTTGATAACAATATTGTTAGAGCATTTTGCTTTATAGGAAAATAATCTAAACTAGACTTTTTTTTTCAAGCTAAGACAAAACAAAGTAAGGTAGTAAAATAATCACTTTCTCTAAATTGAGATTTTTTGGCAAAATTTTCCAAAAAAATCTCTAAATTAGTCACATAAACATACTTTCTCACTATCTTCTCCTCCATATAATCCCTTGGATCAAATAAGGGTATAATTCTGAATTCTCTCAAGTTATACATAGTAATATCTTTGTCACATTGTTTTAAGTTTCATATCTTATGGCAGTGGTTACTCTTGTCATATGATTGCTATTGTGTAGATGGGTCCTTGAGCCCTAGTTTAATCCCATTTTTTTAAATCTATATCAAAGATATTCTTGGCATCCTCAATCAATGGTGATCAAGCTCTCCCTACCCAGATTAACCTATCTCTAAATTTGGAAAATGGGTGCAGAAGTTTGAGTATGAGTACTCTTCGGTTATTTGTCATGCTTGTAAGGAGAAAAATAAGGATGAAACTTTCCCTATTTCCCAGGAGATTCAAAATATTGATTCTAATCAAGGGAGTTCCCCTTTGGATTGTTCAAGGATATATAATGCTTTGGGTTCTAATGATGGATGTGCCAATTATATTATGTCCCTTCATTGTCTCAAGAAAATAGGATTTGGAGAGAAGGGTCCTTCCTTTGTGCTCAATCAAAGAGCTTTGGATCAATTTTTTAAACCACCCTGATTTTAGGATGGTTCATTTTTGCTTTAGTTATTCTGCCTCTTGTTGTTTTGTTGTTTTGGAGCTGTTTTGTTTTGTTGTTTTGTTGGGATTAATGCTTCATCTTTCTCTTTGCACAAGGGATCAGGGCCCTTTCAAAATCCCTTCTTATCTAATTAAAAACACTCAATGATGATGGATAATTATAGTCCCCCCTCTATGCTTGGATTTAAAAATAGAATGAACTCTAACTACTTGTTTAATTCTAATAGAATATGACATTAGGGTACCTAGGTAGCATAAGAGGTTGTTCACTAAATTCTTCCACCTTAATGATAGTTAATGTTAAGGATTGAATGAAACAAACTCTTGTTCATGGATCACCTTCTTAGCCTCCTATGGAAGTCATTCTTTGTGTGGTCTACCATGACCATAATTAGGGTCTTAATAAATGTATTAGATACTCTCTATTATCAATAAGAGAGTTATCATAATATAGTCGTGGTGAGTGGTTACAAATAAGATTAGTGGGTCCATAGTTCCCACTTGGTTTGTACTTAGAAACATTATCATTTCTTAGTTGTATGGAAACTACAAATTCATGCATCTAGGCAACAATACACACTAGCTATTATATGATTCCACTAATGAGAAAAGCCTAGTCAATCTTATAGTTTGTGGAATTAGTCATATCCCTCATATAGAATATCTATATATGCAGTATTTTTGCCTATAGATTACCTATTATTTTGCTTAATAATGTGATTATTTCACATACATCATAAAAGTGCCCTTCTAATATGTTTGTGCATCAATCTTGAAACCATATTTTTATTAACCAACCAATGATAAGAATTATCTTAAACACGCCTCTATATTTGAATCCCACTAGCTTTGATAATCAACCATAATAACCTTAACAATGCATCGACGAAAACAATGCCTAATAAATCATCAATTGTCTTGGGTGAATCTAGCCAAAGCCAACCCATTAAATCCACTAATCTCCCTTGCATCCCAATCATAAAATTTTATGGTTGTTGGAACAAGGTGGGGAGATTGAAGAGATATAAGGAACATTTCAACTTCCAAAATACCAAAGGAACAAAAATAATTAGCTAAGACATCTTCTTTTGGGAATTTTTGTATTTAGTTCTTCCTTTGAAAATCAACATACCCTATTTTGGTTTCCCAAATATTTACTAAATAACTTTGAAGATAAATTGGGAAGAGAATCCATCATATAGATATTTCTTTTCAACAGCCTTAGAGGACATTATTTTGTCTATCATTTATTATAATAGCTAATACCCAATTTTTTTATAAGATAACAAGCAAAACCGCCTCTTCACAAACTATGTTTTCCTTAATAATCCAAGAATGAAAAAAGGAACCCACATAAAAATTACTTACTCCCTACCATGAAGGCAAAAGAACATCCAATTTAAAGATTGATGTACCAAAAGGAAAGAAATATCACCTCAATATCTGTCTTGAACTTATACATTGAATCTATACACACGAGAATCCCCTTAATAACTCTCTCACAACTTTCAATGCTAGAAGAATGAGTGTTTTCACAAGACTTTCATACTATGATATTTATATCAAAATTCACTTGCATAGTTTTAGAGTCAAGCTGACCCATTCTCATGAGTAGTTTACATGAACCCCTCATAAGAATGGATCACTTAGTACTCATTTCATCAAAGTGATGCTCATAGCGGTGAAGCATTAGGGATTCCTAGGAGGTCACCCATACTAATACTACTCTAAATCAAGCACGTTTAACCATGTAGATTGTCCCAAGATCAAACCCATTCAACTTGCCACCCCATTTGCAAAACCTTCATCAAGTGGTGTGCCTTATAAAGCATTCATTATAGAGCAACTTTAGCTTATCCATTGACAAGTGGGAGGTGTTGATGTGTTTTTTATGCACATGCGAACGTAGAATAAAATACCCAAAAGTATCTTATCCTCTCTTGAACAAAGTTACTCAAATGATGGAGATTTGCTTAAGGATCACTTGAGACAACTCGAAGGTTCTGGTATGTCGGGTCATGAGGTGTGGATAAACATAGTTGGTTGATGTGATTGCTGGTATCACAAGGGGACTTACGTTGAATTGTCGAATGCTTGAATAGCTGGAACTTGATCATCTGATATTTCAATCTCGCGATGCTTTTTGTCCTAAACTAACTTGAATTGAAAAAAGGGCAAAAGGTGAAGTGTTAATAAAATCTATTCTAAGGCCTAGACTGTAAGAAGATGGATCCTAGTTTATCCCTTTAACCCTGATTAATTTATTTAGAGTGTTTAGTTCCATTTTAATCCTTTCTTTTACAATTAAATATTATTGAAAAATTGTATTATTGTTCCAAATTTTGTGGATATTTAGGAGACACAAATAAAATATAAATGTAATCATTCCATATTTTTGTAGGAGGTATTGGAATGAGACTAATAGGAAGAGTAGTAAACATGAGTCACAATGAGCACTTTAGAATAAATCTAGACATTATAAGGAAGAGTAGCTTGGAAAAATAGAAGCATAATTTGTTTTCCAATATGCAAGATTATTACTTGGGAAAGAATCTTGAAAGAGGATTGAGAAGATTCCTTGAGCTAACATTGTCTCACTTATCCAAAATTATGAGGAAGGATTCATTAATGAAATGGTCATTAACAAGATGGAGAGAATAATAATTAGGAAGAGATAGATTTCACATGCTACTAGGTGACTAGATTGGAGAGAAACTAGAGGCAAATAATTTAGCTTGGCCATGACACAAAGTCTTAGAATAGATGCCAACCTTGGTGAATGGAATGAAAATCCCAAACAATTAATGAGTGGTGAGACAAGTAGAGGCATGCATCTATAAATTTTGTTTTGAATATATATAAAATAAAGAAAAAATGGGACTAAAACCAAGGGAAATTCACATGGAAAGGATATGATGAAAATCAAAATAAATAGTTTAAAGATAATATTAGTTACCTAAAGGATATTCCACTTGATTATTTGGTATATCATAACTATTTTGACAAATTTTGAAACCATTAGAGGTACCTTTTACTTTTGTAGATGAGGCATTCATTCATGTTGAAGTTGTGATAGCTTATTTGCCTCTTTATAGACAACAAATTATCCATACGAATTATCATATATACTTGTAACCTCCATCCCAAACCACCTATTTCACTCTTCTTCCTTTGTGTACCTCTTTTATTCTTCCATTACCTCTTCGCTTACCTAAATTCAATCCAAAACATAGTGTATATAGCATAAAAAAAATTCCATATTTGATTAATATTATCCACAACATATCGAAAAGACAAATACCACACTTACTGTGTCATCAACCAAAAATAATTTACTTACATATTCAAAGAGTTCAATAATGGAGGAACATCCATGCGGTGCTCTACACATGTCCTTTAAGGTTCAAGAAATACTTATCCTCTATTTGTCCAAACTTTAAATTACTTTCCATGCATGAAAATAATTGCAACCATACACAATTTCCCACCCAATGGATTCTCTCAAACTAGTTTACTATCTTAACATAGGGTCAAGGAAAAGCGGGCCAAAATAGGAATCCAAGTGTCTTAAAAGCCTTCAAGACCATAGTGGTGAGGATTGAATTTCTTTCTTTAGTGGTATCTTTATGTAGATTAATTAGTTGGGGATTGTATTAGGACCTTTTCCTAATTAAAAAAAATATATAAAGATTACATCCCTAAATATTGCATTCATAATAAAATAAATTTCTGCAATATTGAGACTATATTCATAATAGATTTATAGTGATGAATAAAGAAATATTTAAGATTATGAAAAAATTGATGTTTTCTTTCTCCCAGCCGTCATTGGATATTGGGTGATCTTTGAGGCATTATGTAAAATAGTTCATGTGCCTTATCTAAGCTTACATATTTTGCATGCATGTGTACTTGGGCAGTTGCACTACAACATCTATACTCACTAATCACATTTGGTTGGAAGTTTCTAAATCCATTTCAAACACATCTTGTGCATATCCTGCAATCTATGCTAACAGTGATTATCTTTAATGGCTTCATTGTGTGCATAATTGATTGGCTCTTCACTCCTAAGACCTTCAAAAGTCTTTATTGGCTTCCTTGAGTCCTTTTGTCTTCCAAATTCACCTGCACCAACTTGAATTCTCCTTCAATGCTTGATTGCCTGTTCACTTGGAATTGAATTGATTTTATAACTAAGAGATCACTTGATTTTATATGTCTTGAAAGCATTTTATCCCGATGGCTTTAAATTAAGGAACTTTCTCTTCTATTTGGTATTGGTGGAGCAGATCCTTTTATGATATGTAAGTTGAGAATATTTTATGAAAGGTCCCTAAATGAATACACTTTAAACTAATTTTAATATACCTTGAAGTGTGCAATATGGAAGGTTTGTATTCTTAATCTCCTGCCCATTTCTTAATTTAAAAGATGATATCTTTATTAAATATCTTTATTAACTTGATTTCTCCTTCAATTATTGATGAATGCTTGATTGCACGTTCACTTGGAATTGAATTGATTTTATAATTAAGAGATCACTTGAATTGTAGGTAAACCCCTTCAAATGATAGGGTAGGCTTCCTTTTATACCTAATATATGTCTTGAAAGAATTTTATTGTGATGTCTTTAAATTAAAGTACTTTCTCTTCTATCTGATATTGGTGGAGCAGAGGTTGCATTGCATCGTCCTAGGATACATATTTCCGTAGATACAACACAAGTTAAATGTATCCCAGGTCGATGCAAAGCAACCTCTGCTCTAGAGATCACCAAAAAATAGAGAAAGAACTTTAATTTAATGCCATCAGGATAAAAGTCTTTAATCAAGACAGATAAAATTTGAGTTTGATTGTCAACATTTACTTTGCCAAATTCTTCACACGTAACTCCTGAATCAATTTCCTACTCACAAGAATTTTATTATGTCTCAAATATAGGGAAATAGAAGGCTTCAAATAGTAAACTTGAACATGCAACTAAATCCATTGACTAACCAGAAGAACAAAATTAAGAAACGGTTTGATCATCTGAGAGATGTTGTAGACTTGCAACTCACCAGCTAAGTTTTTGCGGGTAAGAATTTTTTTTGTTTTGGTTATGGTTGTGGTGTTTATAGGGAGACATTTACAAATTTATATCTATTTTCACTATTTAATGGTTTATGGGTTTGTAATGGTAATTTAATGTTCTTTCATATTTTTGTATATATTCTTTATAATAGCCTATTATATTGATTTGTTCTATTATGCATAATGGTGTCGGTCAGACGGCTTTGCCGTCGATGCATGAAAGCATTGAACGAGTTCTACTTTTAAAAATTACATGAAACATTTTTAATTTATTTGATTCAGTGTTATTTGCAAAAAATGATTATCAATGATGTTTCCTTTCTCGAAGAATTGTCTATGACCTTTCTGTCAGATAATATGTAACATCGAATGACTAAATCTTTTCATTACAAATGCTTATTTTATTTAATTATTATCTCAGCGTGAATTAAAATTTATATTTGTACGGAAGTAGAACATACAAGTTCAAGAGTCATGTGCAAGCAAATTTCCTAAAAGAAAGCAAGCAGGCATTATCTTGAATGACATGGAAACAAGCTCATCAGCTGCCTAGAAGAGAGCAATTGGAGAATGGCAGAGGAAAGTGTTTAAGGGTGATAAATAGATAGATAGTATGCAATAAAAACAAACAATGTCTGGAGTGTCTGATGTGACATCTCTAATTTATGTCCGGAGGGTCTAACTGGTTTTGGAGTTCCTGCGAAACCTATTGGGCCACACTTGGAGGAAATCAATGTGTTCATGCAAGGAGCACCTTTTTTCTATTATGAGAATGATACTTTTTCACCTAGGGATATTTGGAAGTGAATATCCAAAAATTTCTATAGTGTGGAACAAGAGTTGGCAGACTCGAAGTATAATTGTCAGCTTTCAGAAGACCAAGAGGTTATGTACACAATCTCCCAATAGAAGAGCGATTTCAAGAATTACCTCTCCCCCCCATGACTATTGAGGAACCACTTCCTCAAATAGAGGACTATTGGCCTCCATGGGATCAAAGAAAAAAATTAAAGCATAGACTCTAGACGATGTGGTGGTGTCCTCCGTGAAGAACTCTACACTATAATTGAAAATTCATGAGAGAAACTACAAGATAGTGAAGAGAAATACAATCTTGAAAAGTGGGAAGAATGGATCTTGGTTTGGGTGGGGCCAAGTTAGGTGGCTCCTCTAGAGGTTGATGAGATAGAAATCATATTAGGATTTTAAAAAGATCACACTCGTGGAACTTCTTGTGCGAGTGATCGATTGCGGTGTTTGGGTAATGCATTCCAAATAGATACAGTTGCATGCCATCAAGAATGTATCTATTTGGAATGCATTACCCAAACACCGCAATCAATCACTCGCGCACAAAGTTCCACGAGTGTGATCTTTTTCAAATCCTAATATGATTTCTATCTCGCCAACCTCTAGAGGAGCCACCTGAGTTGGCCCCACCCAAACCAAAATCCATTCTTCCCACTTTTCAAGATTGTATTTCTCTTCACTATCTTGTAGTTTCCCTTGTGAATTTTCAATTATAGTGTAGAGTTCTTCACGGAGGACACCACCACATTGTCTAGAGTCTATGCTTTAATTTTTTTCTTTGATCCCATGGAGGCCAATAGTCTTTTGTTTGAGGAAGTGCTTCCTGAATAGTCAGTGGGGGGAGAGGTAATTCTTGTGGTTGATCTTCTATTGGGAGATTGTGTACATTATTCCTCTTGGTCTTCTGAAAGCTGACAATTATACTTCGAGTCCACCAACTCTTGTTCCACACTATAGAAATTTTTGGATATTCACTTTCAAATATCCCTAGGTGCAAAAGTATCATTCTCATAATAGAAAAAAGGTTCTCCTTGCATGAACACATTGATTTCCTCCAAGTGTGGCCCAATAGGTTTTGCAGGAACTCCAAAACCAGTTAGACCCTCCAGACATAAATTAGAGACGTCACATTAGACACTCCAGACATTGTTTGTTTGTATTGCATACTATCTATCTATTTATCACCCTTAAACACTTTCCTCTACCATTCTCCAATTGCTCTCTTCTAGGCAGCAGATGAGCTTGTTTCCATGTCATTCAAGATAATGTCTGCTTGCTTTCTTTTAGGAAATTTGCATGCAAGAGACTTTTCAACTTGTATGTTCTGCTTCCGTATAGATATAAATTTTAATTCACGTTGAGATAATACTTAAATTAAATAAGCAATTGTAAAGAAAAAATTTAGTCATTCGATGTTACATATTATCTGACGGAAAGGTCCTAGACAATTCTTGGAGAAAGGAAACATCATTGATAATCATTTTTTGCAAATAACACTGAATCAAATAAATTAAAAATGTTTCATGTAATTTTCAAAAGTAGAACTCGTTCAATGCTTTCATACACCGACGGCAAAGCCGTTCGACACACATCATCTCTCGTCGTTGGAATTCTGATGACCACTAATGAAATGCCCGACAAGGATGCTTTGCATCCCACAACACTCCTCTGTCAGAATTTTATACTTTGGTGTCGGAATTCCGACGATAGCACAAGATGGCGACAGTATTCGTTCATAGAATGAGCATGCATGGTGGCCGTCAGAAAGGTTGTGGTAATGTCGAAATTGCGATGACCACGAGGATAGTCAGAACTTCTGACACAAAGTTTTCGACAGTCATTTTTGTCGGTAGTGCGACAAAATGTGGTCAAAAATCCGACGCTTGGCCATCGAAATCTTGACCCAAATGTACTAGTGCATAGACTAGAAGACACGTTCATCTATATCTCTGTCCACTACTGAATCTTGAAGTGCTTTGTCTAGTATAGCTCTATGATTGGGTGAAATATGTAGTAGTTCAAATAAGGATATTTGTGCCGGATTTTTCTTAAGTTTCTCAACTACATTGTAAGTCCCTATTGTTGGTGGTTGATTTTGTGGTATTCCTTGCAAGGTTACCTTTGACCTGTGAGTAACCACTGCACAGTCTCTATCTCTGGGAGTAATTGTGATTGTAGCAATTGTATCATTTGTATCATAGGTTGTCTTATCTAGATTTATATTAAATCCTTCTTCATAGTCCCAATGTCTATGTTTGACACTCATAATATGTTCAATGAGTTCATCTTCAAACCAATTTGAGTGAGATGGTTGATCCTACCCCCAGTCTTGGAGACAAAGATTCATATCATCGTCGTACTTTGGTACTTCAGATATCATGCAAATTTGGTTGTTATCTTTATGAGTGTCTTGATATTGGTCCTTCTGATCAGGTGCTTCTTGTGAATCGTCATTTGTTGTCTCTCCCGAGCTAATGGCATGAATATTGTAGTCGTATGAGACTTTCGTGTAATTAGCTATGTTGTCTTGGGTACCTGATGTGGTAGCTTTTTCCTTGTCATGCTTAACAAACATATCTTTAAAAATTGTATTATTTGTGTTTGTTGAGGTCTTATCCGTATCAATTGTGATACCCCCTTGGTCTATCATAACTTGGACCAAGTTTTTCAACTTGTAGCAACTTGCCATTTTGTGACCTTTAGTCCTATGATAATCATAGAAATCATTGTCATTCCACCATGTGGGTTTGAAAGGACCTGGTTCATATACTCTTACTTTAGGTAAAGTGATCATGTTTGTTTGTATTAACTTTTTGAGCACTGACTCAATAGGTTCTCCTAAAGGTGTGTAATTTCTTCTTGGAGCGTTTACCCTGGGGTATCTTGTGTTTGTATTTTGCGTAGCATTTACATTGGTTGAGGTTGTGTTATTCCTGGTATGTGGATTTGTTGATGGGCTCGTTCCAAGTGATAAAATGGGTTGAGTTCTGTCTATTGTTCTGGCATCTACAATACCATCATTGGTCGCATTTTTGTTTATTGACCAAAACTTAGATTTTTCATTGTTGTTGGTATTGCCATACTTAATAAGACCTTGTTCTACCAAGCCCTTCTCACATTTGAGAGCCTTTTCTATGATTTGTTTTAATGTGATAAGACACTACATTTGTATCGGATATTTTATCTTAGGAATCAAATTTTCTGTAAACATATCCACTTGCTCTGTTTCTGGGATAACTGTCTTGCATCTCCTGTAGAGAGCCCTCCATCATTGTATGAAGGTTGCAAATGTTTCATTCTCATATTTCTTAGCAGCACATAAATCCATCAAAGTAACTGGGGTATCAATGTTGTGCAATAAGTTTGTAATAAATTGTTTAGCTAATTCCCCCCATGACATGATGGTTGGTGGTAGATATGAAAACCACTCTAAAGCCGGACCTCCCAGACTTTTAGGGAATAGTCTCATTAGGTAAGTATCTTCCGAGGAAACTTCTATACATGTCGTAAAAAATTCTCTGATATGATCTCTAGGATCACCCTTCCCTTGATATCTATCAAATTTGGGCATTTCAAAATGTTGTGGGAAAGGTGGCATGTATAATGTGTGATCAAATGGATAAGGAATTGTGTAGCTCTTTTTATCATTACTAGTTTGAATGGTCGTCATATATTGTTGCAAACTCTGTACTTTCTATGTCAGAATATCTATTGATGTCAAAGGTATACCTTGTGTGTGTATGTCCCACAAAAGGATTCATGGTTGCATAACTAGGAGGTTGTTGAAAGGAACCAAGATTGTAACCTTGTGTGTTGTGTGTTCCAGTAGGTACTGTGAAATAGGCGATATGTGAACCCATGTTTGGTTGAGTTGTACCTGTTGTATTGGTAATACCTAGATTTGCATTTTGATAACCATATGTGGATCCCATAAAATAAGAAACTGGAGGTTGGGTTACACTTGTTGCCTACGTTTGAATAGGTGCTGAGATACTTGACATTATCGGTATGCTCTGTGATGGTATACTAGCATTGATTGTTGAAGATGACACGCTTGTTTGAAAGTTTGCATTTGTATTGACACTTGTTGGGAGAGGTACGTTTTGAGGAAGACTAGAGGTCATTGCTTGTATTTCCATCAAGGGTGGTGTTTGACTATTATCTTGACCTAAATTTTTTCCTAGTGGTAAAATCTTTGTGACATCAAAATCCTCAGGTAATTTTGCCGCATTTTGTATTAACAGTGAAAGATACTTGTCCCTATCGCTATGTATAAGTGCATCTAGGATCATGAGGACATGCGGGTCTTGCTGTGCGGACTCAATTTCTTCCTTTGTCAGATGTTATTGTAATTCGTTTATGGTGGACATTGTTTGTGTACCTGAGTGTTGACCTGTTGACATGTCCATGTTCCAAGTAGGGTTTATAGACTGTGTGTTGTTCGGGTCCATTATTCCTTTTGCTTTCTGGGACCTTGTGACGGGCATCTAAAATTTCCTATATGATGATGGTTCTATGCAAGACAATGACCTAATACTAGATAGTAGATGTAAATATGAGGTATGCAATACTATACTAGATGCTCTATTGAGGATTTTGATGTGAGACCTTTTTAGCTTTTCTAGCTTTCTCTAATGCAATTCTTTCCATTTGTTGACGAAGTTGTTTGGCCTCAATCTCTCTGTCAATCGTACGGGCAATCCTAGATTCAATATCTATCTTATATATAACTCCCATATACTGGGGTGCACTTCTTCTTAAATCCCAATCTAAGTTAGCTAGACCATCAACTATTTCTCATTGACCGCCATTTGGAACTAGATTAGGTTGCTCGAAGGGGAGCAAACCATCACTTGGGAGACCCATGAAGGCACATGCTATGAACCTATAACTGATAATGGACTTAGACGTATACGATAGATGGTGGACTATGCAACTAATATAAATGAAGACGTAAATGGGACTATGCAAAGACTATGGATGATAATGAGGACATAAATGGGACTATTGAAAAGACTATGGACGATAATGAGGACATAAATGGGAATATGCAAAAGACTATGGATGATAATGAGGACATAAATGAGACTACCTATGGTCACAAGTATGTAAGGATGTTTTGAGAATCAGTTTCAAAATGGACTTTGTTTTTGGTAACTCGAGTGTAGGACAATGTTTTGCAGTTTTCCAAATCTAAGAACAATGGTTGGTAGGTATGTATAGCTGACTGACTTAAATTTCATACAATCTTGGAAAATTCAGAGATACGTGGGATAGGGCCTGAAATAGCCCAAAGGACTGACTCAATACTGGTCTATCACAATGATACATAAAAAAGCACAGAATACAATCTTAGGCTGGATAGTGGACACCATTCAGTGAGGCCCTTACAATAAAATACCGAAACAAAATGAACAGATAGAGAGTATGGCAGCACTAGCTCCACTCCACAACACACACTTCTTGGGCATGCCAGTCTCTCTTACCCCGAAGATCCGAAGATCTTATAACTGAGGGATTTTTGTATCATAGTGTAAGGTACATGAAGGGTATCTATGGGGTACGATCCACACTCCCGGAACCACTGAATGTAGGATTTTTGGCAACTAAATTGGTTCTTAGTATTAGGTTTTGAGGGATCCCGATCCAATGAGGGATTCTCAGAGAAAGCCACTTAAGGCTTTAGTTGAGCTTATCGGTGCAGGGAAGGCCCCCACATACATCAAATTCACTCAACACTCTAGCCACCTGACCAGTATATTTATATAGCGGCTCGAAAAACCCACTTGAGAGTATGCTAGGAGAGATGATATCCCCAACGCATCCCAATTCAAAGTAACTTTGTGGGATGATGAAATCCCCAGTCAAAGATACCCCTCACTATGTAGAGCAAAAGAAAAATTTGGATGTCATTGTCACCTTCCTTCTTTCTCCCATGGGCCCGATGGCGGGTAGAAAGTCAGTTAGTGCAATAGTAGGTCCACCCTAGACACAATGAAAAGTTCTTTTCCCTTAAGAAAATGGAAAAAGATTTAATCTAATGCAGCCTGATTCACGTTCATTTTATAGCCCAAATTTAGGTGTTAGATCTGCATGTGCATGTCAATTTTAACCACCAAATCCAAGAATGAAGGCATACATGTCAATTTTAACCATTTGTTTGATTTTTAAGCACCAAAAACCAAGTGTGAGATACATGCATGTCAATTTTAGCCCATGTTCATTTTAAGCACCAACAACGAAGTGTGAGATTATCCATGCATGTCAATTTTAACTTTTGTTGATTTTAAGCACTCAAATTGAAGTGTGAGATGTGCATGCATGTCAATTTTAACTGTTCTTGATTTTAAGCACTAAAATTGAAGTGTGAGATGTGCATGCATGTCAATTTTAACTGTTGTTGATTTTAAGCACTAAAAATTGAAGTGTGAGATGTGTATGCAAAAATTACTAATCTAATCCTCTCTGCGAATCCACCACAGGCTATAAATAGAAGATTAGTAGCCAAAATAAACCAATAGAAAATAGAAATTGAGAACTTGACAGAGGCGATTGCGTAATACTACCTGAGCAATTGCATGATACTTACTTAGCGAATGCGTGAATCTGACAGAGCGAATGCGTAAATCTGACAGAGTGAATGCGTGACTTTATCTGCTCGAGTATGTAGCACTAACAGGTTGATTGCGTGATAGAATGCAGACAACAAAAAAATTAGAAAAATATAAGAAAACTAAACCCGATCAGGAACCTGTGAAACCAATTGTGAAGCCCTAGCCAAATCCCTCATCATCCATTCAATATTGATTATATCATATTTAATTGTATAAGAAAGAACTAGGCTATTATATTTGTCTAAGGCCAGTTGTTCTTCTGAATCCTGTATCAATTTTTCTGCTTGGAGAAATTTTTAATATCGTTTAGCTTCCCTCCTTTGTTGTTTTGTCCTTCTCGCACTTGAAATTTTGAACTGAACTTTTCTTGCCATAAACTTTGTTAATCAAATCCTGAAGTAAAAAGTAATTTTGATCCTGGATTAACCAAATTTAGGATATAATTATACAGAATTAATAACAGACAGAAGAAAAATAAAACAACAATTAACCCTGCGGATGTGTGACCCAGAAAGGGCGATTGCGTGATCCGGATAGGGCAATTGCATGACCCTGTCTAGACGAATACATGACCCCGAAGGGTCGAATGCGTAATTCTATCTATGCGATTGCGTGATGATGTAAGCTTGATTGTGTGACGGAAAATCTTTTGTCAAAATTCATGCAACCTGCAAAAAAAGTGAAAAATTCCGCACAATCTGCAAAAATCACACAGAACACAGAAAAAGGTTAAATTGTTGTTAGTTCATGTTAGGTTCACCAAAATGTAACGCATGCTAGAATTCTTTCTTCAAATAAACAAAGCTATCAATTAGAAGCACAAGGGAAATCACGAATCCCTATCTAATCAACAAATCTAACAAACTAGACAATGAAAAGATACAATCAAGCCAAAATAGGAATTATGATTTCAATCTATAAAAACTCCCTATTCCATGACTGCGTATTTCTTTCATTGCTTTTCTCCTCTTCGTGGCATGATGGCTCTCAGATATTGTGCTGTTAACCTACAAATGACAAAAAGATTCAAAGTTCATGATTGTTGAAAATGGAGATTGGATGCTCAATTTATAGAAAATTGGAGAAGATTGATTGAAAGGTGGAACAGAATGATCAAGAGGTGTGAACTTAGGTGAGCTCAAATGAAAATTGATAGTTGAACTGCTGATTGTGGGAGTAAAACTCAATAGATTGAATAGATTAATTGAGTCAACTGATTGACAAAAAGCTGACTGAAGGAAGAAAAATGATGATTGGAGGAAATAAAGAGGATGACACAGAGAGCTTAATTTAGAAAAAGCTAACTGAAAGATGGAAATAGATATTGGAGAGATAATGATTTAATTAATTAATTGATTGAATTAATTAATTTAGCATGTGCTTGCATTTAGATTTAGATTATTAATTTAATCTTTGCATGAGATATTATTCAAATAATTGAATTTATTAATTCAATTTAGCATTTGAATATATTTAGAACTTGACTTTGATTTTCAATTTGGTTTTTGAAATCATGCACATGTGTTTTGAATCTGGAAGAAATTAGAAGAAATGAGAAATTAATGAAATTAGAATTTGGGGATTTGGAAATGGAAGAATTAATTAGTTAATTAAATAATTTAAAGAAACTATTTAATTATGTAGAAATTGAATTTAATTAAATAATAAAGATTATTTAATTTAAAGGAATTAAATCATAATTAATTAAATAATTAATATTTAATTAATATTTAGAAGAGGGTTGAATGATTAGATGATTAGAGATAGAAATTGAGAATTAATTAATTTAAATAATAAAGATTATTTAAATTGGGGAATTAATCACAATTAATTAAATAATAAATATTTAATTAATATTTAGAAAATGGTTTAAAATGATTAAATGATGAAAGAAATAGAATAATTAGTGAGATTATGAGGAAATACAAAATAGAAGAATAAGATTAATTAACTTAATTAAATAATAAAAGAATTGTTTAATCAATTAGAGGAATAATTAGTACATGATCAATGAGACATTTTTAGGTGTCTACATTGGTTGTCTTGCATATGATAGACATGTCGATTAAGTATTAGGTGGTTTGTTAAGTGATATACACCGATTTAGGTTTCTATCCTCCTCCTTTGTTGACATCCCCTCCCCCATTGTCTAATATATCTATGAATTTTCCAACAACTTTTAATATCACAACAAGAGATAATTTTATATGAGTTTCTTAAAGCCAACTTTATTAATCTCCCCTTGAAAAATTGAAGAAAAAACCATAAACAAAATTAGGACAATCCTTTTTTCAAGCATCATCAACTGTTCCACTAATGAATGTCATAATTTGGAGATTAAAATTCAACAGCTTATTGTAGTTCTAGTAACATATAAATAATAGGTGACAATGAGTTATACACTCATCATATCCCTTCTAAATGACATTTATAACCTATTATGTTTTTATCTTGCTATATGACATTGGTAGCTTAATTACCTATTAGGGGCTCATTGTCATTCATGGTACTACGATTTCATGTGCAATCATACTTGGGAGGCAATATAATAGCCTAGTTCTTCATGTCTCTACATTGTGGAGCAAGAATAATAGTTGTCAATTGTTCCTCTTTTTTAAGGATCCACTTTACCTTTGTTTATTTTTATCTTTTATAACTTGATATCCTTTCTTGCATAGAATTGTCCTGAATCCAAATTCTCTCCTTGCTTAGATGTGTGTGTTCCTTGATTAGGACCTCTTTCATTGTTTTGTAGGCAAATAAACAAATACATCGACCTCTCCTCTCTACTTATACACAAAATGGCTAATTGAAACCACTTCATATACACAAAATGTCTCCTTGCACTGATCGAGCCTAAAAAATGTGACACCCTTGTTCAACTTAAAATGATACTCTACAACATGATGCCTATCATTCATGAGCTTGAGGTGGTTACGTTCATGCTCAATAAAAATATGATCAACACTTTTTGTAGTTTCACCACCATTATAATATCATTTTGCTATTGTTAACATCATACATCCTCATGCTACGTTGGAAATTCATCGAGCTCTTCAATTTATTCACCCTTTATATGTTAGTGACTACCTTTAACTTATGAACCTTCAAATAAATCATCATAATGACCCCTTCACTATCTTGTGTTGAATGAAAATCCTTCAACTGGACTGCATTGTATAAGAATTTGGTGTGGATCTTTCATTCTTTCCTTGATTTGCCATTTTTTATTGTTCCACCCTATGATTTTATATTTGAGGTATGTAAAATAGTTGCTCTATAGATTTTTTTTATCTCTCTGCATTCTTTTGGTTGCCTTCATTTAAATTATGTAATGTTTCCATAATATCTCTTTTACAACTATCTCTTCCTTTCTTTTGCAATTAAGAGATCACTTGAATTGTAGGTAGACCCCTTCAAATTACAGGGTAGGCTTCCTTTTATACCTAGTATATGTCTTGAAAGAATTTTATCCTGATGGCATTAAATTAATGTGCTTTCTCTTCTATTTGGTATTGGTGGAGTAGAGGTTGCATTGCATTGACCTAGGATACATATTTCCGCAGATACAACACAAGTTAAATGTATCCCAGGTCGATGCAAAGCAACCTCTGCTCCAGAGATCACCAAAAAATAGAGAAAGAAATTTAATTTAATGACATCAAGATAAAAGGCTTTCAAGACAGATAAATGGTATGCAACTATATCTATTTGGAATGCATTACCCAAACAACACAATTGATCAGTCGCCTTTGAAAAGAAAGTGGTATGATGAAATCTTTGGGCATAAAATAGATGAAATGCACTCCATACTACTACTGCACAATATTTTGGTTGATGATATTTTTAAAATAGTAAAGGAACGTGTGTGGAACAACAAAATTCTTATCATTATAAACAATGAATATTTTAAGATCCTTTTATGATGTGTAAGTTGATAATATTTTATGAAAGGTCCCTAAATGAATACACTTTAAACTGATTTTAGCAATGACTATCGGATGTAGACAAAATGAATGCTTTTTGAATTAGGATGGTAAACAAAATCTACTATCAAAAGGTTGTCAAAAATTCTTGGGACTAGGAGGTGTGAAATGGCCTACTCTTATGCTTTTCATGCCATCAAAATTTGAGTTTGATTGTCATCATTTACTTTGCCAAATTCTTCACATGTAACTCCTGAATCAATTTCCTACACACAAAATGGCAAAAAATAGGTTTGTTGATGGGGGATTTTCTAGGTCAAACCTTGGGTTGTGAATTAACCTTGAAGTATAATGTTTTCCTTTTGAGGGAAAGGATAGATCTAATCTAAAAATGCTTAAAATTGAACATGATACCTTGATGAATCTTTCTTGAATCCTCACACAAGGTTTTAGGATTTCATGCAAACTGTTGATCATGAATTTTGTGCTTTAACTTCTGATGCAGAGGAAGGGTGTGATAAATGAGCCTTTAATATTTATAAGGGAAATACAAGGTCCAAACCCCTAGGCCTACTAGCACCCAAATGGCTCAAATAAGTCAAATGCAAACCAACACTTTTTCAAATGATTCCAAAGGTATGGAATGTTTGTACTACCTCCAAATAATTTTTTTTAATTGTTTTTGTGGTTCCAAGAACTTGTTTAAGTGCAAAGCCCTCTTTTTAGCCTTCTAGGCATAGTTGCCCAATTAGCCCTCCAGTGAGGAAAATGAATTGTTTTCTCTCAACTTTCCCAAACAACTAAACAAAAATTTTGGATATTCAGACACCCATTTTCCTTCTCTTCAACATAATGAAAGATTGCATATGGTTAATTTGGAAAGTATATGTTGTTCTATAACTATACACTATTTTTGGACTAAAAAAATGACAGTTTTACAAAGGAAGTATATAATGTTTTAACTCCCAGAATCTCAAAAGTCATCCAATATGATTCAAAACTAAGGAAAATGCAATTATTTACAAGGCTTAACCTTCTTATATGCAAAATCCCTTATTTAGCCTCTCACAAACCCTTAAAAGTAGGGTTTCTCATATACCCCTTTTCCAAACACTATACCATCCAAATGATGATGGATTCACCTTTCATTTGAAATGTCTAAACACTATCAATCATAAAATGTGCCCCTCCTTAGGGCGGATTTGCTACTACTGCTCCTTAGCAAGCAATTTCTCCACTCTTACATTCATTGTTTTGGTGATCAGCCTGGTTCTCCACCCAATCTGCACATCAACCTATTAGTAATTTATTGTACATGTTAGAGGAGTGCCATCCTATGAATATTAGGCCTTTTACATTCATGGAATGACCATTCTCATTGTAAATCAACCAAATCAAATACCAAATTGCACAAATCTGTTAGAACAGTCAATGCAACTAGTCTTAAGTCTAAGACAAATGGATTATCAGTGCATCTTCCCTGCAAATAATATGTTCAAGGTCTCTTGAATGAATTAGGAATTCAAATACACACTCAAGACAAAGTTACCATAAGCCAAAACACCAAAAAAATTCAAGAAAACAAAAATTTGTTGTTATTGCTTGTCCTAGTTCGTACACCAGCATTCTCTTCCGTACAAAGCATTACATCAACCATTTGATCAAAAACTCTTAATTGCTGACACACAAGGTCATGAAATTATTTATTGGACTTGCCTAAACTCTTCTAGACTCCCTAAGCTATAAATTCCTATTACATCTTTTTGTTGGTCCTAAGGTCCTTACCAAGCCCTTTAGGACAAATTACAAACTTATTACAATTTTCATCATTAAAGGCCATAATGGACCTTAAGACATCATAATTGATTGGCTCTTCACTCCTAAGACCTTCAAAACTATTTAATGGATTCATTGAGTCCTTTTGCCTTCCAAATGCACCTGCACCAACTTGAATTCTCCTTTAATGTTGGATGAATGCTTGATTGCTTGTTCACTTGGAATTGAATTGATTTTATAATTAAGAGATCACTTGAATTGTAGGTAGACCCCTTAAAATGATAGGGTAGGCTTCCTTTTATACCTAATATATGTCTTGAAAGCATTTTATCCTGATGGCATTAAATTAAAGTACTTTCTCTTCTATCTAGTATTGGTGAAGCAGAGGTTGCATTGCATCGACCTATGATACATATTTCCGCAGATACAACACAAGTTAAATGTATCCCAGGTCGATGCAAAGCAACCTCTGCTCCATAGATCACCAGAAAATAGGGAAAGAACTTTAATTTAATGCCATCAGGATAAAAGGCTTTCAAGACAGATAAAATTTGAGTTTGATTCTCATCATTTACTTTGCCAAATTCTTCACACGTAACTCCTGAATCAATTTCCTACACACAGAATGATGAAAATAGGTTTGTTGATGAGGGCTTTCCTAGGTCAAATAGGTTTGAAAATACCTTGAAGTGTGCAATATGAAAGGTTTGTATTCTTAATCTCTTGCCCATTTCTTAATTTAAAAGATGATATCTTTATTAAATATCTCCTCTATATTTGGAGGTAGACATCTTTAGGAAAATATCTCTTCCTCCCTCTTTAAAATGATCCCTTTAGATCTAATCTAAAAATGCTTAAATTTTAACATGATACCTTGATGAATCTTTCTTGAATCCTCACACAAGGTTTTAGGATGTCATGCAGACTGTTAATCATGAATGTTGTGCTTTAACTTGAATTCTCCTTCAATGCTTGATGAATGCTTGATTGCTTGATCACTTGGAATTTAATTGATTTTATAGTTAAGAGATCACTTGAATTGTAGGTAGACCCCTTCAAATGACAGGGTAGGCTTCCGTTTATACCTAATCATACATAAAGTGTTTGAATTTTTTCTCACACATGAGGCAAGAAATGAGGGGTCATATTTTGGGTCCCAATCACGAGTCTTGTCAATTTAGGATGTGACATTCTAAAGTGGGAATCAATGTCTCAAGATTAGATGGACCTTAAGTGATTGTCTCCCTTGCATATGATTTGTTTGGGTGATAAACTTCACCATTCTACTCACAAGAATTTTATTAAGTCTCAAATATAGGAAAACGGAAGGCCTCAAATAGAAAACTTGTACATGCAACTAAATCTATTGACTAATCAGAAGAACAAAATTAAGAAATGGTTCGATCATTTGAGAGATGTTGTAGAATTGCAACTCACCAGCTACTTAGTTTTTGCAGGTAATAATTTATTTTGTTTTGGTTATGGTTGTGGTGTTTGTAGGGAGACATTTACAAATTTATATCTATTTTCACTATTTAATGGTTTATGGGTTTGTAATGGTAATTTAATGTTCTTTCATATTTTTGTATATATTATTTATAATAGCCTATTATATTGATTTGTTCTATTATGGATAATGGTGTGGGTCAGACGGCTTTGCCCTCGGTGCATGAAAGCATTGCAACAGTTCTACTTTTAAAAATTACATGAAACATTTTTAATTTATTTGATTCAGTGTTATTTGCAAAAAAGTTTATCAATGATGTTTCCTTTCTCCAAGAATTGTCTAGGATCTTTCCGTCAGATAATATGTAACATCGAATGACTAAATATTTTCTTTACAAATGCTTATTTTATTTAATTATCATCTGAGCGTGAATTAAAATTTATATCTGTACGGAAGAAGAACATACAAGCTGAAGACTCGCATGCAAGTAAATTTCGTAAAAGAAAGCAAGTAGGCATTATCTTGAATGACATGGAAACAAGCTCATCAGCTGCCTAGAAGAGAGCAATTGGAGAAAAGCATAGGAAACTGTTAAAGGGAAATAAATACATAGAGAGTATGCAATACAAATAAACAATGTCTGGAGTGTGTGATGTGACGTCTCTAATTTATGTCCGGAGGGACTAACTAGTTTTGGAGTTCCTGCGAAACCTATTGGGCCACACTTGGAGGAAATCAATGTGTTCATGCAAGGAGAACCTTTTTTCTATTATGAGAATGATTCTTTTGCATCGAAGGATATTTGGAAGGCAATATCCAAAAATTATAGTGTGGAACCAGAGTTGGCGGACTCGAAGTAATTTTCAGCTTTCAGAAGACCAAGAGGTTATGTACACAATCTCCCAATAGAAGAGAAATTTCAAGAATTACTTCTCCCCCCCATGACTATTCAGGAAGCACTTCCTCAGACAAAGGACTATTGGCCTCCATGGGATCAAAGAAAAAAATTGAATCATAGACTCTAGACGATGTGGTGGTGTCCTTCGTGAAGAACTCTACACTATAATTGAAAATTCATGAGGGAAACTGCAAGATAGTGAACAAAAATACATTCTTGAAAAGTGCAAAGAATGGAACTTGGTTTGGGTGGGGCTAGGTCAGGTTGATCCTCTAGAGGTTGATGAGATAGAAATAATATTAGGATTTGAAAAAGATCACGCTCGTGGAACTTTGTGTGCGACTAATCGATTGCATTGTTTGGGTAATGCATTCCAAATAGATATAGTTGCATACCATTTATCTATCTTGATTAAATCCTTTTATCCCAATGGCATTAAATTAAAGTAATTTCTCTTCTATATGGTATTGGTGGAGAAGAGGTTGCATTGCATCGACCTAAAATACATATTTCCACAAATACAACACAAGTTAAATGTATCCTAGGTCGATGCAAAGAAACCTCTTCTCTACCAATACTAGATAGAAGAGAAAGAACTTTAATTTAATTCCATCAGGATTAAAGGATTTAATCAAGATAGATAAATGGTATGCAACTGTATCTATTTGGAATGCATTACCCAAACAGCGCAATCGATCAATCGCACATGAAGTTCCACGAGTGTGATCTTTTTCAAATCCTAATATTATTTCTATTTCGTCAACCTCTAGAGGAGCCACCTGACCTGGCCCCACCCAAACCAAGTTCCATTCTTCACACTTTTCAAGAATGTATTTTTGTTCACTATCTTGCAGTTTCCCTCGTGAATTTTCAATTATAGTGCAGAGTTCTTCACGAAGGACACCACCACATTGTCTAGAGTCTATGCTTCAATTTTTTTCTTTGATCCCATGGAGGCCAATAGTATTTTATCTGAGGAAGTGCTTCCTGAATAGTCATGGAGGGAGAGGTAATGCTTGAAATCTCCCTTCTATTGGGAGATTGTGTACATAACCTCTTGGTCTTCTGAAAGCTGAAAATTACTTTGAGTCCCCCAACTTTGGTTCCACACTATAGAAATTTTTGGATACTGCCTTCCAAATATCCTTCGGTGCAAAAGAATCATTCTCATAATAGAAGAAAGGTGCTCCTTGCCTGAACACATTGATTTCCTCCAAGAATGGCCCAATAGGTTTCGCAGGAACTTCAAAAATAGTTAGTCCCTCTGGACATAAATTAGAGATGTCACATCACACACTCCGGACATTATTTGTTTGTATTGCATACTCTCTATGTATTTATCACCCTTTAACACTTTCCTCTTCTTTTCTCCAATTGCTCTCTTCTAGGCAGCTGATGAGCTTGTTTCCATGTCATTCAAGATAATGCCTACTTGCTTTCTTTTACCAAATTTACTTGCACATGAGTCTTCATCTTGTATGTTCTACTTCCGTACATATATAAATTTTAATTCATGCTCAGATGATAATTAAATAAAATAAGCATTTGTAAAGAAATGATTTAGTCATTCGATGTTACATATTATTTGACGGAAAGATCCTAGACAATTCTTGGAGAAAGGAAACATCATTGATAATCCTTTTTAACAAATAAAACTGAATCAAATAAATAATAAATGTGTTATGCAATTTTTAAAAGTAGAACTCGTTCAATGCTTTCATGCACCGACGACAAAGCCGTTTGACCCGCATCATCTCTCACCATCACAATTCCGACAATAACTAAAGAAACATCGAACAAGGATGTTGTATATCCGATGTCACTTCCATGTCGGACAGTCGTTGAGGAGCAAACATAGCATCCGTTGGACCTCCGACAGTAATCCACCAAAATTTGTGATCAAGGGAGAAAATATAGCCACCATCGGCGGAGTTCATAACGTTGTCGAACGACTGATGCAAATGGCATCATCGAGAAGACTGACGACAATTTTTTGATGGTAAAATTGGTCAGAAGTTCAACGTGGTGTCATTGGAATTCCGACAATTAGCCATTGGAAATTAGGCCCAAATATAAATTTTAGCTGCCTGAAAATATTCTGAATGCTTGAAGAAATCACTTCGCACCTTCACCTTGAATACCTTCGCTCATTTTCATTCTCTCTTCTAATTTGAATGCTCGGTGAATCAAAAATGAGGGAAATTAGCTGATTTATAATGACATTTCTCTTACCAACCGCATTAAATGCTCATCGGTTAAGTGAAAAATTAACACATCTTCCGGTAAAGAATAAATCTATCTTCTCACCATCGACTGAGGGTAATCTACATGATTTTCAACTTACTGCAATACCCCCAAAGGGTTACTTATCAGTTGGATGAAGAATCTCCTACCGGTGGAGGATTACTCTGTTCTACCTGTATAGAGATAGTTTCATCAACATTCTGATCTCTCTTCATAATCCATTATTTTGAAAATTCTTGCTTTACCTCATCTAAATTTTCTTTGCCTTTCAAACTAGATCCTTTATTGTTTGTCGATGAAGTATTGCTTCTACAAAATTTGCCAATATGTCCAATTTTGTTACAAGCATAACAAGTCACATTATTCCTTTGAATAGACTTTCCATATCCTATGCTGGTTTGTGTTCTACATTGATTAGATAAGTGTTCATATATTCCACAAATATATCATTTCACATTCATTCTGCAATTTTCTCAATTATGACCAACTTTCTTGCATTTGGAACATTGACTGGTGGGTGCATTAATATTCTGATTGTTTCTAAATCTACATTGATTTGCTCTATGACCATATTTGTTGCAATTGAAATATTTTCCATTAAACTTATAAGAATTAGGTTGTCTTACTCGTTTGTTCTGATCTAGATTGTTTGCAGTACTGAAACTTTCTCCAACTTCAAATCCAAGTCCATTTGTATCTCCATTAGGTTTCTGACTTTTTCAGCATGTCATCAAGCTCCTCTGAACTTTTCTTGAATTTCTCTTTGTGTTGATTTGCAGTAGCCAACTCATTTTCCAGAATATCCTTTTGTCTCATAAGCTTAGTTTTATCATGTTGCATGTGAATCAGATCTGTCTTTAACATATCATTTTCATGACTAAGTCTTATATTTTCATTTCTAGCATCATTGAGTCTTCTAGTCAAGTCTTCTTCATTCTTCTTTCTGTCTTTAATGTCTTTACATAACCTCATAGTCATATCTTACATTTCATTCTTCATAAATTATTGTTTTCCTATCTCAACTTGTTTGCAAGTTCTTTAAGAGTTTCTTTTTCCTCATCATCTTTCTACATCTTCTCATGAAGTTCTTTTCTTTTATTTTGTGCTATAGCAAGGTTCTCCTGAAGTCCTTTAATGAATTCCTCTGCAGTCCTCAAATCATCTTCAAATTTGATATTCTTTAATTTCTCTACATCATAATCTACAAGAGCTCCTTCCAATTGTTTTCTTAAGTTCTCCATCTGTACCAGTGTCATAATCTTCCTCAAGTTGTTAGGCTTTTGAAAATAGAGGACCAGGCTCTGATTGTTAGAATCAATAATAGTCCCAAAGACACTGAGAGGGGGGGGGGGGTGAATCAGTGTCTAACCGGTTAGTAAAATATTTAAACTTATTAAGAACTTTGTATCCCAAAATAGTTTACTGGTGAATAAGAATTATTTCAGCAAATAAGAATAACAGAGACAACATAGAGAATACACCATAACACAAGATATTTAACAAGGAAACCCGGTGTGGGAAAAACCTCGGTGGGATTTGTGACCCACAATATTCACTCACTGGCCAATGAATAAATATTACTTACAATGAGGGGCCTACACATGTAGGAAGGCTAGCAGCCTAGAGCTCACTGCTCAATCACAAAATAGAAGTCTCTCTAACTTACAAAATGGATTATTAAAATCCAATACAATGTACTGCTTTAGATCACCATCAACTATGTCAGGTTCAGTACCGGTTTAATCTCAGTCTATTACCAAAACCTTCGCTGTCAACTATATCACCTTAAACAAAATATCATCTATATTCTCATCATATATTTTGTATCATATATCTAAAAATGACCTATAAGATCTCATACATATATATGAGTCTTTTACAATATGTCATGTCGGCTTTTACAAAAGATAATTACAATATAAAACAATAAACAAAGTTTATTCCATGTTAGCTTTGAGTGTCGGTATGCATTATTGCCACTATCAGTGTATGTAGAAGTCTATTGCCGGTGCCGGTAATTGCCGGTGGGTTGCCAGGTGATTGCCAATTGGTTTCCAGTTGGTTGCCATCAATGACAACATCAACTATTCGCATAAGAGTGTAGAATGCCAACACTAAAAAGTAAGGAGTCGCAGTTGACATGCAAGTCTCTACCTTGAACTCCAATTAACTATTACAAAACTGTGACTGGGTGAGCATTACAAAAATAGTGCTGCATGAACCAACACTTCATAATCATGCAAAAAATACAAGTCTTTGCCTTCAAATCTAGTTAACTAATACAAAACTACGACTGGGTGAGCATTACGAAAAATAGTGTTGCATGAGCCAACAATTCGTAAGCATGCAAAAATGCAAGTCACTACCTGTGAACTCCACTTGAATGTTACGAAACTATGACTAGGTGAGAATTATGAAAATGGTGTTGCATGATCCAACACTTCGTAATCATGCAAAAATGCAAGTCACTACCTGTGAACTCCACTTGACTGTTACAAAACTGTGAATAGGTCAGCATTAGAAAAATGGTGCTGCATGAACCAACACTTCGTAATCATGCAAAAATTGTTCAAAAATCAAGGTACGTGCTAGAGCAGCAGTTGAAGTCTCAGTGTAGTGGTGGTGATTGTAATCCAACATGCAAAAATAGCATTACAAAATGATGGGAGATGCAATTGATATGCAATTCGCTACCTGTGAACTCCACTTAACTGTTAGGAACTTGTGACTAGGCGAGCATTACGAAAATGGTGTTGCATGAACCAAGACTTCGTAATCATGCAAAACTAATGTCCAAAAAGAAAGTGTGACATCTAGTATCAGTTGCATCTATAGTGGTTGTGATTTTGGCACTTCTCCAACATGCATTTTTCTTTTTCTAACTACATGTTTGTCCTTCATTCCTCTTGTAGTTCTGGTAGTTGTTGATGAAACATTCTTTGGAAGTGGTTGGTGGGTCAGTAATATACTCCATTCTAAATTTAAAAAACTTTGAGCACCTCCTGCGTACACCTCCTGCGTACTCTCTAGTCTTCTTTCAGGATGAGGTGGAAGGTTCCATAAGTTTAACTCAACTGTTACAAAACTAGTGCTCACTGCCCACTTCCATAACGGTGCTCTATAGGTAGGTATTTCGTAACATGCAAAACAAGATACATAATCAGCTTCATCATATTAGAAAAATCATAATGGACTAAAATTTTGGGATTCCGAGAACCGGCATGAAGACATAATGATATTGTATGTTGTCATTGATGTCAATATGTGACATGGTGTGAACCGGCATATGAAAGTAAAGTGGCATATTTGTTCAAGATGAACCGGCATGCAGTTATGGGAACTGACACATGGAAGCATTGTGTTACTATCGGTTGGTAGGTAGTTTCCACTTCAGGATTTCTAGTTGGAGTACCTCAAGCCCGTGTGACTCAATCGGTGATCTTTGTGTGATGAGTTAGCTGTATAATGGAGAATAGATCGTGTTGCCACGTAAGCTCTGTGCGTGTGAAGGATCTTGCATGAAGAAGACTATTCCTATCTACCTCGGGAATGTGTGAAGTCTGTCAAACGGTGATAACGCGTGATGGGTTATCAGCCGCCATGAAATCGGTGGAAAATGGACGATGGAGAATGTATTGAGATCGATTCAAGATTGTTGCATTTAATGCAGTATGATTCAATGGTCAGGATTGAACTGCTTGAATTGCTTAACCTAACAGGTTTATGGTTTAGGGTTTTTGCTATCGACCTGTCTATTTCCTATAAGGTCGATGTTGTGTTTCTTTCTAAGGTTTTTGGCAAAAGTTGTAAGTGTGTATCCAAGGGAAGTGATACGTGATTCTTGCCAGACCAAAGAAGAGAAGAGATATCTGCAAAGTGAATGTGCAGAAGGAGAAGAAAAGCCAAAATGGATCTGCATTAGCATTGAGTGTTGTTATCAGATCATTGTAATTCCTGTTGATCTTTAACCACTTCAACAGTTGTGAAATCCCTTAACAGGGTAACTCGAGGTTAATGAGTTCTGAGAAGCTATAGAGCTCTGGAGATCCTTTAGCTATTGAGTTCTTGAAATCCTCTCACAAGGTAACCCTAACCAGGTATTATAGCCATCCCTTAACCGGGTGATCCCTAACAGGATCGGTTCCTAGCAGAACCTATTGTAATGTCTTTAACCAGACAAGGCTCCTAACAAAGCAGACTTCAAAAGAGTTCAAAAGCAACTTGTGGGTATTCATCCCCACTGTGGTTTTTCCCAGTTGGGTTTCCACGTGAAAAATATGTGTCATGTGTAATGCTTTTATCTTGTGATGCTTTGTTTTTACCTGTTGAGCATATGATGGTTCTATGTTTTATGCCTATCTATAAAACATATTGAACTCACTGTTATGAAGATCTGATGTTAGTTTACCTGTTCATGCATGAGAGTGTAATGGTACTGTAGTATTGAGCTAAGAGGAAAGCTTAGTGAGTGATCGATTTATGACTGTTTGAGCTATACTGGATGTTACCAGTTGCACTCTATTTTAACCAGTATCCCTATTTGTCAGTCATTTGGAGTATTTGTTGTCAAACCGGTTTGGACTGTATTTGCATTTGTACTAATTCACCCCCCCCTCTCAGTACCGGTTTGGTACTAGTGGTTCATCATTGAGTTATCAAATGCTTGGAGAATTGGCATACTTCCTTGGTTTGCAGATATCACAGCTAGATAAGGGAATATTTATCTCATAAACTAAGTATGCAAAGGATATGTTAGAGAAGTTTCAAATGGAGGACTGCAAATTGGTGAGTACCCCCATGGTGACTGGAATCAAATTAAGAAAGAATGATGAATCACCGATGGTGGATCAGACATTGTATAGATCCATGATAGGAAGCTTATTGTATCTTACTGCTTCTAGATCGGATATAGTGCAGGCAGTGTGTATGGTGGCTAGATTAAGCAACACCTAAGAAATCACATATGAATTTAGTAAGCAAAATTTTTAGGTACCTGTAAGGGAAACTCAATTATGGATTATGGTACCCTAAATAGGGAGAAATCATCTTGGAAGAATATATTGATACTGACTGGGTAGGTTGCATTGATAATCGGAAGAGCACAAGTGGTGGTGCATTCTTCCTAAGTGACCGGTTGGTCTCATGGCATAGCAAGAAGTAGGATTCAGTCTCCCTATCAGCTATTGAAGCAAAATACATTACCGCTACTGCATGTTGCTCTCAGGTTCTTTGGATGAAGCAAACCCTTAAGGACATGCAGGTGGACATATCTAATCCTATTCCCATCTGGTGTGATAATTCAAGTTCCATCAACATATCAAAGAACCTGGTGATGCATTCAAGGACAAAGCATATAGCCATCAAGTATCATTTTCTCATAGAGAAGGTTTAAGGATAGGAAGTAAAGATGGAATATGTCCCTATAGGAGAACAAGTGGTAGACATCTTCACCAAACCATTATCGGTAAGCACTTTTGAGTACTTAAGACTCAAGTTGGGAGTTGTGTCACTTGCTTCATGCACTTAAGCTCATAAGGAGATATATGATTCAAGGGGAGTTCATACCAGTATCTATATCTCTTGAACTACATGCTGATCATAGGGAAAGTTCAAGGTTGTATGTCTCAGTATCGGTTGTAATCACTAAGAGAAGATTTGACTAAGGGGGAGAATGAAGTACACTGACCCTTTTTCATTGTGTCAAAGGGAGAGAAATATACCGGTGTGAAGTCTTTCAGTGAGTTGACATCAATACCAAAGGGGGAGATTGTTGGCATTGTTGGCATTAGGTTGTCATTGATGTCATCTGGTTTGGCATGGTCACAGGTGAGTAAGTAGTGGTGACCGATATGGGTGAAGTAAGACATAATTATGTCAACCAATATGTGTGTAAGAAGATAGGAAGGTATGTTACCGGTATATTAAATGCATCATCTATCGGTAAAGCAGGACAACTGGCAAGGCAAAGCAAACAAGAAAAGAAGAAGGATGTGAACCGATATACATAGAGAAGTTTAATGCTACCGATAAATGGATTTAGTAGATGGACCAACAAGTTTGATGGAAGGCCAAGTTGTTCCACCAATAAAGAAGGGGTCTGCAGGTATGACAGACCACCAGTGAAGTTAGGTTATACCAATAAGGTGAGTTGAACTGGTAGTCAGGCTTGGTCAGTGAAGGATGTCTAATTGATATAGCAAACTAAAGATGATGCCAAACCGACATAGAAAACCAAGCATAGGTGGATGTTGAAAAGGATGACGGGTGGAAACTAGGTGGCAAGCACACAGAGATTGGTGAAGTAATCATTGATGTAGTTGTTTACAAGAAAGTCGACGTTAATGAAGAACCTGTTGTGCACCAAAAGTGATAACCCAAGAACACCTACAAATATATCTATGAGATAGCCAATCTCAATCAATGAAACACTTCAGGGCTTGGACAACATAACATAGGATCCTAATGATCCTCCTGCACTTCAGGTTCTGCTAGACCTAGTGGGGGACAACCTTTTGATGCATTGAATACAACAATCACAAACATAAGACTGCATCAACAATGAGTAGACAAACCATTCCACAAGCTCACCAAATTAGGTAACACGTACAGATGGGCTGGATCTTATACAAATAATAGGTGAAATAGAGCTTTGGAAGGATAGAACATTAACCCCTAAACATAAAGGGAAATAGATTTTCTTTTAAAATGTATATCTGATACCATCCCCAAATCTATCAAAGACTAGTGCCTTGTTCATTGGGCAACAGAGTCACACACAGAACTACAAAATGCCAAACATAGCTGCGAATTTGTTCTCCTTACAAAATATCCCTACACTAATACTTTATACTAATGCATTACTCAATCCATTCACAAAATTACCAGATCTGGGACACATTCCATTTGTTTATGACTAATTATAGAATTTAAACTCTTCATTGAAGAATGCCTACAAACAATCATACAATCTCCTTGAGATGACAAATTATAAGGCTCCTTGAGGATTCAATTTTATAACAATGAAATATATGCACAGAGACAATATCATGGGAAATTTACTCATGCCTGACACAAGTAAGACCTACAACTTAGAAAACAATCTATCATCCTGTAATGTAGCCTCTATACCCTGAATAGATCCGTAGAACTTTAAAATTTTGGGTCAAGAAATTCAGAAAATGGAAGCCATGAACACTGGAGCACTTCTCACAGAATTCTGGAACCCTTACAACTAAGAAGAATTGGGAATAAGAAGGAGAGGGAAGAAAATCAAATCTGCAACTGAAATTGCCAAGTATCTTCTCTCTAACTGAATTTCACTCCCATGGAAACTGCTCTCGAAATATCCCACATTTGTCAAAATTAACTACCTGACCGGATTCCTCGTTCTGAAAGCTTTCCGACGATATATAACACTTCATATTTTGGCAAAAAATACAGCCCTGGGCGAATTAATCCTTCCAATGTGCACATCATTTAAATTTTTCAATTTTCTCTATAGTCAGAACTATATCATTAACTGATTTTAATTTAGATTTTTGCTCTGATTGTGCTCTAACATTTTGCCATGTGGTGGGACCTGATTGGTCAATGGGGTCCACTAGGCGCCACCTGGGATGACACCTCGTCACTTCTCCACGTGTCTGCTTGCTTGTCAGCCACCTCAATGCCACCTCTGCGCCACATCATCGCCACCTCACCGGGGCCCGCCTGCTGGACGACCAACTAGACTTGCCACATCATTGCCACCTGGCTTTCGCCATTTTACAATGCTTATTCAATGAGCATCTTCCTTTCACAAAGTCGCGCGAGTCGTTGGATCTTTCAGACTTGCAGGAACCATCTCAATTTTCACATGTTCTTTTCACTATTTCACGGACCTTAACTAGCGAGCAACTTTCCTTCATGAAGCAGCGCAGATCGTCCGATCTCCCGAAACATGCATGATCTTTACCTCTTTTCGCTGTTTTGTAGGGTTTAACTGGCAAGCATCTTCGGGCTCTGAAATCACGTGCTTTGTCGGATCCTCTGCAACCTGCTCATTGGTTAAGCCGACCTTTCTCTGCAAAATTCACCTGTTTTCCTCGAGAAGCGTGCCTACGTGGGGTCCACCTGGTCACTGCTTAGTCACCTCCTCCATCACCTTGGGATCCGTACCTGCATGTACGCCCACCTTAGGCACCCATAGGCACCATCCGTCAAAAGCTTAGATGGCTTTGACATATTAGATGTGTGTGTTCTTTGTTATAAACACCAAAATAGACCATTTCCCAGTCAATGTGGGATAATACAGTTTTGCCCAGAAATGCATTTCGGAGCTTTATCTAAGACTTTCATGGTGATTTTTTTCATTTGCATGGACTTCAATGGCCTTCTCAACCACGCACATGGAGGATGTTAGCAAAGTCATGGCGTTTGGGCATACACCATTGCACAACACATTGCTAATCTGCATTTGGTTAAAGTTTTGAAACGCCTTGTCTTCTACCACACTGAATGGGAGTCTCATCTCTGGCAATACATCTATCAAATTGCAATACACCTACCAAACTGCAATTGCCTGAGAGATTCCATGCTCTATCCAACCACACAACCTGTCAATTTTCCTTTGTTGGGATCTAGCAATGCCTCATTGAACACCACGCAGGAGAAGGAGGAGATTGTTGTTCGCATTTGGTGTTTCACGTGAGGGAGGAGTATGCACCGTGGGCTTCAGCTATTTCACTTTCTGCAACCCCTTTGCATATCACATTGCAGTAGGGAAGGAGGAAGGAGGATTGGAATGCAAACCAAGTGCATTTCAGTTGGAAGCTCTTTACCTTTTTCCCACCATTCACCAGCAGCTACCCTCCACATGCTTTACACAATCAGATTTCACGCACAGGGGTGGAGGCTGGGCTCTACGCTACCATGGCAATTACATTTTATAAGTTTTTATAAAAAACCCCCACGTGACCAAAGACTGTTCATCTGCATTAGTTAGATATTTAAGAGCTTGTTTTATGTTCTTTGTGGGATCATCATTCCTTTGAAGTTCAACATGAAACACTCTTCCTTCAAAAATCTCCCAATAAAAGTTGCAAAGGCTCATTCCCAAAGTTGTTTTGCCACAGCCACCTATTCCATATAAACCAACCACTCTGGCACCAATTTTTGAACATGGAACACTCAAGAACAACAAATGGATCTCTAGGCAGAGACGTTCTTTTCCTTTTATTGAAATGTCTTCATATTTCAAGCTTTGTGGTAGTAGAGGATGGATGGGAGAAATAATTCTATGTCTATAAGCAACTTCACCTTCTTCTTTAATATATATTTCACCATTAATTGAATGAAGTGCTTCCAGGGCATCCAACCATGCTTCAAGATTAACTTTGTCATCTGATTTGTAAAGCTGATTCCAGGAGTCAGGGTATCTTTTGTTCTCAATACTATAAATGAATTCAGAAAGTTCTTTGGGTGTCATCTTGAAAAAGAGGGGGAATATTTTGAGGCTTGGATTCATTTTACTTTTGGCTTTAACAAAAGCACAAAGTTCTAGCATCAGCCATTTTGTAGTTATAAAATCCTCCGATAAGACAATTACTGCTATTTTGCATTTCTCAGCAACCTTAAAATAAGAGATGGGAAATTCTCACCTTTGGGCAAACTTTTATTATCTTTAATTGAATTTGGTTTAACACTTGTCAATTGCATCACATATTCCATCTCGAAGATCCAGGATCAAGTCTACAGCAGTCCATCACACCTTCAATTGACCAAATTCCCAAATACCCTTACTGGTATTAATATGCATCACCATGAATTAAGACCATTTCGCCTTAAAATAATGCACAGACATGAGCCAGGTCGGGCCCCAAAGTGGGTCCGACTAAAAAAAAATTTTGTTTTCATGTAATTGACCTTCGGAATGCTGCAGGAACCTTACACATACCTCTGGAAATGATTGGCATCATTTTCGGATCATCGAACTGAATTTTGCAACTTTCAAGCGATTACGCCACATTTTCGCATTTAATTGCGAAGACGTAATTTTCAATGTGGTCAAAACACCTTTTTGGATCTCACCATTTGACAGGCGTGTAGTTTGATATGCAAGCATGAAATATACCAAATGGTTTCTCAAGACGAGTCCCGAGCAAAGAGATATTAATTTTTGAAAATGCCCAACTGGCTTTGTCGACACTGCGGACCTGATGAAGTCAATGTTCTGGCAACACATGATGCCTTTCTCAAAAATACCAAACGACCTCCGTAGGCCCTCAAATTTGACACATAGGTACCTTAAAGTATATATTAAAACTTTTAAATCTCAGTCCGGCCAAAAGTCTGATAGGATGCAAACGGTGCACTTATGAAAATGGCTACATTAACTGATATAGCACTAGAAGTATGGAAGACTGAAAATGATGGCTAAATGAACCCTTTTGAAAACCGATCAAATGGATTGATAGAGGCTTGAAATTTGAAACTTAGCTCATCATTTATACCAACATTATCCCAGAACAAAAATTATGGCATGACGCTTACTAAGGCAACTTTTACACTTATGCGAAATAGGGCTCCGACTAGCTGTCGAAACAGGGATTTGCCAAAACACACAAACTGCAAACGGATTTGGCTTCAAAAACTGAGCAAATGGATTCGTTAGGACTTGAAATTTTGTAGGCTGAATCACATTTATGCCTAGAATTGAATCCATTGTGAAATTCTTCATGAAAATCAACAGGGCAAAAGATATAATTGCTCAAAGTAGGCTACTCAATAAAAACTGCATTTGTGCCTAAAATGCACTTTCAGCTCACCCCTTAAAATGGGTACCTCATAAACTTCTCCAAACTGAAATATGAAAGTTGCATCACACCAAATAGGACAAATGAAAAGTGTAGGACATGTCTTTCAAGCCTTACCCTCTGAAAATCAACCGGTTCCATTTTGCCCTCTCGCAAACTAGACCCTTCAAACTGACTTATTTTAATCATTTGGAAATGCAAGGCAAAATTTTGAAATGGGCCTCTAAAATTGACTGAATTTTAATTAGTCTCAATAGAACCTTCAAATCATGGGAGGATGGTAGAATGTTGTGGCTCGAGGAAGACAAGGTGGCAAGGTGATTGAAGTGACCTTGTAAGATGATCTGATCTTTGTACCTATTTGCTAAAGGAAACAACTAAGCCATTAATGGTGATTGATAGAGAAACACAGAAAATCATGTCATAGACATCCAAAAATAGAAAACGCACATTGAAAAGAGAGGAGATGGCAGTGTTGTTTTGTGTAATGCAGATCACCATTCCAGAAAAGAAAATCAGATTAGATCTAATATGGATCGAGTTGGTGAAGGTAAAACCTAAAACAACACTGTTTGAATAATGCGTTGGCGGGAACCCTCACAAAAAAATATGTCAACTCGAGACTGAAAGGATGAATGCTAGATGCGAGGAGTGAGAGGAAAGAGAGACTGAGCAAGAAGAAAGACTACCTGCCTAAGATTTATTTCTTAGAGAGTTAGAGTGTGTGTTAGCAGGTCACCAGTGAGAGGGTCTAACTGGTAGAGACAGAGTAACCAGTAAATTGTTACAGTCTTAATAGTCAAGCATACCGGTAAGGAGTGATTGGTTAGGAAGGCATCCAAGAGAGACACTGTGAAGTGTGAGGATTGGAGAGAGAGAAGAAAGGTTGGGAGTAACCAGTGAGTGATCAAAGAAAGTAATCTGATAACTGACAATGTGAGAACCAATGAGTGATCAAAGAAAGTAATCTGATAACCGGCAATATGAGAACCAGTGAAGAAGAGGAGGTTGTTAACAAGCAGACATTAGTTGATCAGGTGTTGCAAAACTCATTTGCAACTGAGTGCTATCATTGCATCAAAATTGTATTTCATCACATTACACCAAGTTGGTGCTTGGTGCAGGGGTTGGTTCTCCTTGGGTTGGTTCCCTAAATTAGTAGGGGTTGGTGCTCCTTGGGTTGGTGCCCTAAATCATTGTAATCTTTTGTTTCATTGTGAGGCTAGATTGGAGCAGTAGACTCCAACAACATTTCTCACTGAGGTTTTTCCCATATTGGGTTTTCCTTGTACATCTGGTGTTGTGGGTTATGCATTTGTGTGTTTGGTTCTTTTGATATCCACTCTTATCTTACCGGTTTGATTGTTTAGTGTTTAGGTTGTTAACCGGTACTCAAGGCTTGGCTTAAAAGAAAAATATTTTAGAAACCACTGATTCACCCCCCTCTTAGTGGTACATTGTGCTCAACATGCTTTACTTAAGCTTACTTAGAGAATTGCATAGGATTAGTTGGAGCACTTTTACTTTAGATGGAGTTGTCATTTGCTAGGATGCATTGCTACTTGTGTTGGGTGTTTGAGTTCTAATTAACTCTTACCTACCCTTGCATCTCATTGGGCCACACATCATTATTGTTTTCTATCATTCCCTTTTCCCTTGCCTATACAAGCAGTCTTATGTACATTGTATATTTATCCAACTATTTTGCATCTTGGTGAGAATACAGTTTGTTACTGTCACATATTATTTATCTCTTGTTCTTGTGCATTCCATTGCCTTTAGATCTTGGGTGGCTACCTTCATACCCAATTCTTACATGGTATCGGAGCCTTTAGAGTGTCATTGGTTTGCTTTGAGAGAATTTTGGTGTAATTTGGGTTTTTGTATTTTGGAGATTTCTATTATAGATTACTATTGGAGCTTGTTAGGTCAGATCTAAGGTTACTATTGGATTGAGGAGGTTCGAGAAAGTCAGAATCACCTTTTGTTTCCTCCAAATCTGACACCAGAGGGCAAATCTACAACCATTTGAAGATGGAGGGTGGTTAATTGACCCAAGAGTGATCTGCAAGTTTGGAGCACTTTGGACAGAATTTGACATCACCATCGTGCTTAGAAGGCTTGACAATCCCAATATTGCTTATTTATTCATCCAAATATGAGTAGTTGGTCCGTAGTTGAGAAAAATATCCCCCCTCATTGTCATACAAACGTCTTTGTGTGCAGGTACGAATTGAAAACAAATTAAATATATAAGTTTTTTATTTTTTGCGTTTTTGTTTATTTGTAGTTTTTTTAAATTTTTTTAATTTAAATCACATTGAAAATTTTAATTTAAGTGATTTCATTTAACGTTTTTTTTACTTAATTTCTTTTAAAAACTTTTGTACCTGCAATATGTGGGTACCTGCAGTACAACTTGAGTTGGCCTAGTGGTGGAGAACTTGTGCTCTTGAAAGAGAGGTCACAAGCTCAACTCCCAAAAGGGGGTAGGGTATGTACACCTTATCAACTTCGGCCCATTACCAATCAATATGTGGGTACCGACAGGGTACCTGCACCCATAGGGCCCTGTCAGTCCTTGCGTATGTAGGTGACATGGATGTACCCCCTATCATGGCTCTATCATGGCATGGTGGCACACCCTGCAATTTTTTTAAATTAAATTTTAAATATTTTTTAATAAGTTTTTTAATTAAATAAAAACTTTTAAAATGAAAAAAAAACCATTATTAAGGTTTTTTTTCTTTAATAGTTTATTATTAGAGTTTTTTCATTAAATAAAAATTTATTGGTTTAAAAAAAATTTAATTTAAAAAAGATTTTTTTTCTTTATTAGTTTTTTTAATAAAAAAATTTTAATCGAATTTTAAAAAAAATTGTGTTTTTTCTTTACTTTATAAAGGCTTTTTTTTTCAAAATAAAAAATAAAATTCAAATTTTTCTTTATTAATTTTTAATTAATTTTTTTATGGGTTTTAATAAAATGATTTTAATTAAGCTTTTTAATTAAGTTTTTTTTAAACAAATTTTTCATTAAATAAGTAAAACTGGAAACACATTTTTTCTTCCACCTACATACTTGTCTTGCAATGTCCTCCGACCGATAGCTCAGGGGGGGGGGAATTGCTACTTCTTTCTTGGCACCATACCAATTGGAGGCATCTTCATCTACAATCTTCTACAAGGCATCTTTTTGGTGGCATCATCTTCATGTTTCTAGATTTTCACTATGTCATGTTGTATTCTCTTGCAAGAGATATGTTGTAACACACTAATATAAAGTGTCACACCTCTTTGTACTCTTTCATTGATGACATATTTGATGTAATTCTCTTGTAATCATTAGATTAGGAACTATCTTGTGATATTTGGTACATGCCTCCAATTGTGAATGTACGTAGTTTGAGTATATAGTCGATGCTCATATAGATTGTCTCCATGCCTAATCTTTATCATGTTGCAATGAGCGATTCATTGACATTGGCACCTGGTTTTGTCACATTTTGACATTCTTGGTGCAACAACGGCTCTATTTCTTCATAATAAGGAGGAATGTTGTTTGACATCATTGGACTATCTTTGCAAGAGATTATACATTGAGGGGGGGCTTTATGGTATCTCTTTTTCTCTTTTATGGGGGGGGGGGGGGATTTTTTCTTGTTCTTCTCATTATTCATTGAGAGCATTGTGTGTTTTCATCTCTCTTTGGGGGGAGTTTTTTCCCATTGTATTTTCTTCTCTTTCTCTATTTGTGAGAGATTGCATTGCATTTGTACATGGATACCTATCATGGCCTAGCAGCCAGCACCCATCTTCCATTGTTAGCTTGAGTCTACATTCCCCTAAGTTGCATTTAAGGGAGGGTGTTGGTGTAGTTAATTTTATTTATTTATCTTTATGATACAATTACACTTAAGTTTACTCAGGGAATGACATAGGGTTAGTTGGAGCATTTCCACTTTACGTGGAATTGTCCTTTCCTAGAATGCATTGTTACTTGTGTCAGGTGGTTGAGTTCTAATTAACTCCTACATACCCTTGCATCTCATTGGGATACATGTCATTATTGTATGCTCTCATTCCCTTTTTCCTTGCCTATACAAATAGGCTTATGTACATTGTATGCTAATCCAGCTATTTTGGATCCTGATGAGAATATAGTTTGTTCTTGTCACATATTATATCTCTCTTCTTCTATGCTTTCCATTGCCTCTATATCTTGGGTGGATACCTTCATAGGCGGGTTTTACAGATAGAACATGTTTAAACAATCAAAATCATAATTTAAAGAAACATCAATATTAGGCTAAAAGAGGTTAAAAAGAGCATAAACAAAGTATGCCAAACCCCTTGTTGAGAAAATTTGCCCATGATATTTGGTTGAATGTATGTTCACTCAATATTTCATTAGCATAACAGTGCTCCAATCCAAAATGATTGAGATTAGTAAAAATTCTTAAGGGTTGAATTTATAGTATTTGGATGAGATTAGATGAATGGTCAAGGTTGATTGATTAAGGTCTATGGTGGAGGATTGATGAGAGGAATAAAGGAGTTAAAAATTATTTGTAGGGAACGTGAGGGGACAAGTCCATGTGCTTGATGTGATGTGAGGAGTTGAATTCACTTAATCAAGGATTAAGTGTGTGCAAATGATTAGTGGAGTAGGCTAGGTGGAGATTAGGATTAATATTAAGATGCAAGTGGAAACATTAGGAGAATGCAACTAGATGAGGGTAAAAAGGATTTTTGAATTAATTTCAATTCAAAATTTGGAGGAAAGGGGTAATGAATATTTTTGTTAAATAAAAAAGGGTATTTATTTAATTGATGGATGAGGGTCTAAGAGGTAGTGTTAAATAGGTAAATTCATTAAATGAATACCTTAGGAAAAATACTAGAAAATGGAGAAATAAAGATGATTAATTAAAAAATAATGAATTGTTTCATTAATAGAAATAACTAGAATAGATAAATAATGGAAATAAATTTATCAAACATAAGTAATCAATTTTAGATGTCTACATTTTTTCCTCTTTGAGATGGTGTTATGAAGTAGCATCATTTAAAATAATATTATGACATAGATCTTGGAAGAAAATGGTTAGATTAGGGATGATGCCACAGTCATTCAAAGGAGTGACTACGAGGAAAGATGATGAGAGATGAGGGATGGGGATGCCCCCTAGAGAGGACATGTGAGTTCAAGATAACATAGATGTGCTCTTGAAATGGATTAGATGATGCATGCATGATGTAGGGATGTTGATGAGAAAATGCATTATGGATTATGATGATGATGTTGATGATGATGCTTGATTGGTGATGAAAGGATGCAAATGACTAATGGATACACAAACCAATCTATATTATGAAAGACTTGATGAGATGCATGATATGATAAAGATGGGTTGAATGCAAGGGAAGGTGAATGAAAGAAAAGTGGATTGAGATCATGTAAAACATGGAGGAATAGAAAAAGCAAAATGGGGGGTGGAAAGATAGGATGGATGGATTAGAAATATGTGGGATAAATGGGTGAGGGGAGATTGAGTATCGTATGGTAATTGCCCTGAAGTGAGCACTTATTTTGATTTAGCATTGTCTATGAGGCACTAGGGTATGAGGAACCAAGGTGATTTCATAGCCAGTGCATGGAACTAACTCAACCAAAAAAAGGTTACTCTAACATTTCACAAAGTTGCAAGGAACCTTGAGGGAAACTATGTTATATATTGGGTGAAAATTTTGTAAGCTATTGATGGCCTACAAAATGTGAGTTTCATGACAGTACATGACATGATACCTCTCAAAAGGAAAGGTATAATATCTCCTAATTATAAGGGAAGGCTCCCCCTTTCTACTACAATTACTATTTATTCTAAATCTACCTACTAACTTTACACTAATCTGGGACGATACATCAACTTAGTTCTCTTTTTTCAGAACAAGTTCTATCTAATTCTCTATTTAGAATAGATTTCTTCTTTTAATTGAAACAACTCAAACTTGCAATAATATTAAAATAATGCTAATTAAGAAGTAAAGTGTCCATGAAAGAACAAAGTCTTCCATTACTTCCTTTTTTGAAAATGACTTGGGGATGGGCCTTATGTATACAAAGAACTCAAAATTTCTTTCAAATACGTAAGTCCTATCAACCACTGTAACCCAACTTTTGATATTTTGCTAGCTCAAAGACTTTCAAATATATCGTAAGACTTTATACTCTAACAAGATAACTCGGTATAGCACAAAGACTTTACCTTCTTATCAACTTAATATAAACTTTAAAGATAATAAGAAAAAGATCAAAGACTTTAAAAAATTGTCCCTATCAATTTTCAATTCTCAAATTCTCAAAGTAACACAAAGTCTACTTGTATAAACTCAAATTTCTCTTCAATATTTTGCATCAACAACAATGCTCAACTTAGATCTTTCAAGAAAATATAACATATGATGGTATGATGAAAGAATAAGTATTTGGTCAACTACTAAGAGGGGGGGGTGAATCAGCAGATAGAAAAACTGAAATAAACTTCACCAATCTCAAAAATAAATCTCTGAATGTAAACTTACAACTAACAATGCAATACCTCTGTCAAGATAAAAACTCATAAGATAAACCAGTTGATTGTTACAACAAATTAACAGTAAACAACTTCTTCATATCTCAATGCTTCTGATTATCATGACTTGTCAAAATAGTTAAGTAGTTAAGTAAATCAACCATGAAAACATAACCACAAAAAACATTCACCATTTGACACAAATATTTTTGATGTGGAAACCAAAATAGGTAAACACCACGGTGAGATGAGACTCACAAGATAACTATCTGAACTCTTATGAAGTTTGCCTTGTTAGGAGCCTAGTCTGTTAAGAACTGATCCTGTTAGGAATCACCTGGTTAATGGATTGACTACAAATGCCTTGTTAGAAGAAATACCCTATAAGGAGTAACCTCGGTAGAGGATTTGAAATTACAATCTAATGGATCACCTTGTTAGAGGATTTGAATAACACCAAGCTTATTAGAGCTTACCCGGTTAGGGGATTTCAATTCTGCTGTAATTGTTAGAAAACAACAAGAGTTTGCTGATTTGTCTGAATAGAACTACACTTACTTGATCAGATCCATTTCATGCTCCTATCTGCCTTTACTCAAACTGCAGATACATCATCCGGTTTGGCAACCACACAATCAACTGAACTATGTCTATCTCTTTGCCAACTCATTAAACTAAACAACTTCATCGACCTTAAAAACAAATCAATTAGGTCAGTAACACAACAAAAACCTAATTCTCATAGAGATTACAAACAAATAAGTTCAAGTATGACCGTTGGATTACATAGCAATCTCTGCGCATCAATCAAGAAAACCTTGATCGCTCCTTGATCACCGCTTCATCGAACAATCTCTGCACATCAATCAAGAAAACCTTGATCACCACTTCATCGAACTTAGTAACTCATCACGTGCTTTGCATTAGATGCAATATATTTGCTCATTACCTAGACAAAAACTGTTACAACAACTTGCCAAAATCTCTTGGAATTGTCTTCATACAATAATCATACATGTCATAATCATTACCGCTCATCATCAAATCATAAACCAATATAACCAATTCACCAAACTTAATCAGTTAGGGTTTATCAAAAACAATAGGTAGAGTTTACCAGTTACAAAAATAGATAAGGTTTACACCGATTACCAGTTCACTCCACAAATTCTTCCTACCGGTTACACTAACAATATTACAATAATATCAATAATATCATTACCAATTTAATTGACATCAATGACAACATAACATATCATTAATGCAATCTTCATGCAAATTCCAACAATATCCCCCTTTGGCATTGATGGCAATACAAATATCAATACCATTGATTGTTGTGTGATTGTGAATAGGAATCCTGGTTTACATTACCAAGTATTCACCATACTCTCCATGTCTTCATCTTGTCGCTGGTTCTCCTTCCCATAATCACATAATTATTCTCCCCCTCTGACAACAATGCCAAATTGAAAGTAAAACATGTAATGTCAAATTTCACTATGCATCATCAACATTCTACAACTTGATGCTCCCCCTGTGGAATAAATCCACTTCTACACCAATCCTTCTATAAAATTCTACAAGTAGCTCCGGGACTGATGTAATCTACGTCATACTTAACTAACTTCATGAAGAGGGACAACCCCTAACTGACTTCTAAGATACTCAAAAGTAGTCTTAGGTAGAGGTTTAGTAAAAATATTTGCAAGTTGTTCCTTGGTAGAAACATGCTCCAAGATCACATCTTTACTATGTACTTTTTCCCTCAAGAAATGATACTTCAATTCAATATGCTTGATTCGTGCGTGCAAATTAGGGTTCTTGGAAATATTTATGGCACTTGTATTATCACATAAAATCTTTATAGGTTCTGAAATATTCATCTTAAAACCTTCCAAAATGTGCCTCATCCATATAGCCTGTGTACAATTCATGTAAGCTGCAACATACTTAGCTTCAGTAGTAGATTGTGAAGTACAACTCTGCTTCTTACTACTCAATGAAACAAGTCTTCCTCCAAGAAAAAATGCTCCACCGGTTGTGCTTTTCTGGCCATCAACATTTCCTACCCAATCTGCATCTGTGTACACCTTCAAGTCAAAATTTCCTCCATATGGATACCATAACCCATAATCAACAATACCTTTCAAATATCTAAAAAATCTTTTGGTTGCTATCAGATGTGTTTCCTTAGGATTCTTCAGGAATCTAGCAACTATGCCAACTGCGTGAGCTATGTTCAGTCTGTTGTGAACAACAAAGTGCAATTTTCCAATCATTGACTTGTATTCCTTCTCATCAACAGATTTGGACTCATCTTCCTTAGACAACTTACAATTTGTAACCATAGGTGTCCCAACTGGTTTACAGTCACTCATGCCAAATGTCTTCAAACCTCTTTCACATACTTAGACTGTGTGACAAAAATACCATTCTTCATTTGCTGTATTTGGAAGCCTATGAAATTTTTTATTTCTCCCACTAAAGACATTTCAAACTCATTTTTCATTTCATCTGCAAAACTACTGCTCGTGTCATCATTACCTCCAAATATTATATCATCAACAAATACTTCGCTGACTAGTATTTTATCTGCTTCAGATTTGAGATAAATGTTACAATCATCACTAGTTCTCAGAAAGCCTATCTTCATTAGATGTGTATGAAGGCTTTCATACCATTCTCTTGGTGTCTACTTTAATCCATATAAATCTTTATGCAATCTGCATACCATGTCTTTCTTATCAGTCAGAGCATAACCATCAAGTGGTTCAATGTATACTTCTTCTAGTATCCCATTCAAAAATCTAGACTTAACATCCATCTGATATACCTTGAATTTCTTGTGTGCTGCAAATGCAAGTAAAGTTCTGACACCTTCTAGTCTTGCCACTGGTGCAAAAGTCTCCCCATAGTCTTCTCCTTCCTCTTGTGCATACCCTTTGCAAACCAACCTATCTTTGTTGGGAACTACAACACCATCTTCATTCAACTTGTTCCTGAAAACCCACTTAGTACCTATCACATTTTTATTTACTGGTCAGGGTACTAGGGTCCATGTGTTATTCTTCTCAATTTGATCTAATTCCTCCTCCATAGATTTAACCCAATGATCATCACCAAATGATTCCTTATCATTTCTTGGTTCAATAGTGGAGATCATGCAAGAATTCTCTCTAATTCTTCTTTTGGTTAGTACCCCAACATCCTTATCCTCAATAATCTATTCAGGATTGTGATTCAGTCTCACATATCTTGGAATAACATGATCATTATCTTTAGGTTAAGCTTCTTCATTATCATCATCTTCTTCTGAATTTATCTATTCTGGTTGAACTGGTACATCAATATTTGCTTTGCCGGTTTTAGATTTCACAGTTTCTGGTTCCAAAAACAAAATGCAAGGATCTTCATCCTTTTTCTCTGAACTGGTTTCCTTTGAAACTTTAGGATTTTCATCCACTTGAACATCATTACTCTCAATAATTCTCTATATCTAGTTTTTAAAACACTTGTAGGCCTTACTCTTGGTGGAATAACCAAGAAATATGCCTTCATCGCTTTTAGTCTCAAATTTGCTAATATAATCACCTCTCTTAATAAAACATTTGCTTCCAAATATTCTAAAATAACTAACATCAGGTGATCTACCATACCAATATTCATAAGGAGTCTTGTCCTTACCTCTCTTTACCAAAATCTAGTTCATAGTGTAGACAACTGTGTTGACAGCTTCTCTCCAGAAATTTTTTGCAACACCTCCTTGCATCAACATCGTCCTAGCAGCTTCAACAATTGACTGGTTGTTTCTTTATGCAATACCATTCTGTTGTGGTGTCCTTGGTGCAGAAAGCTATCGTTTGATACCATTTTCTTCACAATACCTAGTGAATTCCTCAGAAGTAACTTTTCCACCTTGATTTATCCTCAGACACGTTATCTTCTTATCACTCTCTTTCTCAGCTAAGGCCCTAAATGCTTTGAACTTACCAAAATCTTATCCTTCAAGAATGTGAACCACATCATCCTTGAGCAATCATCAGTGAAGATCATAAAATACCTGTCACCTTGAATAATTTTTGTTCTTATTGGTCCACAAAGATCTGTATGAACCAAATCTAACAAATGTTCTCCTAAAAAGGATTTGCTCTTGAAAGTTGAGGATGTGATCTTTCCCAACTGACATTCTTTGCACAAAGCATTAATCGGTTTTTCTAACTGAGGCAAACCTCTCACTGTCTTGGACTTACTCACTTTAACAATCTTATCAAAGTCTATATGACAAAATCTCCTATGCCAAATCCAACTATCATCTATCTTTGTAATTAAACAGTTGCTGACTTTAGGATTAAGGTGAAACAAGTTACCTTTAGTTTGCTTCCCGGTTGCAATCAGTTCACTTTTATTGCCATAGATTTTGCACATACCATTTTTAAACTCCAATGGGTATCCTCTATCATTGAGTTGTGCCACACTTAAAAGATTATTCTTTAAACCTTCAACCCAGTAGACATCATCTGCACTATGCTTTCCATTAAGAAAAATAGTTCCCTTACCTTTAACCATGCGGGGTGAGTCATTATCATGTAGAGTCCTGATATAGGTATAGGATAGGTTCCCCTAATCCAAGGACACACAAAGGACCCTAGAAATTACACAACACTCCCAGGGGTTCAATATCAGTTTGACAAGTCCCACATCCCTTTCTTCCAAACAAAAGACTACCGGTACAAGGTCTCTTTCATTGACCGGTACAAGGACCCTATGGTCAACAATGGTTTGGTCCCTTATCCAATGCAAAAATGGATATTTAAGGTTTTATTTGAAGTCCCCTAGGTCAAGGAGACCTCCTTTAATCATTTAATTTAGGTTCCCTCTACCGGTTTGGGTAACTGTTGCAACAAGGCCTACAAAACCTAGTAGCCCTGCCAGAACGGTTTTCCACACTTAACTCTTTATTTCTCCAAAAGACTAGACAAAAAATCATGGATGTGGATACCCTTTTTGGAGTTACAAAACATATCCTAAGGGTTCTTATCGGTAGGGAACACAAGAATTCAATTCCTACTTTGGTTAGGAGACCGGTATAGCCCAATTAGACCTATTTTACAAAGGAGTGTGTAGACACAGACCTTAACTCACCAAAAAAACTCAAGGAATACTCTTAGGAAATTGAAAATACACCAATTCCTAAGTTTTAGGTCATGATCAGACCTTTAACCCCTGATGTGTGACATGTTTGGTTAAACTTGCACGGTGGCCACATGGAATTGCCCACCTTAATGCATCAAACCCTCACCTCCAACTAGTTCTAACCTGAAAAAGGCCTTCAAAATCCTATAATAAATTGGCCATACTTGCATCCCCTCCAAATCCATGAACCACCAATGAAGAACCAGCAAGGCAAGGCCATTTCTTTGCAAAACCCTAGACAAAATTGTCAAATCTAGAACACTTCCAGAAATTTGCTGATTTATTCCTTGTCTTGGCAAATTAGGACCTGAAAATTGATGCATCTAAAAGGTGATTGGTCAGTCTAACACATCCCAGTGGTTTCCTAATTCCAAAATGATCGTATAGTATGGTACACCATGTAGAATAACAAAATTGTAGGAAATTTTCAGAAATATATTACTTCAATGATGCCAAAAGTTTACAAAGTCATTCTATCCTCCCAATGATGATTGGGCATGAAATTTTATACCTTCCTCACTAGTTATCAATCACCTTTTGAACCAAGGTGACCGTTGGAAGGAAGTTGCTATTTGCAACCAAAATTTGTCATTAAAAGTTGTCAAGTTTGAGCAACTTTTGACATATGTTAAATTCACCTACCTAGAGGTGCTTCAACATGTCCTAAACCTTCCTAAGACATATCCAACACATAAACACCTATAAAAATACTCAACCAAATACCCCTAGGCCTATATGCCCATGGTGGCTTATCAATTTTCCAAATCCATGTCATTGGGTAACAAGGTGGGGTTTATTACAAACAAATCAAACATCAAACAAACAAGACTACCCTATTACATAGATTGAAAGGTCACATTCTCATGTGTGTCCTTTAGCCTTTATTTCTCTTATTATCTTAGTCATGAGGTGCTCCTGCACCATACTCCTGGGGTTAATGAATCTCAAATCCACTTGAGATGACGTCATGTAATGTAGTGCCATGCTTCTTGATCTGATCTTCATTCAACCAAATGGCTTCAAAGTCTGGTTTTCCTTTCCATTTGACCAAGTACTGTTTGTACTCATTGTTCTTGGTCTTATTTACAATCTTGGTTTCCAACACTTTCTCAAGCTTAGGTGGCTCATGTTTGGGAAAATCTATATTTGTTACTTCTTCTAGGACCTGCTATGAGTTACCTGCATTAGAATCACATTTAAAAGGAGTTAAATCACAAACATAAAAAATAGGAGATATGCCAAGGTCTTATGGTAATTTAATTTCATAAGCATTGGTGCCAAAATTCTTCAAGATTTGACATGGTCCTACATTCTTTTGCATGAGCTTAGTGTGTTTGCGCTTGGGTAACCTTTCCTTCTTCAAATTTGCCCAAACCAAATCTCCAGCCTAAAATTGTACCTCTCTCCTTTTTTGATCTGCATGCTCTTTGTATTTTTTTGATGACTTTTGAAGTTGTATTTGACCTGCTCATGAACTTCCTTTATGGCTTCAGGAAACCTCTCACCATCTGCACTTATGGTATCCATATGGGGTAGTTTTCTCAACTCCAATACCCCTCTTGGATGTAACCCATACACAATTTGAAATGGTGACTTCCCTGTGCTTCTATTTATAGTGTCACTGTAAGCAAACTCAGCCTGAGGTAAGATTGAATCCCACTTTTCACCATGTTTCCTTTTAAGACAGCTCAATAAATTCCCTAATGACCGGTTTACTACTTCTGTCTGCCCATCTATTTGTGGATGATAGGATGATGAGAAAGACAGATTGGTGCCAACTTTCCTCCATCAAGTTCTCCAAAAATGGCCAACAAATTTGAAATCCCTATCAGACACTATGTTCAATGGAAGTCCATGAATCCTTGCTACTTCTTTGAAAAACAAATTTGATATATAGGATGCATCACTAGTGGACTTACATGGCAAGAAATGTGCCATTTTACTAAACCTATCCACTATCGCAAATACACTGTCAAACCCCTTTTGGGTCCTAGGTAAACCCATTACAAAGTCCATTGACACACTTTCCCAAGGTCTTGAGGGAATGGGTAAGGGTTGATAGAGACCAGCATTGGTACTTCTTCCTTTTGCCTTTTGGCAAATGGTACATGCATCTACAAACTTTCTTACATCAACCTGCAATTTGGGCCAAAAGTAGTGCCTTCTTACCAATTCAAGTGTCTTGTCCAAACCAAAATGACCTACCATAGCTCCACTATTCTTTTCCTTGATGATATATATCCTCATTAAGCACTTTGGTATGCACAATTTCCCACCTTTGAAAAGAAGTCCATCTTGGATCAGAAAATTAGAAAACTCCACATGATACCTTTCACCAAATTTAGTACATGCCTTGTAAATCTCCTTAAAGTCTTCATCTGCAACATACATATCTTTCATTGCATCAATCCCAATGCTTTCTAATTAGATTTCAGATATGGTTAGCACTCTTCTACTTAGCGCATCGGCCACTTTGTTGGCTACTCCTCTCTTGTGTTTTATGGAAAAGGTATAGGCTTGTAGGGATTCTACCCACTTCATATTCCTATGGCTTAGCTTTTCTTGGCTATTAATGAAACTCAAGGCTTGGTTGTCAGTATATACCACAAATTCTTTTGGTAGTAGATAGTGTCTCCATTTTTTCAATGCTTGAACTAGTGCATTCATTTCTAGGTCATAAGAAGAATATTTTCTCTTTGCCTCATTGAGATTTTCACTAAAGAATGCTATAGGTATACCTTCTTGGCTTATGACTGTTCCAATGGCCACATGACTAGCATCAAATTCAATCTGAAACACTTTGTTAAAATCAGGTAAAGCAAGTACTGGTTGTTGAGCTACCTTTTTCTTGAGAGTTTCAAATGCCTCATCTATCTCCTTTGTCCAAGAAAACATGCAGTTTTGACCACCTTTTATGGTTTCCAACATTGGAGCACATATCTGACTGAAACCTCTTATGAACTTTCTATAAAATTTGGCTAATACATGGAAACTTATAACTTCACCAATAGTCTTAGGAGTAGGCCAAGAAAAAATTGCATTTACCTTATCCTGATCCATCTTCAAGTGACCTTTGGAGATCACAAATCCAAGGTAGATGAGTTCTTCCTACATGAACAAACACTTATGCATATTGATACATAATTCCTCTTCACTCAAGCTTTTCAAAACCATGTCTAGATGCCTCAAGTGTTCTTCCTTTGTCCTGTTGAATACTAGGATGTCATCCAAATAACCTGGTCACCAAAACCAAATCTTACAACTCCGCCATCAAATTCCTTCAGAGAAAGAAATTTGCTTTGATCACCGGTCATGTGATGTGAACAACCACTATCAATGATCCAATCATCATATTTATCCATCTTGGATACTAATACCTTCTGGTCTGACATCTCTTCTTTAATGGCTATAAAAACAATGTCTTCATTAGCCTCACCATCAAATTTCTCATCAGTGATAGCACCATCAACAACAATAAGACAATCTGTTTTTCCTTTACCCTTGTACTTCTTGAATTTCTCTCGTTTGTGCTCATTATCACCATTAGGACAGTTAGCAGCAATGTGTCCAATCTTGTTGCATGCAAAACATTTCAAAGGTAATTTACCTCTATAGTTACTTGTACCTCTAGGAAACCGCTTGGCTAATAATGCTTCAAGCTCAACTAAATTGTCTTCATCATCAACTTCTCTACTGGATCTGGATTCATAACTGTGACTGGCATCTCTACTTTTCCTCATAGATGGGTTAGAAATAGAAGCTCTAAATGCAGACTCAGATTTTTGTACACTACCATCATAATTGTTTAATTCAAAAGCAGTAATCTTTCCAATGGAGTCAAGAGTTACCTTAGTTTTGTCAATGGACTTCAGCTCCTGAATAGCTGCAACTTGGATATCGTAGATCGGTAGCAGGGTTCTCGGTACCTTACTTATCACTGTGGAATCTTCTGTTGGCAATTGACACTCATCAGATTCATTTTGTTGTCATTGATGGCTAAAAGATTAGATGGAATTCATATATCGGCAGACATTGGCTTTGGAGCATTCAGGGCTACATCGGCACTAGCACTGACATCAGTAGTTCAAGGAAGCCGACATCAAGGGAGATTTATTTAGTAAATCATTTTGTAATTATTGTTGAGGCCGACATTGAATAACTTTTGTAAAAGCATTGTAAGCTGACATAAGGCATATTGTTTGTAATGGGTATATAGGTCAATCTACTAGGTCATTTTGAATGAGACATAAGATATGATACAAGATATTACATAGGATGAGACATAGGAGAATATAGCAGAACTATATAATGCAAAGTATATGTATGTAGATCATTTGTATGCGAATGTTATATCATGGAATGATCTATAGATATCTTGGAAAGCATTCTTGGAGGAGAAAAGATGTATCGGTAGTAGTGTTCAGGGCTAATGAACCGGTATAGAGAAGAGTTAGAACCGAAACTCTATTTGGCATAGCAGATGTATTTTTGAGTTAAATTTTATTGTTTTAATTCAGTAGAAGCTTTTAGTCAGTGAGACTCTTTAGTGATGAGCAGTATGCTCTAGGTAGTGTGCCTTCCTGCATGTGCAGACAAACCCCCATTATATGTAATATCCTTTCATATGGCCAGTGAACTGATATTGTGGGTCACAAATCCCAATGTGGTTTTTCCTCATTGAGGTTCTCCACGTATAAATTTTGTGTGTTATGGTGTTCATTTCTGTGGATGGTTTATTTGCTTCAAGTTATATATTTATTTGTTTACCAGTTTATATGTGTATGGTATAAAAAGACAATCTTGAGTTAGCGGCAGAACACTGATTCACCCCTCCCCCCTCTCAGTGTTCTTGGATTCCAACATCTTCCACTTTACCTCCTGCACTCTTAATTTCACCGACTATCTCTTTCATCCTTTGACCATACCACTGGATATTCTCACCTTTAGCCATCCGCATGTAATCAATATTTCCTCTTAGTCTCTCTTCTTTAGCAATCTTAACATGTTCATCACCGCTATAAATTTATTCAAGTTTTTTCCATACCTCATATGCAGTTTCAAGACCATTAACATCTACATACTCTGCATAAGACAAAGAACTGATAATAGCCTCCAATGCTTGATGATTTTCTTGTTTCTCTTTCTTCTGATCATCAGTCAACATCCTAGTAGGTGCAACATTGATGCAAAGCATCTATCACAAACCATAAAACCTTCAAGGGTATTACTGACCCAAAACTAATATTGTTGGCATTTTTGATGTTTATGTTGTGATTGTCATTGATGGACACACACTTGTATTGAGATCTCCCTTATATGTATGAGCTAGTGCTCAACCGGTATTTGTTCCAACCGGTATGTTGTATTCTAGTCTTTGGACTATTGGTAATTTTGCAGAATGTGTTTCCCGGTCTGAAGCAGCATGTCAACCCCAAGTGGTTTGAAGATCTCAAGCGGTACGAGGAAGCAAAGCGGCATAACACATTCTTACCAGTCTTCAAACCAGCAACCGATATTTTGCATGAACCGGTAATACTCTGTGATGAGTTACCAACTAGCATTTGTGATGAGTTACCCATCCACCATTTGATTGACGGTGCCGACACACTGACAATGCTTTTTGTGTCGTGTTACTAAGTATGTCTAGATTCATTGAACCTGGGAAATTGTAATGTAATCCTATTGGACTGACATGAAATCGGATTCCTTTAAAAGGACATCATGTCTAGGGTTTTAGGTTGTAGCTGAAAGGGTTTATGTGGTGCTAGGGTTTAAGGTGATTGTTGAGTTGTTGTAAGAGCGATCTTATCAAAAAAAAAATCGAGTTGTAACTGAGAGAGAGATTGAGAAGACTGAAGTAATGCTGGAATGCATTAATAGTGAGCAATACTGGATCTAACCAAGCAGTTTGTGCTATAAGATAGATCAAACACTTATTGATTACTCACATCTTTGACAAGTTTGTAGCCCTTAACTGGGTAGGCCCAAAAGCCTTTGTAAAATCCTCTAACAAGGTGGTTCACCTCTGTGAATCTAAAATCCTCTAGCAAGGTAGTCCTTAATCGGACTTATCTCCTAACAGAGATTGAGATTCCTAATAGGATATGTTCTGGTGAAGAACATTGTAAGACCTTAATCGGTCTAGTTTCTATTCTGCAGATAGTGACTTGTGAGTTCCATCTCACCGTGGTTTTTTCCATTTGGGTTTCCACTTCAAATATCTTGTGTTATGGTTGTATTTCTTTTGTGGGTGAATACTTTACTTGCATTTTGGTTTGCATGTGTGATAATCGATCTGTCTGTTAAACTATTTTACCGGTTTATTCTCAGACTGTTTAAGTGTTTTAGGACAGAGATTTTTGGCATACTAATTCACCCCCCCCCCCCTCTTAGTATTCATCAATTGGTATCAGAGCCTACCTTTCTATAAGTTTAACCACTTGGAAAGAGATATGGGGGAATACACCTTGAGGGAACTTACTCAATGGCTCACTTAGTCTGAGCAAGCCTATGATGATCTTATGGTCAAATACAAGGTATCTCAAGCAAAAAGGAGAGAACATGTAGAGAAGCTGATGGAGCTATCTGAAAGTAGTTATGAAGATGAAGCAAATATGGAAGCCATGATTGCAGAAGTAAATAAGTTGAATGATTCAAACTCCAATCTGAGAAAGGAGTTGGAAGGACTGACTATCTGGTTTAGTCAAGAGCTTGAGAACTAGAGAAAAGATGAAGATCTGGTAAAGGACAGAGATCATGATATCTCCAAGTTGAAACAAGAGATTAGTGCACTAACTACTCGCCTTCATGAGAGCAGAATGGAAAAGGAAGACATGCAAGGAGAACTAAACATAGCCATCTCTGAAAATGCAAACCTAATGGAGACAAATACTGCTATTTCCAAAGAACTCTCTGAGTCAAAGGAAATATTTGCTAAGTTCAGCAGAAGTACTATCAAGTTAGAGCAAAATCTTGAGTCATCTAGATTGGTAAAGAATACCAATGGCCTTGGTTTCTCTGGACATGAGGAAGGAGAATCCTCAGGAACAAATGCTAAAGCATCAAAGAAGCAACCGACACTCAAAGGAAAAGGTAAGCAAAAATTCAAACCTGTTTGCTTTAACTGTCTTAAAGAAGGACACACTGCCAATGTATGTAGGAGCAAAGCCTACAATAATTTTCCTTATTTTATCAACAATGTACCTAGATACAATAAGTTTAATGGTCATTGTTATGCATGCAACAAGTTTGGGCATAAAGCATTTGAATTCAGATCTATCATGAACAATACCGGAAGATATCTCCAGAGGACCCAAGGAGCTGGTCCATAATCTTTTGTGAACCAGAACGCTAACTAGTTTAATGCTTACAATTATCAATCTAGCAACAATGGTTATCAACTGGCAACCGGATGGAGAGAAAACTATTGGATTTGTCATGGACATGGTCACACTACTGCTACATGCAGAAGGAAGAATGGAAACATGAACAATGGACCTTGGAGAGCACCTGGATTGGTTTTCTATCACTGCAACAAACTGGGTCACATTGCAAGATTCTGTAGAAGTAGAAAGAGTATATCTGATGATATACCGGTCACTCAGAAAGGAGAGATTGATGTTGAAATAGTTCAAGCGAACATGAACAAAACATGGAGGAAGAAAGCAACAATGTTGGAAGAGGAACCGGTTTCTGCACCTAGTGTGGAAATATCGGAACCAACAAACTAAGCTCCAAAGAGGCTGAGGGGGAGCAAACGGTGAAATGATTGTGAACCCCCGGTTACACCGGTAAAAGACCTTAACTAGTATGTAATACCTGTCGCTTGGCAGAAGACCAAAAATGGTAAAAGAGGCAAATTAGGGTTTATGCCCTAATAGAAGAGCATTAATGGTGGTAGGTGAGAGACATGTATAAAAGCATATTTCAAATCATTTATCACTATCTGTTTTTGAGCGAAGAAAAGTTTTTCAAAGTGCAAAGCGAAGAAAAGGCGATTTGAGCTATGATTTCAAGGAATTGACAAGTTTTGAAGGAGATTCAAATCCAGTTTGCAAGTGGTCATGGAGAACACAAAGCGGTGATTTGGCAACTGACGGAGAGTGGAGTGAAGCAGAATCAGGAAGCCCTAAATTCGCGTTGTAAAGGTATTTTTTCGTGTTCTTGAAATACTCAACAATGGCTTCCGCATCTCATACCAGTTCTAGTACACCAATTGAGTCGGAAAGTTTCATTCAAAGGCAGTCCAAATATAATGCCTTATCACAAGTTCCGGCTGGAGTCATAGTTGAAGAGGGAATTTCAAATTATATTGATTGCAAAATTGAAGACCTAGGGTCTTTAGCAATTCACACCCAGTTAGGTTTATTTTGTGGCAAGGACAAGAAAATCAAACCGGAGTTTTGCATCCTAGAGAAGAAGAAACTCCATAATGTAGTATACTTTCTGGAAGAATTTACAGAGGATCTATCAGGATCATTTTGAGCAGAGTCCATGGTGACAAGATGTACCTAGAGAGGATGCATGATATCATGCCACAGGCAATTCATGCAGTCACCAGTTTTTGCAATACAGGGGAAGTGCCAGCCCTTAGAATGGTAAGCAAAACGGAAATGGCCAAGCTCACCAATTCAACAAGTGACTCACGGGGTATGATAGTTAATCCTATCAAGGATGATCTGGTGAAGTACGCCTGCATGGTGATAGGCTATAGAACATTCTCAGCCTGCAGGATTAATTCTGTATCTGCTACAGTGGTAAATGTCGCTTACTAGATGATTAAAGAGGACGCATCATTCGACCTATGCATCAGTATGCAGAGGCAACTCCTATCTAATTTGAAGTCGATTAAATAGGATAATGCACTAAGATTCAAGTTCGGACAACTATTGGTTGGGTTGTTTTTCTATTTCCAAGGCTTCTTTCCTAGAGTAGGAGATGTCTAGTGGTCCCCTGACCAACCGGTAACCAAACAGATCAAGGAAAGCATTCAAGCTATTGGAACCGATTACCCTAATGTACTAAACAAATATTTTGATGAGTTCAAGAGGAAGATGAGTCAAAGGGTAAGGATCTCAGGTGACATCGTTAAGAAATATGAAGATGACATCTGTTTCACCATTCAGGTGGACAAATGCCTAATGGAGGCTGTTGAGCCTAGAATGGAAGAAGTGGAGCCAATGGGCTATAAGGTTATGTATGATATGCTGGAAGGGTATGCCTCAACCCTTATTACCTCACCTCTTGATCCTAAGGCTAAGAGGACTGGAACCTACTTGGAGAGGATTGCACCGGCTGAGGAACCATCTGTTAAGAAAGGAAAAGAACCGACAACAAAGAAAGCCAAGGCAGTGCCTGCAGCATCGGTATCGGCTACTACTGCAACTCCAAGAGTGACCAAGTGGTCACCTGCAAAGAAGAAATTGGAAGTAGCACTGGCAAAAGTCTTCAAAAGGAAAAGGAAGACTAAGTCAAATGAACCAGACTCTGAAGAGACTGAGTCTGATGAAAAGCCAAAGAAGGCCAGATAGACAAAGAAGATGAAGAAGAATGAACTGGCAGCATCCGCACCAATAAATATTGATATCTCCTCATACAAACCTTTGACACATTTTCAAAGGACAGTAAAGAACATTAGGAGAAAGTTACTTCATGATTTGATAGATTATTATGATGATTTTAATAGCGAGGAGAAAGATGAAGTACTACAAGAAATTATTCTTTATTTGTGTAAAAATGACCGGTCACCATCAGAGATAAAATCTCAGACACCAGATTCTTTATATAAAGCATTAGATAATAAATGGCGCATTGCCATTGAAAAAGAACAGGATATTAGGGAGAAAGTCTTTGCACAGTACTTTCTCGACCTCTCAAATTCGGAATTATTTGATGTTTTGGATCAAAATAAAGGACTCTTCTTCACAAGGAGAAGAAGACTCTGGTTGTTAGAGGGGAGAATTGATGATGTTGAAAAATACACTCATCAGCATATGGATTATGCTATCAATTCTCACAAAGCATGTATGGCCAACCTGCAAGCGGAAAAAGAACCGGTTGTATCCAAACCGGATGAAGTTTTTGATGAAGAAGGAAACCTGGTTAAAGAACCAATCGACACCATTGATGTCGATGCACTAGACATAGAAGATGTTACTCAGGCCATACCTTCTGAGGGAACAGAATAGGGGCAACAAGCCGAACAAGATAGTGAGCAAGCCAAGGACACACAAGAAGCGGCTGAGGAACAAATAGAGAAGAAGAAGAGGGATGAAGGTGAGAAAAAGAAGAAAGAGAAAGAGGAAGAGGAGAAAAGAAAAGATGAAGATGAGAAAAAGTGGAAAGAGGAAGATGAGAGGAAAAAGAAAGAAGAAAAGGATAAGGAAGAGAAGAAAAAGAAGGAAGAGGAAGAGAAGAAGAAGAAGGTAGAGGAAGAGAATAAGAAGAAGGAAGAGGAAGAAAAGAAGAAGAAGGGAGAGGAAGAAAAGAAGAAGGAAGAGGAAGAGAAAGAAGAAGAGAAGAGGAAGGAAATAGAGAGGAAAAAGAAAGTAGAGGAAGACAAGGCACAAGAACAGAAGCATGAAGCAGAGAAAAGGAAGAAGGAAGAAGCAAACAAGGTAGCAGAAATGATGAAGAGCACACAGATGGAGACTCCAAAGGCAACTGGGAGTCAAGCCAAACCGGTTGATATCTCCAGTCCTATCGATCTCCAGTCTGCTAGTGAGTCGGAGCTTATGTAGAGCATCAAGGTTGCTCAAGAGCACCTTGAAATCATACGAAGGAAAAAGGAGCAAGATATCATTCAAGCAACTGTAGACACCCTTACCAGTTTGATCCCCGGTACCAATCTTCCTAATACTATATCATCACTAGCACAGATCAAACTACTATATACTATAGTGGATGATCAGGTGCAGAGTCTGGAATAAGCAGCTGAGGTAAATGTCAAGAAAGAGCATCAAAAGGCTCTTAACATTGCTCTAGTGAAAAAGTTGAATGAGCTCTAGTCTGAACTTCTGAAAGACCAAAAGGATATAAGGGACGCTTTGGATGAGGGAAACTTGCTACTAAGCAAAATCTGTCAACCTCATCTATTTTGTGATGATGTGCTAACTCAGAAGCAAAAGCTTCAAATGGACTTATAGTCCTACTTGAGCACATTTAAGCCACCCTATGATTCCTTTGCAACTTATGGGCAAACCATTCACCAGTTCCAGATCCAGTCAGCCAAAATGGAGCAAGAAATCAGTACATGGTCTAGAGATTTGCAGGAGCTACAACTGGTTTTACTTCCATGTCTACAAATTCTTCAGAAATGTTATCTGAACCTGGATGCCTTAACAGTTACGTAGGAGCTGAGCACAATTGATGCCATGGAGGAATAGGTATCCTAGATGCAAACAGAGAAAGAAGTGGCCACCTCCCTACTTGAGTCCTAGTCTCTATCCATGTAACAATTTTTGCAGGACTATAAATCAGTTTTTGACAAGTATTATTCATTGTTGTCATAAACTTATTATTTCAATATCAAATGGAAATAGGGTTGTTTAGCGGTACTTTGTCATTGTTGGCAAAGGGGGAGAAGTACTCTATCTATTTTGGAGACAAATAGGGAGTAGTATCTGGTTTTAAAATTTTGATATATGTTTTGATATATGCTATATGCTCTGATATCTCAATGTTTATGCTCTGTATGCAAAATTTCTATACATTGTATTGATTAAGGGATAGTGTATATGCTTAGGGGGAGCAATTTTGTTAATGGCATGTTTTTGATTGTAAAACACTTAGATGTCAAAATTTTATTTTTCTAAGTGTTGCCATCAATGCCAAAGGGGGAGATTGTTGGCATTTTTTATGTTTATGTTGTGATTGTCATTGATGGACACACACTTGTATTGAGATCTCCCTTATATGTATGAGCTAGTGCTCAACCGGTATTTGTTCCAATCGGTGTGTTGTATTCTAGTCTTTGGACTATTGGTGATTTTGCAGAATGTGTTTCCCGGTCTGAAGCAGCATGTCAACCCCAAGCGGTTTGAAGATCTCAAGCGGTACGAGGAAGCAAAGCAACATAACACATTCTTACCAGTCTTCATTTTTGTCAAACCGACAACCGGTATTTTGCATGAACTGGTAACTCTGTGATGAGTTACCAACCAACATTTTGTGATGAGTTACCAATCCATCGTTTGATTGACGGTGTCGACACACTGACAGTGCTTTTTGTGTCATGTTACTGAGTATGTCTAGATTCATTGAACCTGGGAAATTGTAATGTAATCCTATTGGACCGACATGAAATTAGATTCCTTTAAAAGGACATCATGTCTAGGGTTTTAGGTTGTTACTGAAAGGGTTTATGTGGTGCTAGGGTTTAAGGTGATTGTTGAGTTGTTGTAAGAGCGATCTTATCAAAAAAAAATCGAGTTGTAACTAAGAGAGAGATTGAGAAAACTGAAGTAATGCTGGAATGAATTAACAGTGAGCAATACTGGATCTAACCAAGCAGTTTGTGCTATAAGATAGATCAAACACTTGTTGATTACTCACATCTTTGACAAGTCTGTAGCCCTTAACCGGGTAGGCGCAAAAGCCTTTGTAAAATCCTCTAACAAGGTGGTTCACCTCTGTGAATCTAAAATCCTCTAGCAAGGTAGTCCTTAATCGGACTTATCTCCTAATAGAGATTCAAATTCCTAACAAGATCTGTTCTAGTGAAGAACATTGTAAGACCTTAATCGGTTTGACCTTAACCGGTCTGGTTTCTATTCTGCAGATAGTGACTTGTGAGTTCCATCTCATTGTGGTTTTTCCCATTTGGGTTTCCACGTCAAATATCTTGTGTTATGGTTGTATTTCTTTTGTGGGTGAATGCTTTACTTGCATTTTGGTTTGCATGTGTGATAACCGGTCTGTCTGTTAAACTATTTTACCGGTTTGTCCTTGGACTGTTTAAGTGTTTTAGGATAGAGATTTTCGGCATACTAATTCACCCCCCCCCTCTTAGTATTCATCAAATACAAGAACTTAAAATTGAATCAAGTGGCATATAAAAATATCAACCACTCTTCTCAACTCCAAAACTCACAATCTGATCATTAAGTGACAATAAAAATGTTATTCATCCATTCTACAAGGCAATCACAACATAATATTTACACAAGGACTGTCTATCAAGTACTTCCACCATACACCACCAATCAACCCAAAACCACTTTCAAAGGTTATATTTCATCCCTATAGGCCTTCATTCAATATTTTAGATCATAACATTCACCACAACATGAGAGAACAAATTCTTTATTGCCATGGAATACCCTAGTTCAGGGTTTCATTCTTTAAAAACTGTTTTCACCAAAATAATCACAGATTATTCAATTCTTAACCATATTAAGTTAGACAAAAATAATTGAAAAGAGGATTCATATACCTTTCCAAAACATATGTCCTTTCTTCATTATTATTCCTCATGTGACCATGCCAAACACTACAACCAGACTGTTGCTGCCTTCACCGATCTGCTTTCACCATGAACTGTAACAAACAGTCATCAATAATTTTTTAAATATTGATCATAAAGAAAATATCTCTAGTAAGAATTTCTAATATTGAGTTACAAAAATTCTCTCAAATTTTTAGCGAGATCCAATGGTTAAATCAAAAGTTATGAGAATTTTTCCAAAAATGGGTAACCCTTGGCAGGGTTTTGATAGGGTTTTTGTAAAAACAAACATATCTTGCCAAATACTCCACAAAAATGCATAAGAAAGGATTCATCTGAAATATATTTCATTAATCTATTATTCAATAAAATCTATGTATAAAATTATACCAAATGTGATCCTCCATGGATCTATGACAGTCACAGATTCCTTAAAACCTTATGACAGTTTGAGGGTTTGATGGATAATCTTTGTCAAATCCCCTCCAAACTGATCTACCCCCTTGATTTATACCAAAAATGGTTTTATAAACCATTTCCAACTCCTTCCTAACTACTCTAACCACTTCATAACCAATGGATTTCATTCTTACACTTTTTTTGCACTTTTTGGCAATGTTGCAACTTTGCAATTTTTACATTTTTTGCATTTTTGACATAAATGACTCTAACCCTTACATGGACACTTTTAACACTTCAAGATGGACCAAATATGATATCTTTAGATAAAATGGCTCATTTATCCTTACATATTATGATTCAATAGACTCAAATAACTTTAATACATTATGAATGACTCAAATATAATAAAATTGCTCATATTATGACTTTTGACCTTCTAGAATGCGTGTGTGCTTAGGTGCCTCTGCACCAAACATACTTAGTATCGACATGTTCCCAATAATGGCTTTCCAAAATCTTGATATAAATTTTCATTCTGTCATTCCATATCTTGTAGTTCTCTCTATTAAACTTCAGACCTTCCTTCTTCATCATGATCTACAGATCTTTACCTCAAGTTGTTAGGCTTAGACCTTAGAGGACCTGAAATGCTCTGATACCAATTGATGGTATGATGAAAGAATAAGTATCTGGTCAACTACATAGAGGGGAGGTGAATTAGTAGATAGAAAAATTGATACAAACTTCACCAATCTCAAAAATCAATCTCTCATTGTAAACTTAGAACTAACAATGTAATACCTTTGTCAAGATAAAAACTCATAAGATAAACCAGTTGACTGCTACAACAAATTAACAGTAAACAAATTCTTCATATCTCAATGCTTCTGGTTATCATGACTCATCAAAATAGTTAAGTAGTTAAGTAAATCAACCATGAAAACATAACCACAAAAACATTCACCACTTGACACAAATATTTTTGACGTGGAAACCAAAATAGGTAAAAACCATGGTGAGATGAGACTCACAAGATAGCTATTTGAACTCTTATGAAGTTCACCTTGTTAGGAGCCTAGCCTGTTAAAGCTTTACAAAAAGTCTTGTTAAGAACTGATCCTGTTAGGAATCACTCAGTTAAGGGATTGACTACAAATGCCTTTTTAGAAGCAATACCCTATAAGGAGTAACCTTGGTAGAGGATTTTAAAATCCAGTCTAATGGATCACTTTGTTAGAGGATTTGAATAACACCAAGCTTGTTAGAGTTTACCCGGTTACGGGATTTCAATTATGTTGTAATTTTTAGAAAACAACAAGAGTTTGCTGATCTATTTGAATAACACTACACTTGCTTGATCAGATTCATTTCATACTCCTATCTGCCTTTACTCAAATTGCTGATACATCATCCAGTTCAGCAACCACACACTCAACTACACTTTGTCTATCTCTTTGCTAACTCATTAAACTAAACAACTTTGTCGACCTTAAAAATAAATCAATCAGGTCGGTAACACAACAAAAACCTAATTCTCATAGAGATTACAAACAAATCAGTTCAAGTATGACCGTTGGATTACATATCAATCTCTGCACATCAATCAAGAAAATCTTGATCGCTCCTTGATCACCAATTCATCGAACTTAGTAACATCACACACTTTGCATTAGATGCAATATATTTGCTCATTCCCTAGAAAAAACCATTACAACAACTCGCCAAAATCTCTTGGAATTGTCTTCATACAATAATCATACGTGTCATAATCATTACCGCTCATCATCGAATCATAAACCAATATAACCAATTCACTAAACTTAATCGGTTAGGGTTTATCAAAAACAATAGGTAGGGTTTACCGGTTACAACAATAGATAAGGTTTACACCGGAAACTGGTTCACTCCATAATTCTTCCTACTGATTACAGTAACAATATTATAACAATATCAACAATATCATTACCGGTTTAATTGACATCAATGACAACATAACATATCATTAATGCAATCTTCATGCAAATGCCAACAACATAAATGAAATAAGAACAACTATATCACACACATGATTGATTTCAACACAAATTTTGGAAGCCAAGCTTGTCTTCTCTTTGATTAAGTTTGCAAATTCACAATATGAACACCAAGTCTCACTTTACTCTTTACTTCAATAGATTTTTGTTGCATAAAATAATGATGGGAAAAGATCCTTATGACAATAAAAATCCTAATATATATAGAGGAGAACTGCAACATGAAACTAGGAAAGTTACAACTAATTGGTGACCAAGTCAAAAGTAGCTAGACCTATTTGACTTAGAACACATTCAGTCCTACATGTGTACTAGATCTTATACAAAATGAAACTTATGGTGTTGATTGACATTAAAAAATGCCACTGGAAAATCACAAAAATGACTAAGTATCATTTTATTCATGTTGATTCTCATTTTTTAAATTCTGCAAACTTCTGCAAGACATCTTTCATTTGAGCTCCATCGGGTCCCTGGGTATGGCTAGTGATAATCTTAACCAGTGTGATAGAGTCTTCTAAATCAATTCAACATTTCTTGTGTTTTTTTAGAAGGGAATCCATAAAATCTAGGATGAATTGTAAATCAATCATTTTATCAATAGAGGACAAAGAGAAGTCCTCTCTATCAATTTCAATAGTTACCAACAAACTGAACTCTTCAATGACCATGTCCATATTAAGAACCTTCTGGGTTTCATCAAGGAAAGTACAAGGGATCTTAGAGATTTTATCAATAATCTCTTTCTTCTTATCTGCACATTCTTTTTGGGATTTCCCCATGTCCCTGATAAGGTGCTCTAGAATATTCATTTGATGCTCCATTTCCTCTCGTTGCTCAACATAGATTTGATGTGAAGGAATAACACCATTTTGCATGAGATCATCTGAAGAAAAATCCTCAAGCTTCAACCATGCTTCAAAATCCTTCTCCTATGTTTCCAATTATTGAGAGAAAACTTCCATGGTGTTGTATACTTCCATTTTCACAACATCAAGGTTATTGACAATGGTGGAAGTTGAGCTTAGGAGCCATGTACCTTGACTTAACATCTTGTCCATCCATTCTCCCACTGCTCTACTCCATGACACTACTTTTTCAGGCCTTTTTATAACTTTTTCATCCAGTGATGAATTCATTTGTTCAATGGCTTCTAAAGACTTAGTCACCTTTATTAGCATAGTAGTGAGTTGTTCAACTATGCTTTGATTTTATCCTTTTTAACCTTTTCTTTGTCATACCTAGCAATAAGAGCATCTAAAGCTGATTGAACATTACTTGAAGTAGAGTCATGAGTTTTCTTTCCCAATCCAATCCCATTGATTGCATAATCTGATTCTTGAATCTAATTAATATCTTTATCAGGTAGAAGGATGACAATATTTGCATACTTGTTTCTTGCTTTGTCCACCTTTACCCTGTTGGCATATGCAGACTCCAATGAGACATTGTATGTGATTGAAGGTTTTGTCATTGATGGCAACCTTGCAATTCTATGGCACTAACAAAGGCATTATACCAGCATCAACAGATCACACTCTACATCGGCACACAGGACACCGACACCGGCACAGAAGAAAGGAAGTATACCGGCACAGAGGCCGACAGGATTTTGTTATATTATATTTTGTTTATTATTGTAAAAATGTGTAAGCCGACTTGGAAAATTGTAAAATGACTCTTATATATAAAAGAGATCATTGTAGACATTTGAGTGATGTGATGGAGAAGCATTAAGGAAAATATTAGGTAGACCTAATGTAGGAAATATAGGTCAAGAGGTATATGTAAAGAACAGAGCAGGAACTAGTACTGAATCAGGCATTGAAGATGCTATCGTAAAGCAGTACAAGATATTGGATTTGTATAATCCTTATTGTAAGTCAGTGTGACTTCCCTTTGAGCAGTGAGCTCTAAGCAATTGGCCTTCCTGCATGTGCAGGCCCCTATTGTAAGTAATATACTCTTATTGGCCAGTGAGTGAATATTGTGGGTCACAAATCCCACCGAGGTTTTTCCCACACTGGGTTTCCTCGTTAAAATCTTGTGTTATGGTGTACTTTTCATGTGGATGTTCTTGATTCTATTTATTACATTGTTTCTTGCATACTGGTACACTGTTATATTATGTTCTACATGTTTTAAGTCAAGAAATTCTAATTACCAGTTAGATACTAATTCACCCCCCCTCTCAATATCTGTGGGATCCCTAACAATTGGTATCGGAGCTTGGTCCTCTATTTTCAAAAGCCTAACAGCTTGAGGAAGATCTTGACACTAGTAAAGATGGAAAATTTGATGAAGCAACTGAAAGGATCTCTTACAGACTATGATGTAGAAAAGTTGAAAAATATCAAATTAGAAGATGATTTAAGAGTAGCTCAGGGCATCATTCAGGCACTTCAAGAAAATTTTACTGTTGCAAGAAATAAGAGAAGAGAACTCTGTGAAAAATTGCAAAATGAGAATGATGAAAAGGAATCACTTAATGATATGATAAGCAAGTTGAAACAAGAGATCATGACAACAAAAAATGAAATGCAGGATATGACTATGAGATTTTGCAAAGAGATTGAGGATAGGAAGAAGAATGAAGAAGAATTGATTAGAAGACTAAGTGATGCAGCAAATGAGAACACAAGACTTAGCTATGAAAATGACATGTTGAAGACAGATCTGATGCATACTCAGAATGACTCAAATGAACTAATGAGACAAAAATAAGTCCTAGAAAGAGAACTAGAAACTGCAAATCAACACAAAGAAAAATTCAAGAAAATCTCAGAGGAACTTGGCACCTTGCTGAAGAATAAAAAACCTAAAGGTGACACTTCTTGAATTGGCTTTGAAGTTGGTGAAAGCTCTGGTACTGAGGATCACAGCAAACCGGTAAGACAACCTAATGCTTATAAATTCAATGGTAAATGCTTTAACTATAATAAGTATGGTCATAGAGAAAATGAATGTAGATATAGAAATTATCAGAATATCAACACACCCACCGGTCAATGTTCTAAATGCAACAAAGTTGGTCACAATTCTGAAAACTGTAGAATGAATGTGAGATGTTATGTTTGTGGAAGATTTGGACATTTATCTAATCAATGCAGAACACAAACCGGCATAGGTTATGGGAAAGCTATTCAAAAGAATAATGTAACTTGTTATGCATGTAACAAAATTGGGTATATTGCTAAATTCTATAGAAGTAAAGGAACACCAGTAGACAACAAAAGTTCTAGCTTGTAAGGTAAAGAAAAAGTTGAAGAGGTTAAGCAAGAATTCTCAAAACAATGGATTAGAAAAGGTGATCTAAATATTGGGAATACTCCTCCACCGGTAGAACCAACCAATGCTTCACCGACAGAACAGATTGATGCTTCACTGGAAGGACAGAGTAGTGCTCCACTAGCAGGAAGTTCTTCATCTAATTGAAGAAAACTTCCTTGAGGGTTTGGCAATCTATTGATACATGTGCTATTATTCTCTTGGTTAGAGATAAGAAGTTGCAAATTACTTATTACTGGCAAACAATGTTAATTGAATACTTAATCGGCATGCAATTAATGTGGTAGATGGTGAAAAGACATTATAAAATTAAGGTTTTGGCTCCATTTCATTTCACTGAGATTTTAAATTTTTGAAGAGCGCGAAGACTCCGAGCTAAGGCATTTCAAGCAAGAAGCAAGCACACTCCAAGCAATCATCCATCCATGACAGTCAAAGGTATTTAATCATGGCAACCACCTCTACAATTGAATATATAGAAAACCCTACTATTGTTGAGGTAATAAAAAGACCTAGGCCCGTATTTCAGTTAGTTCCCGAGATAGCAAAGAAGGATGATACCTTAGGTTCTTTTTCTCAAATTCCTAAGGGAGTTGTGTATGCTGAAGACCCTAGAATGTACATCCACTACAACATTGAGGAATTAGGAGATGAGGAAATTAAAACCATGTATAAAACTATGATATGTGATAATACCGACAATGTTAAGGATGAGCACAAGATCATTGAGACCCTAGGATTTACAGAGATCCTTAGCATTCCTGAATTTCCAAAGGATGTGATTAGGATAGTTTTAAGAAGGGTACATGGAGAATTTTTCTGGCTAGATGCAATTCACAAAATCACCAAGGAAGCTGTGAAAGCCATCACAAGGTTACCAACCACTGGTAAAAGACCAGATAAAACCAAGAAAGTTTCAAATGACCTAGTTATAAACCTAACTGGTGCAACATTCAACAAAAGGTCCCTGAGAGTAAATGATGTAAAAGATATCAATGTAAGATTCATCAGTATGATATTAGGGTATAAAGCTACTCATGCTAATAGACTTAATTTAGTTTCAAGTTTATGCATTAAGAGTGCTTATGACATGGTCACAGACAATGCAAAAATTGACATATGTGAGTGGTTAAAGGATAAATTAATTGACAATCTTGGAAAGATTAAGAAGGACAAGAAAGGAACTTTTAGATTTGGAAATCTATTAGTATGCCTAATGCTACATATAACAAAACAGGTTCCCAGTATAGGTTACAAAGAACTTGGATATGACATACTGGTAGGCAAACAATTGACTAAACTATTCAATAACATGGGTGAGAACAAGGAAAACAATATTCATGACTTTTTCCAAGCATTAAAGACCAAAATGAAGAAAAGAGTAAGGTTTTCACAGAAGATTGTAGACAAATACAAAGATGATATATGCTTTGTCATCAAGAAAGATGAAATTTGGATGGAAGCGGTCATCCCAAGGACAGTTTGGGTAACCGAGATGGGATATGAAACAGATGATCACATAGTTGAAACATATGCTAAAGCACTTCTGGAAGCCCCCAGAGAACCTAAGGAAGAAATATTTGGCAGTGCAGAAAATATTGAAAGACAAATTCAATCAAAGAAAAGGGTGAAAAAGGTCAAGGCAGTTGTAAGGAAAGGGACCAGACAATCAAAATCCATAAAAGAGGATGTATTGAAGAAAACTGGCATAACAGAGGATGAGTTAGCAACGCTACAGCCTGAAACTCACCTATCACCGATAGGTACTTCTTCAGGAAGTGACATGCCTGCAACTTTTAAAAGAGTTGCAAGAAAAAGAGATCCCTCACCGGCAACCACACCTTCACCTAGGAGGACAAAGCAAAATAAACAAGTTGTGAGATCTTCGATTAGAAAGGACACACCAAAGAAGAAACTGACACCCAAGAAGAAGAAAAGGACAAACAAAGACTTGGCCCCTCTTGATATACTGCTGAATGAAATCATAGAGGAAGGTAAATTGAAGAACATAGAGAAAATATATGACACTCTAACACTTGATGAGAAAGAACAAGTTGAAAATAGTGTTATATTGCACATGGATATGTACAAGAAATTTTTGATGGAAGTAGTCAATGAAATACCAAATGAATTATTCAAAAGACTAGAGGCAAGAAGACAAGCAGTGATAGAATTGGATAAGAAAATAAAAATTGAAAAGTTACTTGTTGTATATCCGGTAAACTCTCCACAAGAAATTGATGATTTGATTTCAAAGGCCAACTGGTTAGTATTATCTACTGTACACCGGCATATTTCACTAATGGAAAGAAGAGTTAATGAAGTGACAGAGGAAACAGAAAATGGATGGGATATATTTCTGGTTGAGAAAGAAAAACAAGAAGAGTACAGGAACCCCAAGCCTATCAAAGTCTATCAAAAAGATAGAGACAAGGGCAAAGGAAAAGTTGGTGGACCACCTAGTATCAAGGTTAGAGACAACTTACCCCCAGCTTCTTTAAATACTCCACCGATAAAATTAACAACTACTGAAGATCAACCGGCAGCCGAGAGTATGGATGTAGAGGATAATAATCCTAATCCTGAAGTCCTATATGCTGTGAATGTTGATACTCAGAAGATCAACATAGTAGTAGACAAAGATACAACATAAAAGATAGATATGGCTAGTGAGCCTCCGGTAGCAGGGGAAACTAATAAACCGACAGAAGATAAAGAGAAAAAGGTAGAGACTAAGAAATAGACTGAGGAAATGGAACATACAGAGAAACCAACAAAGCTAAAGGCTCCAGAACAATAACAACCGGAATAGGTACATAAGGAAACTGTGCCACCGGCTACTAGAGAAGTTGGAAAACCATTGCTGAAAGAAATGCAGACACAAACTGACCTACCAGAGGTCAATACAAGCTTGGTTACTTCCACTGGTACTCAGATTGTTGAATCATCATCAGGATACAAATCAACAAATGTGACTAAGGTACTACTTGATTCTATCAAGAAAATAACTGACTGCAGCTCACAGGCTTACAAAGTAATTGATGATACCATACCAATTTTGAAGGTAATTGCTCCTAAATGTAATATAGATAACAAATATTCTTTAGGACAATTGGATACACTATGTAAATACATCTCAGAGAACATTGAGAAAATAAAGGAAGATTCAATGAAGGATAAGGTAGAAATTGAAAAACAGAAATTCTTTGATGAGAAAATAAAGAAGTGTAATAGAGATTTTGACACACTTCTACCGGAATTATGTAATTTGTTGAAAGAGTATAAAAATCTGTATAAAGATACTTGTAAAACAAACTTTCTGACTATAGATATTGACAAGAAAATGAGCAAGGTACAGGATGAGATCAATAAACTTACAGATAATTTTGTCAACTCACTTGATACACTATCAGTTTTTGAGGAGAAGATAACAAATTTTGAGGAAGAACTACTCAAATTGGAAAGAGAGAAAGAAAGAATAATAAATAAGGCAAAACATTTGAGATCTAAACTAAGTCCAAGATTGGACCATCTAGCATCTCTACGGAAGGAAATTTCTGAGGCACTAGTACAAGGAAAAAAAACACCGACAGAGCATTTGCAGCATCTCACCAATACAGTGAAGAGAACAGAAACAACAATAAAGGATAGCAAGAAGTTCATGGATAGTATAAACTTGATTTTGGGAGATCTTTTTCAAATTATAACTACCCAGCTACAAGGTTGAAACCACAAACTCTATTGACATCTTGACAACCTTTGTCATTGATGCCAAAGGGGGAGTAGTGGGATGAGAAAATTCAAAATCACAAGACAGGAATCATATGCTTAGGGGGAGCTCTCACTTTTTTTGGTAACTCACATTTTTGGTAACATTTCTAGACTACACATTTTTGGATACTTTTTGAAATTTCTCATGAGTGTTGCCATCAATGCCAAAGGGGGAGATTGTTGGCATATGCACACTCCAATGAGACATTGTATGTGATTGAAGGTTTTGTCATTGATGGCAACCTTGCAATCCTATGGCACCGACAAAGGCATTATACCGGCATCAGCAGATCACACTCTACACCGGCACACAGGACATCAGCACCGACACAGAAGAAAGGAAGTATACTGGCATAGAGGCCGACAAGATTTTGTTATATTATATTTTGTTTATTATTGTAAAAATGTGTAAGTCAACTTGGCAAATTGTAAAATGACTCTTATATATAAAAGAGATCATTGTAGACATTTGAGTGATGTGATGGATAAGCATTAAGGAAAATATTAGGCAGACCTAATGTGGGAAATAAAGTTCAAGAGGTATATGTAAAGAACAGAGCAGGAACCGGTACTGAATCAGGCATTGAAGATGCTATTGTAAAGCAGTACAAGATATTGGATTTGTATAATCCTTATTGTAAGTCAGTGTGACTTCCCTTTGAGCAGTGAGCTCTAGGCAATTGGCCTTCCTGCATGTGCAGGCCCCTATTGTAAGTAATATACTCTTATTGGCCAGTGAGTGAATATTGTGGGTCACAAATCCCACCGAGGTTTTTCCCACACTGGGTTTCCTCGTTAAAATCTTGTGTTATGGTGTACTTTTCATGTGGATGTTCTTGATTCTGTTTATTACATTGTTTCTTGCATACCGGTACACTGTTATATTATAATCTGCATGTTTTAAGTCAAGAAATTCTAATTACTGGTTAGATACTGATTCACCCCCCCCTCTCAGTATTTGTGGGATCCCTAACATACCCTTGACAAGGTTTTAGATTTATTAGTGATTTTGGGTTTAGTGGGGACAAGTTTTCTAAAATCAAAGTCATCAGGTGAAACAACTTGTTTCTTTCCCTTCGGAGTATTGGAAAATAATCATGGCGACAAAGAAGAGTCATCACCATCACTTGTGGCTAAAGATTGAGACGGATTCATCAACTCTTGAGGGGTAGTATAGTCACAATAGGTGACGTGTAAAAAAATTGGAAGAATTTTCAAGGGATGACTCCTTGGGTCTAGGACCCATCTCTGTTATAAATTTGTCAAAATCATCTAACATAGTGGCAGAAACTTCACACAAATTTGGAAAAGTGGAGAAATTTTTTTCAATATTGTCATGTGGAGTATATAGAGTAGACTCACTAGCACTAGTGGAAGAAATGTGAACAATTTTTCTAGGGGAGACACATGTAATAATAGAGGTTTCTAACTTAGAAGTAGAAATAGGAGCATGCATCATAGAAGAAGAAAGAGATACCAGGGGTAATAATTCTTGGGACTTATTTTCTTGTGGTAGTACTTCTTCAACATACTCATCATGCTCTTCATTACCCTCCTGATAATCTTCAAGATGATCAACATCAATAGGATCTGAATTAGGATTCTCATCATCCATGTGTTCATCTTGTATCTCAGACTCCATCATCTGCAAATAATTAGAGGTAGATGGCTCTCCTTGAGCCTTTCCTTTGCGAGCCCTAATTGTGAACTTGAACTTAGGAGATTTAATGGGAGTGGAGGAATCTTGTCTATTCTTATTTTTATCTTAGATCTCCTTCCAATAGGTCTAGTTGTACCATCATCAAAGCCAAAGGAGAAGGGCTTCAACTGAATTCCTTTGTTCGAAATCCATACATTAGTTTTTTGCAAGAATACTTTGAAATCTGTCTGTGATGGAGGTTTACTCCCTTATGACCATTAAATGAGGGGAAAAGGAGTAGATGAAACCTTTTTATCAACATAGGTAAGGTCTAGGACATTGCCATCTTCTTCTAGGTTATTTGGGATATCAACAAGATTAAACTCCCTAATTTAATCAACTGTCAATCGACAATAATCAAGCTTCTTTATATTATGTTCTATTATGAAAACCATACATCTTCAATACAATGAATGTAATCATATGCCTTTTTCAATTTGTTCCTCATTCCCCTATATTCAAAGTCTCTTCAAGCCTTGAAGAACCTCATGGTCACTCTCCTCATCTCTTCCTCCATTGCCCTAGATTTCAAGATTGAAGTGATGAAATATCTACCAATGGTCAAAGTGAATTTTAAACCTATCTTATGAGAATCTAATTGTGCCTCATGAATTGCCACCGTTTAATGGGATAATTCATCAAAATAATTTTATCTGGTGAGTACCTCAACAGCATAAATGGTTCACCATTGAAACACCCTAGCCTGAGATATGTGAAAGTCAGGAACTGCAAGAACATGCATCTGTATTCATTTACAACCTCCCAAGCATTATCTGATACTCTTCTATTCTACAATTCCTTGTTCAACATGCACATGTGGTATCCAAATAAGGCATCATTCACCCTTTTGAAGTGATTGAAACTATTATCCAACACCAATTGGGAGTAATACTCATGTAAAACAACTTTCCTTTTGTCTCCTGTGGTAGACAGTCTTGGAAAATGCCTCATTGAAGGTGTAGCATACACTAGGTAGGAAATCATGTATAACTTAAGAGTAGTGGGAACTTTAGTAAGTTGTTCATATATTGCATCACTGATTTTCTTACCCCAGAATATCCTCTCCTTGTTTTGTCTGATGACATGGATAAATTGATACACCCATTCATAATAAATGTTAGAGGTAGGAAGCCCTTTTACCCTACTCAAGAGAGTTACCAAATCATTCACCTCTTCAATGAGATCACTTCTGGGAAGTCTTTGGCCATCTATAAATTGTAGGCCTTGGGGTCTTCAACCAATTGTCATTCATATTCCTCCTAGATTTGTCATAATTCCTATCACAGTAGGCTTGGGCTGATTACATAGTTATATCTAAGTACTTTTCAATATTAGGACACTTGAAAATAGTATCAAAGAAGTCTTCATCCAGTCTGATCAACTTCTTACCAGTAGTATCCTTTACACTTTTGCTAGCAGGATCAAAGTGACTCTTTACACTTTTGCTAGCAGGATCAAAGTGACTCTTTACACTTTTGCTAGTAGGATCAAAGTGACTCGCAACTACCATAACAATTTAAGGATCTTGAAAAGACATGGGAAAATTCACAACTAAATGGATACCACTATTGATGTTGGACTACATTTTGTAGTATGAAAGAGGCTGCTCAATTATCTTGAGAAACTTATTTAGGTCAACATGACTTATCTCAGTGTCCCTTATCTAGTTTGTGTTTGATGAAACTGATGAAGATGGGAATACCAGATGTGGGTCTTGTTTCTTGAACTTCACGACCTTCTTTTTTGGAGATGCCTCTCTATCATTTGTACAATAACAACACTGTAACATGGGGAAAAATCATTAGTATTAGAGAAACACAATCAACCAACCATTTTGTTCATTTTGAATTGAACAAGCTCCTGAATGTGAATGCGATGAATTTGATGTCACTAGGGTTTCAAAAATCCTCCTTGTATCATAGTAATTCAAAAGTAAATCAGGCCTATGAACCTTATTTATGTGTGTGCAATTGGCATAATTCAGGTTCATTGGCCCGAATTACACTTTTTGGAAAAGTGTGGTTCTTAGGTGTAGTTCAGGTTCATAGCCCACAACTGCACCTTAGGAAAATCTAAAAATAAGTGTAAATCAAAACCAGGTGTAGGTTGGACCTATAGGTCCACCCTACACCTAAACCATAGTGTCGAGTGGGTCTATAAGCCCACCATATACTTTATAAATGGGAAAAACTCAAATGTTGGTGTGAGGAGGGTTTATGAACCCACCATACACTAAGGAAAAAATGATAGTGTAAGGCAGGTTTACAAATCCGCCATACACAAAGGCTATGGCACAAAGGATTCTAAAGTGCAGGGCGGGGTCATAGACCCACCATGCATAAATCAATGGCTATCGATGCATGGCAGGCCTACGACCCCGACTCCACCACAATAGATATAATGCAAAATACTGCAAAAAAATGGAAGAACTCAATTATGCTCAAGTTTTAAGACCCAAGAAACATCACAAAAGTGGTGTTGTTCAGGCATCCAAACTTGAACATCACTAAAATGCTGTGAAAAAGGGAAGAACTCAATTATGCTCAAAATTTGAAGACCCGAGCAACATCACAAAAGTGATGTTTTCCAAGCCTCCAAACCCAAACATCACTAAGGAAAGTCAAAGCAAACTATGGGATAAATGAGGTGAGTGCTTGGGCTGGTGAACCCGAACACCACCAAAATTCAATGGGGTTCAGGTTTACCAACATGAATACTCATCGAATGGACAAAGCCATGAAAGAATAGGGTTTCAAAAACCCTGTCTAAATAAAGGGAAAAGCAAAAAATGAAAACATACCCGGGAGGAAGAAATCTGCAAAATCCAAAATAGAGCTCTCTCTCCCCCACAAACTTAGCTTAGCTAGGAATGAAAAATCGAAGCCAAAAATGCAGAGAAAATGGATTTAAAACAAAGAGAAAGACTTTCAATCGAATTATAAAAGCAGACAATTAATAACTTCAAGTGTCATAAATAGATACAAATTAGGTTTGTAAACTTGATTTGTACTTGTCAAGGTACATTTCGGGTTTACAAACCCGATTTGCATCTTGGTGCAAAAGGGACTTATGTAGGTGAAAATCGTGCCTATAAGCCCAATTTTCCCCTTGAATTCAATATTAGTGTAAATCAAGTTTATTGGCCTAATTGAAACCTTGAACTCAAAGTTTGAACAAAAGCAAGGGAAAAACTAAGGAATGGCCACAATCAAGGCAACAAAGTCACCTTGAAAAGCATACATAGAGCTAGAAAACCACAAATAGGCCAAAAATTCATGGGGTTACCCCAATTTTTAACTTTCAGTAAAATTGGAGATAACACTATAAAAACCATAAGCAAAATATATGCCCTAGCATAACATGAGACAACCAAGATCTCATGAGGGAACACCATGGGATACATCAAGAAAACACATGTAAGAAGAAAAGAAAGATTGTGCCCCTAGTTTCACCATTCATGGGACACTGTGATATAAAGGATCATGGCGACCACAAGGAGGTAAAAAAAAGGAAACTTAAGATAAAGATAAACAAAGTTCCAAAAGCACCAAAGAAATAACAAGAATATCAAGTAACTTTTTCCATAGAGTGAATGATGGATGAGATTGATTGGTTAGATATGAGGAAGGATACATCCTATGAAGACCGATGATGGATATTGAACTATCATTCCAATGACAAGAGACAAGTGAGACACATAAAACCTCAAGGATAACAAAAGATGATTGTTAAAGAGCCAGCTAGATAGGGACACAATCTTGATAACACGTGACTAACACTATGTACACGATCTATAAAATGTACAAGATATGCAAGGGATTGGGATTGTGGGTGATGAACCAAAGATAAATGTGATGTTTCCCTATTCAAGATTGAAAGACAAGATGGATTGATGGCTGATGAGGTGTTGTTGATGTGGGAATGATATGTCCTTAAACAACACAATAATTGGGAAGGATGCATCTTGATGATGATCAAATTATGATCAAGTCTTACAACAAGGATAGGAACAACACCATGGATGTGATCAAATTATTTGATTGGTGTTTTCTGTTGGATTATAAGGAGGGTGTGGATGGTATTCATATCTGATGGTGGATTGAATGGATCATTGGGATTGATTGTATGGATGGCACTAGATTGCATGGGGGTATCCTAGAGCTAGATACCGATGACAAGGGATGCAATGTGATGGAATGATATGATAGAAGGGATGAAAGGATGGAGGATAAGATGAAAAATTATTTAGGTATGAAAGGATTATGGATGAAGGATGGAAATAAATGAGGGTTGGAAGAGGAAATGATTATGGATGGAGGGATGAAGGAATTGGGAGATAAGGATTATTAGATAAAGGTATTAGTGGATGGATGGTAGGTGTGATAGGGTTTCCAAGGAATACTTCATAATGGAAATAAGATGTCCCCAACATGGAATATGACAGGTGTGATGAGGCACTAGGAGGGATATGATAGGATGAATAAAAAAATGACATTTGGATGAGGGACATTGATGGAATGGATGATGGGTGGATAAGGACTATGAAGGTATGTGGAAGGAGTATGTGGATGGGAGGAAGGATGGGTATCTAGGGGGTTAGATGGATGAAAATGTGATGGAGAAATGGATTCCAAGATGTATCTGAAGCATGTATGCATGGTGATGGATGGAGTGAAATGGGTAGTATATGATGGGTGTGGTAGATAGGATGGATGGATGAAGAGATGGATGTATAGCTAGAAGAAATTTCCCTCGATATGAAGAGAAAAAATGATGGAGAGATTACACATAACACGTATTTGCTAGGTTTTAATTATGGTACATGTCCAAGGCATCTATTTGCCAAGTTTTCACCATTAGACAAATTTTTCTCTTTACTTTTTATTTATTTTTTATTTTTTAATTTTTTTCTATATTTTTGGGAGGAATTTATGGATGGAGATGGATGTGGATAAATGGATTTGAAAGATAGGTGATATGGATAGAGGAGTCAAGAATCAATTTCCATATCAAGGTAATAGGAGCCCATTTGTAGCGATCATTGGATACTGGTGCAACCTTATTAGGATGAGCGGATTATGCAAAGGAATGGATTAGATGGTTTTAATGCGTGATGTATGTGGGATAATGGATATGGTGTTGGAAAGTCTTTGGATGGAATGATGGAAGGTGAATGTGATCAGGGGATGTTGTCAGGACCAACATTGGCACATGTTGCAAGGATTGTTGGATGCGTGGAGGAAAAATGGATGGAGGATATGGGGATGATGAAGGAGTTAGGATAGGCAATTTTGGGACATAGGGACCCACAATGGATTTAGGAGATGAAGGGGAGGAATTCTTATCTTGTGGATTAAAAAATTTGGATGTCATTTGGGATTTTTCTTTTCCATGCATTATTTATTTTTGCTTTGGGATCCACATTGCTTTTTCTTTTTCTTTAGTGGGTCTTTGAGGCCTTTAAGATTTAGTGCATTTTTTTATTGAATTTTGTATTGTGGGACCATGTCTCTTCGAGGGGACATGGTAATCTTTATATTATTGTGGATGTTTAGCTTTATGCATTTTTTATTTCACATCTAAATTACTTTTATTAGAAATGGTATGAGTGTGAGAAGATGGAGGATATGGAGGGGACATGAATGGAGTGATGGAGGAAGTATGTTGGATTAGACACAGTGATATATGCCTTTGTTGATCTTGATTGAGAATTAATGGAGTAAAATGTTTATGATGGGTGATGGGAATATGGGATGGGTGGATGAGGGGATAAGCTAGATAAGATGGAGGATGAGATTTTGGGATATAAGGGACCAAAATGGATTTAGTATGTGGAGGATATGTGATGCTGGATTTCGAGATAAAGGGACCCAAAATGGATTTAAAGGATGAAGGAGGAATATACATCGTTTTTTTGGTTTGATATGATGAATGAAGAGGATGGTGATAAATTATTTGGAGGAGCAATGGGAGGATGTGAGGGTGGATTTGAAAGAATGCTAAGATTTTGCATTAAGTGTACCAAAATTTTTGGATGAAGTGCCTTGGTATATGTAACCAAGACCATGTGATCCTGGATGTGATTTAACATGGATGGGCTCCAAAGTACCTTGCTCATGTAAGCCTAAGCGTTTACCTTGATAGTTCATTTTTTGAGCATTCAATCCAATTTAGGATACTCTTAATTTAGGGAACAAGATGAAAGTCTATTAATAGATGGAGGAGGATGGACAGTGTATATGAGGTGTTCTTATGCTAGAAGGTAACCACCATGGATGGATGTAAGTGAACCAAGAGGATAGAGTGATGGTAGTGAGATGGTTTGGATGGGAGGTAATAAGGGATCATGAAATGGGTTTGATAGGATGGTAGGATATTGATATGGATGAGAGGATGATAATCGACCTTGAGATGGAGGAGGTGTGATGGTAGGATCATGATACATGGGTGAAGGGATGGTAATGGATCTTGAGGTGGAGGAGGAATAATGGTAGTATCTTGATTTGGATAGATGGATATTTAAACATGCTCTAGAACAAGATATTGGGATGATTGGGTTGATATGGATGGTGGTATGGAAGATGAGTGGATAGACTCTTCAGATGGAATGAATGGAAGGATGGGAGGTTCATTTGTTGGAGTTTGAATGATCGTAGGAGTATGAGATGGGGATTGTGATTGTATGGTGTCAATGGATGGGAGGGTAATGATGGTGTTACAAGGTGGAAGATGAATGATAGGTTCAGGAGGTGGAAGAGCCTCATAAATAGTGGCCTCACATGGTGGGGTAGGATGACATGACTTGTCAATTTTAGAAGCTAGAATTTGTGATGGCTACTTTGAAATTAGTCCTTAAAGGGAATTTGGAATTAGGGACTCGTGTATTTGAGGTTGTGGTGAATGGTTAGCATTCATAGATGGTGGAAAGATGAGATATTTCACATATGAAGGTGTGGAAATTGCTTGTGAACCTAGTTGATTGGATGATGGTGGAGAAGCAATGGATTGGGACATACCATATGAAATAGATTGTGGAAGGGAAGTTTCAGAAATGGAGGAGATAATGGAGGGTGGTGGATTGGAATTTGGGATAAGATGGAGTGGATGATGATGGAATAATGTAAGATGGGTTGGATGAAGGTGTTTTGATGTATGATGAAGTGGAAAATGGTAGAGTGATGTATTGTGGAGTGGAGTTTGACGGCGGAGTGAAATTTGATGGTGGATTAAGATAGGATAAAGTGAATGGTGGATTGAGATAGGATGGAGTGGATGCTAATGGATTTAAATAGGATGGAGTGAGATTTTATGGAAGATAAATAGTATGGATTGTATATTGTATTGGTGGATAATGAGAGTGTATTTGGATTAGGGATATAGGTGGTAGGTTTGTTATGAAAAGATGGAGGTTGGGATATGACCATGGGAGAAGGTAGAGGAATGGATGTTGCATATGGGGGGTATGTGGGTGTCATATAAGTGGGAGATGTCTATGAGTGACATAATGGATTTCCCTTTTCAAAGGTGTGATAAGGATTATGAGTGGGTGTGCATGGAGGAATGGTGGGATAGCTAGGATGAATGATTGGATTTTGTTATTTAACAGTTGGTGCAAGCTTGCTAAGGATGATGGCATCAAAGTTTTTAATCTCATACTCATCTTGATCAACAAGACTCTCATCATCATCAGAATGGGGTAACATGGAAGAAAATAAAGGATGGACAAACTCATCATAATAAGGTTCCAACATGACAATTAGTTGAAGAGTTAGATGGGGATAAGGATGAAGATTAATGATGGAAAAAATCTCAAAATAAGATTGACAACAAGCTTAGACTAGGATTTTAATTAAGCTTAGATTAGGATAGGAATTAAGGTCAGGATAAGATGACGATTGACTTTGAAGATGATTGAAAAATAATAAGGGTGACAAAAATGACTCAGTTAGCTAAGGAGATGAAAAAAAAAATTGAAGGGGGGTTTTAGACTAGGAAGAATGAGGACTACCTAGGGGATGAAAGATTGACTCTTTGAATTTGGACAGGGTTGTTTTCAAAAGACAAGACAAACCTATTGGAAAATGGGGAAAGCTCACTAGAGAAACTGAACAGTGACTGAGCTAAGTATATTCAAGTCTGTTAAATGAAAAAGCATTTTTTCTACACAACAGGGCGATTTTGTTGGAAGATAGAGATGACTAGAAAAAGGTGAACTTGCCAGACTAGAGTGTAAACTTATTGAAATAAGAAGTGAATTTGTTGAAGGATGGAATGACTAGGAAAGGTGAATGTGTCAAACTAGGAAGAAAATCCATTGAAAGAAGGATTGACTAGGAAGGTGAATTCACCAGACTAGGAAGCAAATCCATTGAAGCAAGGACTGACTAGGAAGGCAAATCCACTAGACTAGAGAGTGAATCCACTGAAGGATGGACTAACTAGGAAGGATAATTCACTAAAATAGGAAGCAAATATGTAGAGGGATGGATTAAATAGGAAAGGCAAATCCATCGAACTAGGAAGTGAATTCACAAGAGGATGCAGAGGACCAAGAAAGGTGAGTCCGCTGAAATAGGAGGTGAATATGCTAAAGGATGGAGATGACTGGGAAAGGTGAATTTGATGAATTAGGGAGAAAATCTACTAAAATATGAACTAACTAGGAAGGTGAATCAGCTGGAGGATGGACTAAATAGAAATGTGAATCCATTGGACTAGAGAGTATATTCATTGGAGGATGGAAATGAAAAACTACACTGACTGAGATGGAAAAAGGATTGAAGACAAAAAATAAAATACAAAAGATGACCTAGATTAGACTGATGGGAGGTAAATACTAGTTATGCGCAAGAAGACATGCTCACATGCCTATGCTAGACAAGTAGGAATACTTACTACACTAGGCTCATAGTGCAATCACTAATACTAGAGAAAGAACATTGCTAGAGTTCCAGGCCTATAAAAATACTTCCCTTCTCTCTCTCTCTCAAGGAAGCTAGAAAAGGCTAACTAAAAGATTTATATCTTGACCCAAATAAGTACATTGGGAGTAGCTTCAGGGTATGATCTGCATCCCTTGCACTAATGTAGTGGTGGACTAAGTCTTCTATCTAATATTATACAAGTGACTAGGTGTGTCCTCCATATACAAAAGGTACGTGAGGCACATCCGTGAACACCACTCCATCACATGCATGGACCGAAAAGGCCAATTAAGCACTTCAAACCAACCCCACACCCCTACCTTGGTATCACCCAAGCTTCAATATTTCACTAAACAGGATGTGAGATGGATTGGGCTACAACTTTCATTCTCACCCTTGTATATACCCTATTAGTTCGTGTGGTTGAGGTAGTCCTTTATGGTTATTGAATCCCCAAATAGGCCTCCTAATAAAATTAAAAATAAGCTAGTGTGTGTTTCTCTTATACCCAAGGTCCATGAAGGCAAGGGGAGATGATACACACACAGTGTGGATGACAAAAATATGTGTAAGCACACCAAAAATAGAAGATGATCATTCTTTCCTTTAAGAAATTGAATTTTTCCTAGTTAGTGATAAAATGATTGTCTTTGACTATGGTGTTGCAAGAAGATGCATTAGTAGTTTTATTATTTTTGTCTTTGGCAATCGAGAGACAAGCTACACAAGAAATAGATTTGATGCTAAAAAAGAAGGTTAATGAGAGTGATATGTTATCCCAAAGGGGGGCTGGAGCACTTAACACAATGATAAGAGGGGTGTGGGGGACGGTTTGATTCCTCGCTAGTGAAGGCTTGAGGGCATATGCCCTGAATCCCCCCCTCCCCCACACAATGATAGGAAAAATTGAAAATATTTTTCATACATGGTTGCAAATCCACTAAATGATAGTGAAAATCCACTAAACGATAGTGCAAATCTACTGATCATGAGCAAATATGTTGATCCTAAGAAAATTTGCTAAAGAATGGAACATTTAAGCCAATGCACAAAGTTTTTTGCTGATATATAGCATATCCACCTATTCACAATGTGAATCCGCTGAAATGCAGAGTGGTTCCGCTAAACCCTCTAAAGTGATCAATTTCAACAAATCCGTTAGATCTTGAATTTTTAGCAATTTAGCAAATTTGTTGAGCTTTCAACAAATCCATTGGTTTATTAGCAAATCCGCTGGAATAAAAGCAAATATGTTAAACAAGAATCATAATTGCTAGAATTGTCAAAGATTAAAGTTTCACCAACTTTTCTTCGTATCTGTAATTTTGTAGTTTTTGCATCTACCTAAGGCCAGAGTGTATACGTTGGCTAGTATGGAGTGAATCTACATTTCCTCTAATTGACAAAGTAGATCAACTGATATAATAGTCTTGTCATTTGCGAGTTGCAGGTGACAAATTTGTCAGCCTAGGAGCAAATCCATTGATGCAAGGGAAAGTGCAAGCTAGGAAAACACTAAAAATAACATAAAAGATCAAAAGAGACTTGTGAAGTGGTCCCATCGGGTGTGCTAGAATGTGTGCAGGAAAATGTGATCTCAATAGAATGGATAAAAGATGTTTAAATACTTAAAACCACAAATGAAAGAAACATCAAGATTAGCCTAGAAGAGGTTGAAAAGAGCATAAACAAAGTATGTCAAACCCCTTGTTGAGAAAATTTTCCCATAATATTTGGTTGGATTAGTACTCACTCAGGATTTCAGTAACATAACGATGCTCCAATGGTTAAGGGTTGCATTTATAGGATTTGGATGAGATTGGATGAATGATCAAGATTGATTGATTAAGATCTATGGTGGAGGATTGATGAGAGAAATAAAGGAGTTAAAATTTTCTTTTAGCGAATGTGAGGGGACAAGCTCATGTGCTTGATGTGATGGGAGGAGTTGACTTCAATTAATCAAGGATTAAGTGTGTGAAAATAATTAGTGGAGTAGGTTAGGTGAAGATTAGGATTAAGATTAAGTTGCAAGTGGTAAAGTTAGCAGAATGCAAGTGGATGAGGGTATATAGGATTTTGGAATTAATTTTAATATAAAATTGGAGGAAAGGGGTGATGAAAATTTTAATAAGGGTATTTATTTAATTGATGGATGAGGGTCTAAGGGGTAGTGTTAAAAAGGTAAATTAAATAAATTAATTACCTTAGGAAAAAGACTATAAAATAGAGGAATAAAGATGATTAATTAAATAATAATGAATTATTTAATTATTAAAAATATCTTGAATATACGAATGATGGAAATAAATTGACCAAACATAGCTAACGAATTTTGGGTGTCTACACAAACTTCTTACATACATCATCATCTCCCCCAAATTTTATTTCATCAACATACACAACAACAATCAACAATTTATCACCTTCAACTTTAAAATAAAGATTTTTATCTATAGTACCTTTTCTAAAGTTTTGTTTCAATAAATACCTATCCGAACATGCACACCAAGCTCAAGGAGCTTGCTTGTATCCATAAAGTACCTTCTTGAGTTTTCAAACCATATCTAGATCTTTTGACAGATCAAACCCATCCAGTTGATCAATGTGTACTTCTTCAAGTTCTCCATTCAAGAATCTTGTCTTGACATCCATTTGATATACCTTAAAGTTCTCATATGCAATAAATACAAGAAACATCCTTATAGCCTTCATTCTTGCTACTAGAGAAAATTTCTCCTCAAAATATATGCCTTCAACCTATGAATAACCCTTACACACAAATATTGCCTTGTTTCTTATGACTTTTTCATCTTCATTTAGCTTGTTCCAGAACACCCACTTAGTTCCTATGACATTCTTATCCACTAGTCTAGGTACCAATTCCCATGTCTAATTCTTCTCTATTTGATTCAGCTCCCCTCCATTGCCTTTATCCAATTTTCATCCTTTATTGCATCCACATAGGTCTTTGGCTTCACTTGTGATAAGAAATAACAATTTAATTGTTCGCTAGTTTTTGCAAGTCTTATTCTTGTCTAATTTCCTTTATTCTTATCTCCAATGATTTGTTATTCTGAATGATTCTTCCACACATACTTTGCTAGTGTCTTAGGTGTTTGTTCAATTTCTTTTTCTTTTGTACTTGTCTCTTCTTTATCTTCCAAAGAAACCTTTAATTTTGTCACCACAGGGACAAGTTCTATTTCAATCTTAGATTTAGATACAATCTTAGTCTGATTCCATTCTTCACTAACTCTGACATTTGCACTCTCCACAATATTATTTAGCCTTTTGTTGTAACATTGGTATGCTTTACTCTTTGTAGACTATTCCAAAAATATTCCTTCATCTGACCTTACATCAAACTGTTGGCATTTTTGATGTTTATGTTGTGATTGTCATTGATGGACACACACTTACATTGAGATCTCCTTTATATGTATGAGTTTGAGCACAACCAGTATTTGTTCCAACTGGTATGTTGTATTATAGTCTTTAGACTATTGGTGTTTTGCAAAATGTGTTTCTCGGTCTAAAGCGGCATGTTGACCCCAAGTAGTTCGTGGATACCAAGCAGTATGAGGGATTAAAGCGGCATAACACATTTTTACCAGTCTTCATTTTTGTCAAACCGGCAACCGACATTTTTCTATGAACTGGTAATACTCTGTGATGAGTTACCAACCAACATTTTGTGATGAGTTACCATCCACCGATTGTTTGATGGTGCTGACACCTAAATGGTGCCTTTTTGTGTCGTGGTAGCAAGTATGTCCAGGTTCATTGAACCTAGGAAATTTTTATGTAATCCTATTGGACTGACATGAAATCAGATTCCTTTATAAGGACATCATGTCTAGGGTTTTAGGTTGTTGATGTGGAAATAGAAAAAGTTTATGTTGTTGCTAGGGTTTAAGGTGATTGAGGAGTTGGAGAGAATATGGATGTGTAGAAGACTGAAGTAATGCTAGAGTGCATTAGGAACGAGCTACCAAGGATCTAACCAAGAAGTCTGTGCTACTAGCTAGATCAAACACTTGTTGATTACCCACATCTTTGACAAGTCTGTAGCCCTTAACCGGGTAGGCCCAAAAGCCTTTTGTAAATCCTCTAACAAGGTGGTTCACATCTGTGGATCTAAAATCCTCTAGCAAGGTAGTCTTTAATCGGACTTATCTCCTAACAGAGATTGAGATTCCTAACAGGATCTGTTCTGGTAAAGAACATTGTAAGACCTTAACTGGTCTGACCTTAACCGGTCTGGTTCCTATTCTGCAGATAGTTACTTGTGAGTTCCATCTCATTCTGGTTTTTGCCATTTGGGTTTCCACGTCAAAATCTCATGTGTTATGGTGTTTGTGCTTCTATGGGTGAATGCATTATTTGCTAGTTGGTTTGCATGTGTGCTAACCGGTTTGTCTGCTAAACTGTTTTACTGGTTTACTGTCAGTCTTGTAAAGTGTTTAAGTGCAAAGATTTTTGGCATACTAATTCACCCCCCCTCTTAGTATTCATCAATTGGTATCAGAGCCTACCTTTCTATAAGTTTAACCACTTGGAAAGAGATATGGGGGAATACTCTATAAGGGAACTTACTCATCAGCTCACTCAGTCTGAGCAAGCCTATGATGATCTTATGGTCAAATACAAGGTGATGCTCTGCAAAAAGGATTAGAAAATCTGTTTGATGGCAACACACACAAGAGCACAAGAAACAAACGTTAGTGTTAGCAACAAAAGATTATCCTAAACAGGCATATCAAGAGAGATATTAAGCATGAAATAGAAAGCATATAAACATAAAATGAAATAGCTAATCAAGATGCTCATAGTTGCTCCTCCCTTGTTCCTCTCCTCTCCAAGTCCCAAATGAGTGTAGCTCTCAGCTTTTAGCACTAGCCATGGATGCCATATGGAGATTCAAGATGGTTGAATATGATAAGCAAATACTATGCAAGAGTAGATAGTGATGCTATGAAAAAGCTCTATGCTAATGCCAGTATAACAACAATACTCTAAAATGCTTCCCCCTTTGCTTGAGGAGAAGGGTTCTATTTATAGAAGAAATGGGGAAATGAAGGGTTAAGATTGAATGGTTTAATCAAGGGCCAAGTTTGAAAGTTGGGGATCCATGTGCACAATTGGCACCAATAAAATGGTGACAAGTGTCAACATAGGATTGGGTTGAGAGAGGAGGTTGGAGGCATTAAAGGCCTGAGAAGACCTCATGGTTATCTAGAAGGTAAGGGTCAAGTCTAAATTAAGATTACCCATTGGATTAAGAGTTAATCCAAGGATAAACCTTTGTGCAAATGATTAAGAGATAATCATGGTCAAAGCATTAAAGGCTTGATGAGACCTTTGGGTTGGGTAGAGGTTGAGTCAAAACAAATGTTTTAACCATGTGGGAGGGTTTGAGGTAACCATTAATGGTTATTGGAGACTTTGGGGATTAAGTGGTTGAAAGTTGGAAGCCTTCAATGGTTATCAAAGACTTTGAGGGTTAATTTGTTGAACACACAAAAGCATTAATTGCTTTTCAAAGACTTTGGAGTCTTTGAGAAGTGACTCCAATTTGCTTAGGAATGTGACAATATTTAGGGGATGGATTAGGCTAATTAGGAAGGGTTTAGAAGAATCTAGAAGGGGTTTAGGCATACAAGTGGATTTTGTAGGAAAATGCAAGTGGGAGAAATTTTGGTATTTTCAATTAAAATAAAATCATTTATTTCAATTAAATGGTGTAAGTTGAATTTGGATAAATATTTAAATAAATATTAATTTATTTAAATGAGAAAAAGAAGATAAAGCATTTAAAATGCTTGAAGACTTTGAGGGAAACCATTAAAGGCTTGAAGACTTTAAGGAAAACCATTAAAGCCTTTAAGAAGACTATAGAAGGAAGCCATCAAGTTTGAAGACTTTAAAGCCATCAAGTTTGAATACTTTAAGGGAAACCATTAAAGGTTTCAAGTGGGTGAGGATAAATAGGATTTTAAATAAATAATTTATTTAAAATAGTTGTGCAACTTGCTTTTGTAGGAAAATACAAGTGGGTGGAGGATAAAGGTGATTTAAATAAATTATTTATTTAAAATAATTGTGCAACTTGCTTTTGTAGGAAAATACAAGTGGGTGGAGGATAAAGGTGATTTAAATAAATGATTTATTTATTTAAATGTGAGAGGTGGGATTTTGGGGGATTTAAATAAATATTAATTTATTTAAATGTGAGAGGTGGGATTTTGGGGGATTTAAATAAATATTAATTTATTTAAATGTGAGAGAAGATTTAATTAAACAAATATGATTTATTTATTTAATTAATGGTATGAATTTGGTTAAGTGAATTAAATCAAATAAATTGAATAATTTATTTAATTAATAGGAGAAGAGGGTTAAGATGAATTAATTAAATATTAATTTAATTAATTATTAATTGATGGTTAAATAATCAAATAAATACTAAGTATTCATTTAATTAAGTGGACAGATTTATGTGACTACATTTGCCCCTCTTTGAGACGGTGCGGTTTATCGCGTCGTTTCAAAGAAAGAAAAATAGGTGTGAAGAAATGCCGCATAAAATGTAAATTTAATGGGTGGTATGCCCCCTTGAGAGATGGGCCGAATTTTATTATTATTATTATTATTATTTTTTGAAAAATCGGGTGGTCTCTCGAAAAAGAATGAAAAGTGGAGGGGATGTAGAATAGAAGAAATTAGAACTAATGATGAAAGAATGGGAGAAAATGGAGTGAATATGAAGAAACAACAAGCCAACGAGTACCCTGAGGTCATGCAAGAGATACATAGCAGATGTAGTGTGGGGTTTGGATTGATGCTATACAATTGATCAAAATTGTTTGGACAATCTGGTGCAATCGGTTTAATTGCCCCGGTCAAGTCAAAGCGTGACAGTTGATGTCAGTTGGTCACTTGGACATGATAAAGTCTGAGTAAGTGAATCAAAGTGACCTGATGGTGACTTAGACAATTGATGTAATTGCCCGATGAAGTCAAGGTATATGAAGCAAAATACTCGTTGAGACGTAGACAATTGATGTAATTGTCCGTTGGATTGTGTTTGATTGGCTAATCAATTGATAGTGTGTGCGTGTGATGGATGGTTGTGGGGAATCATGGCAGCCTCGTTGAGACTAGGTCATTATGATAAATGCATGATGTAGTCTAGGATTACCATAATCGATTACCTATTGAGACCCGAAGATACTTGATCAGAGTATCTGTTGATAGTCTAGGTGTGTGGGAGTCGATGTATCTGTGTAGACAGAGCAACTTGCTGGATTGTGTGGATGAATGAGGATGGGAAGCGATGAAGGGATTAGGATGATGTTGATGATCAAGATAGGGAGGGTGAGGGGGGATTTGATGTTAGATAGAAGATATGGAGGACTAGGATCGAGTCCTATGGAAGAAGATGAGTAAAATAGAGTATGCATTATTATGACTACGTATGCATGATATGCAGCTATTATGAATGTATGGATGGGTGGAATGCAACGAAATGCAATATATACAAATGAGATGGAATGACGATCCATGGTGCTTTATTTTTCATCATTGAGCTTTAAAATGTTGTAAGAAAATACAAGCAACTTGACATAAAGATTCAAGATGACCAGAGTATTTCTTACATGGATTTTGATATAGCAAGTTAATACAAGCAACTTGATATAATGGATCAAGTTGACCTGAGTATTGCTTGCAGAACAGACAAGGATTATCTCCGTTCATGCATGACTTGGATCATCCTCCTTGATCTTAGGCTGATCATATCCTGAGACAAGTGCATACCATACTAAGAAATAAAAACCTTTATCCAGTTTGGATGAGGTAGGAGGAACCAAAGGAAGAGCATTGCACCTGCAAACAAACAATATATACATAAAGAATAAAGAATAAGGATCCTTGGTAATGGTTCATGCTCATATGGTCGAGGTATACGCTGTAGTCAGCAAGCCGTAGTGATCTATGACTGCATTTTGCATAAGATCACGTAGCTTGGTGAACTTCCCACGTAGACACCATTAGTACATGTCCCAGAACTTCATCGGAAATAATGCGCAAATGATACAAAACAATGCTGAAAGATCCCGATACAGATAAACGAACGAATTACTCACAAATCAACCAAGTATTTGACAGCCTAACAGAATTTTCTTGTCAAAGAAAACATCATCTTGTCTTTGTTTTGGTAAGGAAGGATGCATCCTTGTTTTAAAGACAGTTTTGGATTGTTGATGTGGATTGTGTGGTTGTTTGGTAAATGGTCATTGTGTGAGTAGTTTGTCGCAATGTTTGTTTTGGTATCTGCATGGATGAGTATGTACAAGGTGTTGCCATGTTTTTGTGTGATTTTTCAATGGTTTTGTCGATGTTTTTGGATTTTGAATTGTTTTGAATGTTTTTGGTATTTTTGCGAGATATTTTTGAATGTTTTTGGATTTTTGATGATTGTTTGAATGAAGAAATTAATGAATCATAAGACAATGTAGAATCCACTTCCATCAATAGGTTAAAGGCATTGCCCCCAGTTTTAGACATGACTATGAAAAAGCGGGATGCAAGATGTATGGAGTACTATCATAATTGCAGAGGAATAACAAGCCATGGTTGATGGATGGATGGATGTATGTATGAAGTAGATGTGATCGCCACAAGTCTGAAAGATAATGGAGCCATAGCCTTTACGAGTGGCGCCTGTTTGCCAGGTTTTCACCATCGTTCTTACCCAAGGTGCCACCGGAGTGGTTGTTCACCGTTTGGATGCATGATTTTTCTTTACTTTTTTGAATGTTTTTATATTTTCTTCAGGACATTTTCTGAATGTTTTTGGTATTTTCTGATGTGCAGTGGAGCCTGATGCTCTGTACACCTTAGGTATAAAACCTTTTGAGGTGCATGCTATTGATTGGATCTGCAAGCGGTTCTCCTTCTGAAGTAGCCAACTGATATGCCCCGGACCCGAATACAGCAGTGACAACATATGGGCCCAGCCAGTTTGATTCAAACTTGCCTTGATGTTCTCTATTTGGTTGGTTGCGAGGATTCTCTCGAAGAACAAGATCACCTACCTCAAATGTACGAGGTCTAACTCGGTGATTGTAGCTTCTACTCATGCGCTGCTGATAGGCTTTGAGATGGTTGTATGCAGCTTGTCGCTTCTCATCAAGTAGCTCCAAGTCCTGAAGGCGTGAGACTCTGTATGCGTCATCATCAATGAGATTGTGCAAGGAAACCCTTAATGATGGTATCTCAACCTCAATAGGTAAGATAGCTTCGGCACCATAGACCAATGAATAAGGAGTTGCACCTGTAGGGGTCCGAATGCTAGTTCGATATGCCCATAGCGTCGGATTCAATTGAACATGCCAATCACGGTCGGCATCATTGACTGTCTTCTTTAGGATCCTCAATATGTTTTTATTGGATGCTTCGGCCTGACCATTGCCTTGTGGGTAATAGGGAGTGGAAAAGCGGTGTTGGATATGAAATTTCTCACAAAGCTCACGAACATCCTGATTTTTGAAAGGAAGACCGTTATCTGTGACAATGGACATGGGCACACCATATCGACAGATGATGTAATTGAGGATGAATGAGGCGATCTGCTTGCCGGTGACTTGGGTAAGTGGAACAGCTTCGATCCACTTGGTGAAATATTCGGTGGCGGTAATAATGAATTTATGGCCATTGGATGAAGATGGATGGATTTTACCCACAAGATCAAGACCCCATTGACAAAAAGGCCATGGTGTTGTGATTGGTTGCAGTTCTTGAGCTGGTGCATGTATTAGGTCGCCATGAACTTGACATTTTTTGCACTTCCTGACAAAGTAGTAGGAATCCTTTTCCATAGATGGCCAATAGTATCCAGCTCGCATGATCTTCTTGGCTAGTGATGGACCACTTGAGTGAGTCCCGCAAATTCCTTCATGTACCTCTTCCAAAGCCTTTGTTATCTCACCTTGTTCTAGACATCGAAGGAGAGTACCATCAAGACTGCGTCGGTATAGGGTTTCGGCAATAATGGTATATCGAGCAGTTTGGCGAATGAAGGTTTTACGTTGGTTATTTGATTGGTTGGGAGGAAGGGTGTGATCGCGGAGATAGGTGTAGAACTCACCGTACCATGGGGATTCAGAACCAACAAGGCAACATATCATTTCAGATTCGGGGATATCATAAGCGGGAATCCAAAGTTGTTCTACCAAGAACTCGTAGCGTGTTGAATTCTGTGGAAGATCTAGTACAGATGCGATGGTAGCCATGGCGTCAGCAGCTTGATTCTGATCTCTTGGTATCTGCTCAAAAGTGATAGTAGTAAATGATGTCTTTAGACTGTCCACCATTTGCTTGTATGGCATGAGTTTATCATCTTTGGTCTGATATTCATCTGTTGCTTGTCGAATGACTAGTTGGGAATCGCCATATACTTGTAGTTCTTGTAATTTCCATTGTACGGCTAACCTGAGTCCCGTGATCAAGGCCTCATACTCTGCTATGTTGTTTGTGCATGGAAATGTGAGCCTGTAAGACTTCGGGATGCTATCACCTTGAGGTGTGATAAACAGAATGCCTGCCCCCGAGCCGTGCCTAGTGTATGAACCATCAAAATATAGTTTCCATGGTTGTAATTCTGTGATCATGAATATCTCTTCATTTGGAAAATTGGAAATGAGAGGATGATCGCCTATGAGAGGGGCATCAGCCAACTGATCTGCAATAACTTGACCTTTGATAGCTTTACGGTCCACATACTCAATGTCAAATTCACTTAGAATCATTACCCATTTGGCCAAGCGACCTGTCAATGCTGCTTTGCTGAGTAAGTACTTGAGTGGATCAATCTTTGCAATGAGTTGTACCTTGTGTGTCAACAGATAGTGTCGCAATTTAGTGGCTGCTAAGATTACTGCTAGGCAAGCTCGCTCAATAGGTGTGTAATTGAGTTCATAGCCAACCAGTGTGCGAGAGATGTAGTATATAGCACATTCTTTGCCTTCTGCATTATGTTGTGCCAGTAGTACACCCAATGCTGTACTTGTTGCCGAGATATAGAGTAACAATGGTCTACTTGGATCTGGTGCCATCAGCAATGGTGGATTCATGAGATAGTCTTTAAGTGTCTGAAATGCTTGCTGGCATCGAGCATCCCACTGAAAGCGGATGTTCTTGTGTAGCAAATGTGTAAATGGGTGACACTTATCAGCCAATTGTGCAATGAATCTTCGGATGGATTGAAGCCGTCCTTGTAGTGTCCTTATCTGACGGATATTCTTTGGAGGTGGCATGTCCATGATTGCTTTTACCTTTGCTGGGTCGACCTCAATACCTTTGCTTGAGACAATGTATCCTAGAAGCTTCCCGGAGGTTACTCCAAAGACACATTTCTTTGGGTTGAGTCGAACATGGTATTGTTCCAGTCTATCAAAGATTTTATCTAAGATGTGGAGATGCCCTTCTCTAGTGAGTGATTTTGCTAGTAAGTCATCAACATAATCTTCCATCATGGTATGCATCATGTCATGGAAGATGGTGGTCATTGCTCTTTGATAGGTTGCTCCTGCATTCTTTAGACCGAAAGGCATTACATTCCAGCAATATGTGCCCCATGGACATGTGAAGGCTATCTTATGTTGGTCCTCTGGTGCGATCTTTATTTGATTGTATCCTGAAAAGCCATCCATGAGTGAAAGCATGGCATGTCCTGCTGTCAAATCCACTATGATGTCGATATTTGGTAGGGGGAAGTCATCTTTAGGACATGCCTTATTCAGATCTCTGAAGTCTGTACAAATGCGGATGCCCCCTTTTGGTTTGCCGACTGGCACAATGTTGGAGATCCATTCTGCATAATCAATTGGTCTAATGAAACCAACATCTAGGAGTTTCTTGAGTTCTGTTTTGACTAGCACGGCAATCTGAGGATGCATCTTACGAAGCTTCTGCTTGACAGGTTTGGCTCCTTTTGCTACTGTGAGATGATGCATGACTAAATCAGGATCAAGCCCAGGCATGTCTGCATATGACCATGCAAAGTTGATCTGACGCTGTTGGAAGAACTCTATAAATTGAGGCTGTTCCTCTGGAGTGAGAAGAGATGCCAGATGTATGATATGAGGGTTTTCAGGAGTCCCCACATTGTATTCTTTAGTCTCCTCAATGAGAATCGTCGATCGTTCCTGTTGTGTACTAGCAGGGAGAATGTCAAACCCTTCATCCTCAAGTGCCTCAGAGAGGTTTTCACCGTTGGATACGCTCTTTCTTTTTACTTTTGTTGGATCAAACAGTGCCACAGTGTGGTTTTCACTGGAAGATCCATGTTTTAATGTTATATTTTTGCAGCTGAAGGGTTTGGCATCCGCCTCGAAGTATGCTGCGCTATTAAGTTCAATGGCGAATCCAGCTTTGTGATCCCCGCTTGGTAGATTATCCCTTAATTCCAAAAAGTCAATGATAGCCTCATTGTTTTGGAAGAGGTCAAGACATGGGGGATTTGGTTGATTCCATTCGATGAGTTCAGGGTGGATAATGGGCATTACCTCATCGATTAAGTTAAGTGCGGGAGATGTATCAGTGAGGGTTAAGATAGTGTGGTGAAGGTCATTGATGGTACTCTCCCTGTCAGAATCCGGCATAGGATGAGACGTAGGGTCTGTGGAAGATGTTTCCAGCTCAGGTACCCAAGTGGTCTTTATCTGTGCTTCTCCGTAAACAGGGATGTCTTTGCGGGGTGGAGGTGGTGATGTGTCTTCCTCATCTGAAGTGTTAAGTTGCACTGAATCGAATTCCCACTCATGTGAGTCGGTCTCTAAATCACTCTCCAGCATCCGATTGCTATACCATACTGGGATGTCGCTGGAGTTGAATACTGCAGGTGTGATTGGTTTATGTACCTTTGTGGTGATCGGTGCTGCAGGAATTGTGATGGGGTTTAATGGATTTGTCACTGGAAGTATCGGTAATGGTGACTCAGTGGCTTCTGCTGGAACTACTGGTGCCATAGATGCTGCTGCGGGTTCCAATATAGTTGCTGCTACAAATGGTGTTGCTGATGGGATTACTGGTTCTTTTGGTGGTATGTTTGGCACTGGTGATGGTTGCGGTGGGGTTGTGAGCCTCGATGGGGCAATGGCAATATTGCTTGATGGTGCTTTGATTATGAAAGGTGTCCTCTTTACAGTAGGTGGGCAAAATGGTTTGCTAGATTTTCCTTTGAATCTGAGTTTAGGAAGGACTTCTTTTTCAAAGCCTAGGCCTGTATTACCTTTGGGCTTGAACTCTGGCAACAGCGGTTCTTGTCGTCCTTGTTTGCAGGATCCCAAAGCACTTTGACCATCATACCCCATTCTTTGCATAATGAGGAGGCCTTTGCCATATTGTTCCGTAGGAAGTGTAACTTGCGGTTTGTCAGTGGTGATGGGATCTTTATAGATCCAGTCCGCCAGGTCCTCATCTTGTGTCTCTTCCTCTTGACTCTTTCCAAGAACGAAAGGTGTCAAAGCACATGCTAGTATGTTTAGTGGTTGCTGGAGTAACTGCTGTGGCTTACCATGTGTTCTAGGAGAAGTGGGCATTTGTCCCACACAAAAGAGCTGACTCAAGTTGTATTCTCCAGGACCTTCCTCTGCTACTTTCATCTTAAGCTTTTCTTGCTTGGGTATAGGGGTGTTCGAACTAGCAAGAGAGGCGGGACTTACATATGATGTGGAGGAAATGGCTTCCCTATTATTAGGAACAGTAATTTCTGGTTGATGGCTGATATTATGGCAAAATGCAAAGGGATTTGCATCGCCCAGGATTGTGATCTCTGTACCGTTATGTGGGAACTTGATACATTGATGGTAGGTAGATGGAACAGCTTGCATGGCATGTATCCAAGGTCTCCCTAATAATAGATTATATGGCAGAGGAAGGTCCAGAACCTGACAGATGATGTGCTTTACCACAGGGCCCACTCGGATTGGTAGTACCACAGCTCCTTTGGATGAATGCTCTGCATCATCATAGGCCTTGATGGTGATCTTCTTGCGAGGATCCACTGATTCTATTACATATCCCAATGCTGTGACCAACTGTAGTGTACAAATGTTTAGGCCTGCTCCATTATCTATCAAGACTCGCTTGATCCTGTGTTGGTTGATAAAGCCTTCAATGTGTAGCGAAGCATTATGAGGTTGTTGGAAAGAAGAGTTGTCACTTTCAGAAAAAGTGAGACAAGGTGATGACTTTAGATTTCCAACCATGGCTTGAAATTGGTTCGTGTTCAGGTTTGCAGGGACTGACGCCTCTTGGAGTGCTTGATCCAAGATTGTTTTATGAGAGGGTGACAGACGCAAAAGCTCCAAAATGGATATAAGTGCAGGGGTTTTGTCTAATTGTTCCACAAGATTGTATTGCTTTGGGATGGAGGTGGTGCCTTGTGGAGCTGCCTTTATGGTGACCTTGCCACGACGTGTAACAACATTACAATTTGAGGTGGGATTTTTGAAGGTGATAGTTGCAATTTGTTCACTGGCATCATACAGGTGATTTATAGTGTAGTTATACGCAGCCTGCGTATAAGCAGTGGTATTAGTGCCTCGTCTGGAAGTGGAAGGATCCCTTTGATCTTGTGATGGAAGTGGATTTTTGAACATCAGATGATCATTATTGGTTGTTTTTGGGTCATGTCCTTCAATTTCAATTTCTCCTCGATCAATAAGATCCTGAATGAGATCTTTCAATCGGTGACAATTACTTGTCTTGTGTCCTCTTCCTTGATGGAATTCACAGTGTTCAGTATCTCTCCACCATGCCGGTTTGACCTGAGGCTCATAGTTTGATAGCTTAGGTAGAGTGATCAAATTTTGAGAAATGAGTTGCCGCAACACTGTTTCAATGGGTTCCCCTAAGGGAGTGTATGTGCGTTTTTGTTTTTGCTGACAAGGTCTAGGTTCATCATGAGACGTGATGCGACCTTGATTGGAAGGAACATTTGTGTTATTCTGAGGTGGAGGATTTTGTCCTGCAAATCGAACCACAGGTTGTGCATTTTGGATAGTCCGGGCATCCACAACCCCATCATTGACGATATTCTTGTTTTTATTCCAGAAGTTTGGTTTATCGCTATTGAAGCATGGGCGAGGACCATCTTTTGGTTCATTAAAGATTTTGATGAGTCCTTTCTTGATGAGTGCCCGTTCACACTTTAAACCCTTGGTGATCATATCATTAAAAGAGTCTGTGTCTTTGACATCCAGGTGAAATTCCATTTCTTCGTTTAAGTTGGAAATGAATATTTCCACTAGTTCTCGTTCAGGTGACTGAAGAGAATGTCTGCTAGACATTTGGTGCCATCGTTGCAGGAATACTGAGAATAGTTCACTTGGTTTTTGTTTGGTATTGCATAGATCAGCCATGGTGATGTCGCATTCAATATTATAAGAGTAATGAGATAGGAACTTCTGGATGAGTTCCTCAAATGTTCTAATGCCACCTGGTAGTCGAGAAAACCATGACGTGGTTGTTCCTCCCAAACTTTGGGGAAAAAGGCGCATTAGGTATGTGTCCTCATAAGCGACTTCGAGACAAGCGGAATGAAATTCTCGGACATGATCGCGGGGATCTCCCTTTCCTCTATATTTTTTGAATTTTGGTGTTTCGAACCCGCGTGGAAAGGGTGGCATATAAAGATTCCTATCAAACGGATAGGGACAGATGTCGTTAAGTGAGAATTGATTGGTCTTAACACCACTATGAAGTTGTTGGGCGAGATTCTCGACTTGTTGCCGCAACATCTCCATTTTATTTGGAGGAGGAGGTGGTGGGTTACCTCAAGGGATGTTATATCTGATGTGATTTCTACCTCTTTCCTCCTCATGGTGACTTTGTCTTTCTGATGCTTGTCTTAATTGGGCAAGATCAAAGTCAGAGGGGAGTTTGGCTCCTTCTTGAGTGAGTTTTAAGAAGTGAGCTCCGCATTACTCCTGAGTATTTCATCAAATAGTCTGTTAAAGAGAGGGTTATGCTGGGCCCTCTCTATTGTTGCAGGAGTGGGAGTACTTGGGTTTTCGTCATCTGCATTTCCTCCAAGTGCTTCTTGAAATTCATTGAGATTTTTGTCTTCTTCTTCCTCAATTTCTATTTCTCATTGCCTTGACCGTGATCGGGTTTGAGCCATTTTGTTTGCAAGTTTTGTGTGAAGTTGATTGAAGATGATGATGAGTTGTCGATGAAATGAAAGATTGATGGTTGGTGATTTGTGTTGTATGGGGATCTCTAACACTTTAAGGTAGATGTAACCGAAATTCCTTCTTTGAATTGCTTGTTTGTTTTGAGGAGTTTGGATGTGATAAGGTGTAGAGAAATCTGAGATGTGTTACAGATTTTGACTACCTAGTAATGAGAGGATTCACTCATGAACTAGTTTTAACCTGCGTAGATGTGTCTCTTAGGATGAGCTTATCCTAGATGTAGAAACAATCTAAAAGTGATGTGATGTGTTTGATTTCAAGCAATATCTAAAAAGGAATCGTGGGACAAGAACCTCTTAATGTTTTGAGAGTTGGGATGGATTGATGATGAAGTGATGATGTATGAGTGGGATGATGGATGTTTTTGTTTTCAACTTTCAATCTTTCAATAAAAACTTTGTGTCATAAATGGAACAAACTCTTCTTCTTCCCTTTCAGGTGTTGGTGGCACTTCTCGAGCTGTGTTGTAGGTGATACAAATGTTTGGGAAGAATTTGGGATTAATCTTTCCTCCTTGATTTTTGTGATAACTCAGAGCTCTATATTGCATAAAAGCTCTGTGGTTCAATGATTCTGAATCAAACTCGTTTGTTTTAGCTTGAAGGTATAGACGCATGCGATGTAGAAAGACTCTATGTGAGACAAAAATTTGTCTATTGATATAGAAGAATTTCCTTCGTTTGATCAAAGCCTTTGAGCTTAATGGTCTTCTTTTCAAGTTGATATTCTGATGACACTTCTTCTTTCGCAGAATGTGAAGAATGGTCATAAAATTTTGACTCTTTTGTTGTTTGAACTTTGTTGATGTGTTTGGTTGTTTTGAGAAATGTTGGATGAATACTTTGTTTTTGGGAAGTGATTTTCTGATTTTTCTTTGACAAGAAAACAAAGCAAGCACACAAACACAAGATTGTAGCCTCAAAGGCACAAATGAGTATGGGTCTAGATCAACCCAATCCTTGGACTTGTTTCTGACCCTTCCTTTAGATGTATTTTAAGGTGTATTTCCAAAGCCTGAAGTCGGCTCAATTTGCACTTGGTATGTAAAACGAACACACTTCAAACACTTTTTATCCCTAAGGTCAAATGGCCAGTTGTGATAAATTTATCCCACATCTTGATATTTCTTCGACTTTGGTACTACATACCTTATGAATCCCACCTTGGCAGGTAAGGATGTGATATACTAAGTCTTGCACGAGCATAACAAATAGATGATCCCTATGATGGGGGAGTCACCACTTTTATCAAGCCACAAGTGACTTTTCAAAAAGCTATGTTTCTACTCAAGGAAATATGTATGGTGAGTATCTTGGGAGTAAAACCATCTATGCTCTTGCACTAAATTATATCTCAAATATCCTCAATCAATAGAACGGGTGGGCTACTACTTAAAAGTGTTTAGTCATGTTCGATGTTTTTGGACATAAGTTCATTCTGCAGTGACTCACTTAAGAGCCTTGTAACTGGTGGTGGGGCCCATTTGTCCTTTCGGCCAGTTACACTGTAGGAACAGCTATACCCAAGGCTACAGCTTTCGCTCTCACCTGATTTCTATAGCGGCTCGAAGGATTTACCGCTCGAGGTCGTTCCCAAGAGTATCGATCCCTTGGCAGGCCTCTCTTAAAAAGATAAAATTTTGAGTGTTACTAACACTTTTCTCTTGCACCTAGGACCACGAAAGCCAAGGGAGAGGATAGTGTGTGTTAGAAGTAGGACCACTCGACCAACTCTTTGCACAAGTGTGCCAAGCACGAAAAACACTTGTTCTTTTTAATCTATCATTGCAATGTGATCTAACTATTTGGAGATGTTGCTCCAACAATCATGGTGTTCTTTTTAATTTTCAAAGGCAATTGTTTGAGTAAACTAGAATTTGAAAATCCTAGTCAACTTAATGAAAAACACGTTTGCATGAAGTAAAATTGCTTTAAAAATGAGACAAGTTGATTGTGAATTTTATTTGCACCAAAAATGGAAGTGTGGATTGTGAGTTTTATCTTGATGCAAGAAATAAATTTTGCCTTGTTTATTTTAAGCACCAAAACGAAGTTTGTTTCCTAACTTGCAAAAAAAAAAAAAAAGTTGTTTTTGTGTAAGTTTGTGGTTCTTTTTACCTTGGAACAATGAAATTCTTTTTAAGAGCCCCAAACAAATGTGTGATTCTTTTTTTAAAAGCCCAAATTTGAAATGTGAAGTTAATTTTAAACCAAAATAAAAAGTGAATTCATTTTTAAAACCAACTTCAAAAAACAAGTTAGTAAAAAATATAAATCTACTTTTTAATCTACTTTAAATCTGCACAAAAGAGAAAAATAGTTAGTAAAATCCGCCTATTTGGTGGGCTTCTACAAGCCTAATTTTTTATTTTTTTTGGTTACAAGGTGATTTGTACAACGTTTTGTTACAATAGCGCTAGTCTGTGTTTGAACAGAGGCACTATTTAACACAAACGTATTAAAAGAAAGGGAAAGACAGAGAAGGGAAAAGCACTGAAACAGGGGGAATAGCGCCAAAATAATGCCAAACGCACCAAAACAGTGTCAAAATCGCAACCTGTGTGACATTTTCAACATTCAAACATGTTATTGGTTAAAAAAAAAAATGATCTTTTTGGTGTTTGGATTCACGTCAGGTTCACCAAATGATGCTCTGCAAAAAGGATTAGAAAATCTGTTTGATGGCAACACACACAAGAGCACAAGAAACAAACGTTAGTGTTAGCAACAAAAGATTATCCTAAACAGGCATATCAAGAGAGATATTAAGCATGAAATAGAAAGCATATAAACATAAAATGAAATAGCTAATCAAGATGCTCATAGTTGCTCCTCCCTTGTTCCTCTCCTCTCCAAGTCCCAAATGAGTGTAGCTCTCAGCTTTTAGCACTAGCCATGGATGCCATATGGAGATTCAAGATGGTTGAATATGATAAGCAAATACTATGCAAGAGTAGATAGTGATGCTATGAAAAAGCTCTATGCTAATGCCAGTATAACAACAATACTCTAAAATGCTTCCCCCTTTGCTTGAGGAGAAGGGTTCTATTTATAGAAGAAATGGGGAAATGAAGGGTTAAGATTGAATGGTTTAATCAAGGGCCAAGTTTGAAAGTTGGGGATCCATGTGCACAATTGGCACCAATAAAATGGTGACAAGTGTCAACATAGGATTGGGTTGAGAGAGGAGGTTGGAGGCATTAAAGGCCTGAGAAGACCTCATGGTTATCTAGAAGGTAAGGGTCAAGTCTAAATTAAGATTACCCATTGGATTAAGAGTTAATCCAAGGATAAACCTTTGTGCAAATGATTAAGAGATAATCATGGTCAAAGCATTAAAGGCTTGATGAGACCTTTGGGTTGGGTAGAGGTTGAGTCAAAACAAATGTTTTAACCATGTGGGAGGGTTTGAGGTAACCATTAATGGTTATTGGAGACTTTGGGGATTAAGTGGTTGAAAGTTGGAAGCCTTCAATGGTTATCAAAGACTTTGAGGGTTAATTTGTTGAACACACAAAAGCATTAATTGCTTTTCAAAGACTTTGGAGTCTTTGAGAAGTGACTCCAATTTGCTTAGGAATGTGACAATATTTAGGGGATGGATTAGGCTAATTAGGAAGGGTTTAGAAGAATCTAGAAGGGGTTTAGGCATACAAGTGGATTTTGTAGGAAAATGCAAGTGGGAGAAATTTTGGTATTTTCAATTAAAATAAAATCATTTATTTCAATTAAATGGTGTAAGTTGAATTTGGATAAATATTTAAATAAATATTAATTTATTTAAATGAGAAAAAGAAGATAAAGCATTTAAAATGCTTGAAGACTTTGAGGGAAACCATTAAAGGCTTGAAGACTTTAAGGAAAACCATTAAAGCCTTTAAGAAGACTATAGAAGGAAGCCATCAAGTTTGAAGACTTTAAAGCCATCAAGTTTGAATACTTTAAGGGAAACCATTAAAGGTTTCAAGTGGGTGAGGATAAATAGGATTTTAAATAAATAATTTATTTAAAATAGTTGTGCAACTTGCTTTTGTAGGAAAATACAAGTGGGTGGAGGATAAAGGTGATTTAAATAAATTATTTATTTAAAATAATTGTGCAACTTGCTTTTGTAGGAAAATACAAGTGGGTGGAGGATAAAGGTGATTTAAATAAATGATTTATTTATTTAAATGTGAGAGGTGGGATTTTGGGGGATTTAAATAAATATTAATTTATTTAAATGTGAGAGGTGGGATTTTGGGGGATTTAAATAAATATTAATTTATTTAAATGTGAGAGAAGATTTAATTAAACAAATATGATTTATTTATTTAATTAATGGTATGAATTTGGTTAAGTGAATTAAATCAAATAAATTGAATAATTTATTTAATTAATAGGAGAAGAGGGTTAAGATGAATTAATTAAATATTAATTTAATTAATTATTAATTGATGGTTAAATAATCAAATAAATACTAAGTATTCATTTAATTAAGTGGACAGATTTATGTGACTACACAAGGCATCTCAAGAAAAAAGGAGAGAACATGCAGAAAAGATGATGGAGCTATCTAAAAATAGTTCTTCAGATGAAGCAGACATGGAAGCCCTAATTGCAGAAGTAAATAAGTTGAATGAATCAAACTCCAACCTAAGAAAGGAATTGGAAGGACTAACTATCCGGATGTGTCAAGAGCTTGAGAACTAGAGGAAAGCTAAAGATCTGGTGTGAGAAAGAGATCATGAGATCTCCAAGTTGAAACAAGAGATCAGTGCCCTAACTGCTCAACTCCATGCAAGCAAAGTTGAAAAGGAAGACATGCAAGGAGAACTGATCATTGCCATCTCTGAGAATGAAAACCTATTGGAAACAAATGCTACTATTTCCAAAGAATTATTTGAGTTAAAGGAAATACTTGCTAAGTTCAACAAGAGCACTGTCAAGCTAGAGCAAAAGCTTGAATTTGCCAAACCGGTCAAGAATACCAATGGACTTGGTTATTCTGGTCATGAGGAAGGTGAGATCTCTGGTACAAATGTTGGAACATCAAAGAAACAACCGACATCAAAGGATAAAGGTAAGAAAAAGTTTAAACCTATTTTCTTTAACTGTCTTAAAGAAGGACATACTGCAAATGTGTGTAGGAGTAAGGCTTACAACAATTTTCCTTATTTCCTAAATGATAAGCCTAGATCCTATAGATTTGATGGTAACTATTATGCATGCAACAAGTATGGGCATAGAGCATCTAAATGCAGGTCTGTTATGAATAACACTGGAAGATATCCTCAGAGGACCCAAGGAGTTGGTCCTGAACCTTTTGTGAACTAGAATCACAACCGGTTTAATGCCTTCAATCATCAACAAAGAAGTGATGGCTATCAAGCGGCAACCAAATGGAGAGAAAACTGTATGGTATGTCATGGTCATGGTCACACTATTGCAATATGTAGGAGGAAGAATGGAAACATGAACAATGGACCTTGGAGAGCACCTAGATTGGTCTGCTATCACTGCAACAAACCGGGTCACATTGCTAGATTTTGTAGATCAAGAAAGGACATATCTGATGATATACCGGTCACTCTAGAAGGAAACATTGATGTTGACACTGTTCAAGCGGACATGAACAAAACCTAGAAGAAGAAACTAGCGGTGTTACAAGAGGAACCGGTTTCTACACCTAGTGTGGAAATCATGGAACCGACAAACTAAGCTTCTGAAAAGATTAGGGGGAGCAAACACCGAAATGTTTCGAACCCCTGGTTTACACCGGTAAAAGACCTTAACCAGTATGTGATACTTGTCATTTGGCAGAAGACCGAAAATGGTAAAAAGGAAAATTAGGGTTTACACACTAATGGAAGAGCATTAATGACGGTAGGTGAGAAACATACTTAAAAGGATTTTTCAAATTATTTCTCGCTATCAATTTTCGAGCGAAGAAAAGTTTTTCAAAGAGCAGAGTGATGAAAAGGCGATTTGAGCTGAGATTTTGAGAAATTGAGAAATCGCGAAGGAGATTCAAATTCAAACTGCAAACGGTCAAGTGGAGAACACAAAGTGGTGATTCAGTAACCAACAGAGTGTGAAGTGAAGGAGAATCGACAAGCCCCAAATTCACGTGTTTCAAAAAGGTATTTCTTGAGTTCTTGAAATTTCTATCATGGCTTCTGCATCTCATACCAGTTCTAGTGCATCTGTCGAGTCTACAAGTTTTATTCAACGAAAGTCTAAGTATAATTCCCTATCATAGTCTCAACTGGTGTGATAGTAGAAGAGGGAATTTCTGACTAAATAGATTGCAAAATTGAAGACCTAGGGTCTCTAGCCATTCACTCCCAGTTAGGTTTATTTTGTGGAAAGGATAAGAAGATCAAGTCGGAGTATAATATTTTGGAGAAGAAGAAGCTCCACAATGTTGTTTAATTCTTGGAGGATTTAATAAAGGATCATATAGGATCATTCTGAGTAGAGTCCATGGTGATAAGATGTACCTGGAGAGAACACATGACATCACACCACAAGCAATTCATGCAGTCACCGGATTCTACAACACAGGGGAAGTGCCAGCCCTAAGGACGGTAAGCAAAACTGAAATTTCCAAGCTCACCGGTTCAGTGAACGACTCATGAGGCATGACAGTCAATTCTATCAAGGATGATCTGGTGAAGTATGCATGTATGGTGATTGGATACCAGACATTCTCAGCCAGTAGAATTAACTCTGTATCTGTTGTAGTGGTAAATGTCGCTTATCGGATGATAAAGGAGGATGCATCATTTGATCTGTGCACCGGTATGTAGAGACAACTCCTATTGAATCTGAAGTTGATCAAATAGGATAATACACTAAGGTTCAAGTTTGGGCAACTACTGGTTGTGTTGTTCTTCTATTTCCAAGGCTACTTTCCAGGAGTAGGACACGTCGAGTGGTCTGCTAACCAATCGGTGACCAAGAAAATCAAGGAAAGCATTGAAACAATTGGAACCGGTTACCTTGATGTTCTGAACAAGTATTTTGATGAGTTCAGACGGAAAATGAGCCAAAGAATGAGAATATTTGGTGACATCGTCAAGAAATATGAGGATGATATATGTTTCACCATCAAGGTGGATCAATGCATAATAGAGGCTGTTGAGCCTAGATAGGAAGAAGTGGAGCCAATGGGCTATGAGGTGATGTACGATATACTGGAAGGGTATGCCTCTACCCTTATTGCCTCACCTCTTGATCCTAAGGCAAAGGGGACTAGAACCTATTTGGAAAGAGTTACACCGGTCGAGGAACCCTCTGTAAAGGAAGGAAAAGAACCCGCAGTGAACAAGGCAAAGGCAGTGCCTACAACATCAGCACCGGTTACTACTGCAACTCCAAAAGTGACCAAGCGGTCACCAACCAAGAAGAAACCAGAAGCGGCACCGGCTAAAGTGTTCAAGAGAAAGAGGAAAACAAGGAATACCTCTCCAGACTCAGAAGAAATTGTGTCTGAGGAAAAGACAAAGAAAACACGTCAAGCAAAGAGAAAGATAAAGAATGAACCAGCATCATCTGCACCGGTAAATATAGATATCTCTTCCTATAAACCTTTGACACATTGTCAAAGAACAATAAATAATATTAGGAGAAAAGTGCTACATGACTTAATTGAGTGTTTTGATGACTTTAATGATGATGAAAAGGAAGCGGTTGAAAAGGAAATAATTTAGTATTTATGTGTTAATGACCGGTTGCCCTTAGAGATTAAATCTCAGACACTGGATTCTTTATATATGTCATTAGATAATAGATGTCGCATTGCCATAGAAAAGGAATAGGAAATTAGGGAGAAAGTGTTTGCACAATACTTTCCCAACCTATCAAATTCTGAATTATTTGATGTTATTGATCAAAATAAAGGACTTTTCTTCACTAGAAGAAGAAGACTCTGGCTGTTAGAAGGTAGAGTTGATGATGTAGAAAAAGACACTCATCACTATATGACAACTGTTGTCCAGTCTCACAAAGCACATCTAGCCAACCGGCAAGCTGAAAAAGAACTGGTTATATCCAAACCGGATGAAGTATTTGATGACAAAGGAAATCCGATTGTTGAACTGATCGACACCATTGATGTTGATGCTCTGGATGTAGAGGATGTTCCTTAGGAAACACCATCTGAGGCAATAGGACAAGAGAAACAAGCTAAATAGGTTGATAAGCAAGTCGAGGACAGATAGGAAGTGACAAAGGAAGAGGCCAAGTAGAGGAAAAAGGATGAAGAGGAGAAGAAGAAAAAGGATGAAGAAGAGAAGCGAAAAAAGGAAGAAGAAGAGAAGAAGAAAAAGGATGAAGAGGAGAAGAAGAAGAAAGATGAAGAGGAGAAGAAGAAAAAGGATGAAGAAGAGAAGCGGAAAAAGGAAGAAGAAGAGAAGAAGAAAAAGAATGAAGAGGAGAAGAAGAAGAAAGATGAAGAGGAGAAGAAGAAGAAGGATGAAGAAGAGAAAAAGAAGCAAGAAGATGAAAAGAAGAAGAAGAAAGAGGAAGATAAGGAACAGGAGAAGAAGAAGGAAGCAGAAAAGAAAAAGGCTGAGGAGGACAAGGAAGCGGAGAAGAGGAGAGAAGCAGAAAAGAGAACCCAGATGGAAACTCTGAAGGCAACCGAGAGCCAAGACAAACCGGCTGATCTCACTAGACCTATCGATCTCCAGTCTGCAAGTGAAACAGAGCTAATGCAGAGCATCAAGGTTGCTCAAGAGTGCCTTGAAATTATTCAAAGGAAGAAGGAGCAGGATGTAATTGAAGCAGCTGTGGACACTCTTACTGGTTTGATACTCGGTACAAATCTTCCCAACACTGATTCATCACTAGCTAAACTTAAGCTCCTATGCATAGTAGTGGATAATTAGGTGTAGAGCCTAGAAGAGGTAGCAGAAGCAAATGTCAAAAAGGAGCATCAAAAAGCTCTTAATATAGCTCTAGTGAAGAAGTTGAATGAGATTCGATCTAAACTGAAGAAAGAGAAAAAGGATATAAGGGACGCTTTGGATGAGGGGAATTTGCTACTCAACAAGATCTGCCAACCCCATCTATTCTATGATGATGTGCTGGCTTAGAAGCAAAAGCTTCAAACGGACTTGCAGTCCTACATGAGCACATTCAAGCCACCTTATGACTCCTTTACAACTTATGGGCAAACCATTCACCGGTTTCACATCCAGTTAGCAAAGATGGAGCAAGAGATCAGCACCCGATCTAGAGATTTACAAGAGATACAACTTGTTCTACTCCCATAATTGCAAATTCTTCAGAAGTGCTATCTTAACCTGGATGCCTTAACAATTACACACAAGATGAGCACAATTGATGCCATGGAAGAACAGGTCTCCTAGATGCAGATAGAAAAGGAAGTAGCCACCTCCCTACTTGAGTCTTGGTCTTTATCGATGAAACAATTCTTGTAGGATTTTACATCTATTTTTGACAAGTATTATTCCTTATTGTCATAAACTTTTATTATTTTGAAAATAGGATTGTTCAGCTGTTATTTGTCATTGTTGGCAAAGGGGTAGAAGAATTATATTTGAGAAAAGCATCTGGTTATCAAAATTTTGATATATTCTCTGAATATCTCAATGTTTATGCTCTTTATGCAAAATTGTTATACATTGTATTGTCAAAGGGATAGTGTATATGCTTAGGGGGAGCAATTTTGCTAATGGCATGATTTTGTTGTAAAACACTTAGATGTCAAAATTTTATTTTCCTAAGTGTTGCCATCAATGCCAAAGGGGGAGATTGTTGGCATTTTTGATGTTTATGTTGTGATTATCATTGATGGACACACACTTGCATTGAGATCTCCTTTATATGTATGATTTTGAGCACAACCGGTATTTGTTCCAACCGGTATGTTGTATTATAGTCTTTAGACTATTAGTGTTTTGTAGAATGTGTTTCCCGGTCTGAAGCAGCATGTTGACCCCAAGCGGTTCGTGGATACCAAGCGGTATGAGGGATTAAAGTGGAATAACACATTTTTACTAGTCTTCATTTTTGTCAAACCGACAACCGACATTTTTGTATGAACCGGTAATACTCTGTGATGAGTTACCAATCGACATTTTGTGATGAGTTACCATCCACCGATTGTTTGATGGTGCCGACACCTAAATGGTGCCTTTTTGTGTCGTGGTATCAAGTATGTCCAGGTTCATTGAACCTAGGAAATTGTTATGTAATCCTATTGGATTGACATGAAATCAGATTCCTTTATAAGGACATCATGTCTAGGGTTTTAGGTTGTTGATGTGGAAATAGCGAAAGTTTATGTTGTTGCTAGGGTTTAAGGTGATTGAGGAGTTGGAGAGAATATGAATGTGTAGAAGATTGAAGTAATGTTGGAGTGCATTAGGAACGAGCTACCAAGGATCTAACCAAGCAGTCTGTTCTACTAGCTAGACCAAACACTTGTTGATTACCCACATCTTTGACAAGTCTGTAGCCCTTAATCAGGTAGGCCCAAAAGCCTTTTGTAAATCCTCTAACAAGGTGGTTCACATCTGTGGATCTAAAATCCTCTAGCAAGGTAGTCTTTAATTGGACTTATCTCCTAACAGAGATTGATATTCCTAACAGGATCTGTTCTGGTAAAGAACATTGTACGACCTTAACTGGTCTGGTTCCTATTCTGCAGATAGTTACTTGTGAGCTCCATCTCACCGTGGTTTTTCCCATTTGGGTTTCCACATCAAAATCTCATGTGTTATGGTGTTTGTGCTTCTGTGGGTGAATGCATTATTTGCTATTTGGTTTGCATGTGTGCTAAGCGGTTTGTCTGCTAAACTGTTTTACCAGTTTACTATCAGTCTTGTAAAGTGTTTAAGTGCAAAGATTTTTGGCATACTAATTCACCCCCCCCCTCTTAGTATTCATCACAAACTTCCCTAGACCTTCCTCATCTCTCCTTATGTAGCACTTGATTCCAAAGATCTTGGAATACTTGACTATAGGAGGTCTTCCATTGCATAGCTCATAAGGTTTATTTGTGTGGTTCACTATTATTTGTACCCTATTAAGAATGCAAACAATAGTATGCATATCTTATTTCCAATATAGAGTAGGTATATCTTAGCATCCTTCAGCATAATTCTAACTATTTCAACAATAGACATATTCTTTCTTTCAACAACCCCATTCTGTTGAGGGGTCCTAAGAGCAAAAAAATGTCTTCTAATACCATGTTCTTCACAAAATCTACCAAATTCATTTTATGTAAACTCTCCTCCTTTATTATATCTTAAACATTTGATAAGAGCATATACTTGATTCTATACCATAGACTTGAATACTTTAAAATTTTCTAATGATTCAATTTTTTCTTTGAAGAAAGTAACCCATGTCATTATAGAATAACCATCAATAAGAAATAAAGAATACCTTTCACCATTCAGTCCTTTGTTCTTATAGGTCTACACAAAATTGTATGGATCAGCTCTAGAGGTTTTAAAGTTCAAAACTCCTTGTTCTTGAATCTCCTTGTTTGCTTTCCCAACTGACATTCCCTGCACACAGTATCAACATGCTTGATTTTCTACTAGTAAATCTCTCACAACATTAGTAGAACTAATCTTCACTATATTGGCAAAATTGATATGTCCCATGCTTTTGTGCCACAACCAACATTCATTACCTTGCACCAATAGAAAACTATTTCCTTTGTTATCCTTCACATTGTAAACATTGACATTAGATCTTATACCTTATGCAGCTAATCTCTCATAACTTCTTTTTCTACTTTCACATCCAAACCCATGAAAAATGAACTTGTATCCCTTACTACACATCTGACTCGCACTCAAAATATTATGTCCCTGGCCCTTAACATAATAAACATCATCAATCTTATTCTTACCAACAATGGAAATAGTACCTTTACCACAACTGGGTGTAGCTTTCTCACCTACAAACTTTACAATCGACCATCATACTTGTTAAAAGAAATGAACTGAACTTAATCACCTGCCATATGATTTGAACCTCTAGAAGCAATTATCCATGCTTTAGGCTCTACTTTTGTATGTAGTGTAGTCTTCACACTCACTGGTTTTACACTATTCTTCACATCTTCCAGATTGTTGTACCTTTCATTATTCTTCTCCTCTGTAGCTAAAAATAATGAATCTTCATTTGATTCATCACCATCTTCTTCTTCAGATGACTAGGTCTCCATTGAACAAAAATTCTTCTTAGGCCCATCTTTATCATCTATTCTCTTATTTCATTTAAAACTATCATTTCTCTTGTTATCATTAAATCTTTTACTATAATATTCCTTATAAGTACATCTTGAAGCATAATGACCAATTCTTTCACAATTGAAACACTTGAAGGGTAATTTACCTTTGTATTTTCTAGATCCTTTCTTCAGTCTTCTCACATATTTTGCTTCTATCTCATCCATGTCTTTTCTTGCTTCAGGTTCATCTTCAATCTTCTTGGTATCTTTGAATGTTGCTTCTTTCTTCTCTTTCTGCAAATCATCTAGCTCAACAATCTCAAAGGCAAAGAGTGAGCCATAGCGATGATCCAAAGTGTATTTATCCCTATTGCGACTTTCTTCAATGGCATACTTCTTATTTTTGTAGCATTTAAGAAGTGTTAACATTACTTTTATCACAACTTCACTTTCTTATAAGTTTCCACCAATACCCCTAATTTCACTCACAACCTCATTTACTTAGTATAGATAGCTTTCAATGTTCTCATCATCAGACATCCTCAGGTTCTCAAATTTGTGCTTTAGATTTGTCGAATTGGCTTGTTTTGTCTTCAAATCACCTTCATACATGCTACTTAGCTTCTCCCAAATTTATTTAGTAGACTTCAACCCCATAACTTTGACAAATACCAAATCAATTAAGCAGCTAATAATTGCAACTTTGGCTTTTACATTATTCTCATGTGCTTTAATCTCATCAGGAGTTTTAGGACCATTTGTCAGAGCAGTATACCCAGTCTTGATGATATGCCATATTCTAATTGATAGAGATCCCAAATGATATTTCATGCTTTTCTTCCAATAGGATTAATTTGTGTCATAAAACTTTGGTTCTTTGTAATTAACTTCTTGTGCCATTCTAGATCTTCCTGAAACAATTAAGCTTCTGTAAGAGGAACCTCACAATACCAATTGTTGAACACACCACATGACTGGGAACAGGGTGAATTAATTTGGACCTCCAAATAATTTAATTCTAATCTATAAATCTTCAAACCATAACTAGCTTAGTACTATAATTATGAAACATGAAAGAACAAATCGTAATAAACACATGAACACCAGATTTACGTGGAAAATCCTAAATAGGGAAAAACCACATTGAGAATCACACTCACAACATGAATAAATAATTATAATGTTTTAGACTTAGTTCTAAGGAGCTCATTACACCTGAATGTACTTGCAAGACTAAGGCACACAACCTTAGGACAAGATACTACAAAGAACTTTACAAGCCACCAGAAGGAACACACTGTCTTCCAACATATACAAGGAATTGATGAACTAAAATGAACAAGATCTCTTGATAATGAAATTGTCCTTGAACAACTATCTCAAGCCACCAATATCATGGAAAATAAATTTAACATCAACCACTATCCCAAAACACTGTCACATTGAAGATATCATCATGAGAGCTCTTTACAAATTGATTTTCACACCAAATCTACTTGTATATCATTTGCATCCACTTCACATTAATTCATGCACATTTAATACCTCAACTCATACTACCATGTATCTATATATACTAGATAATTCATTAAAAACCTCAACAGGTCGACCACAAACAAAATATATAATATTACATAAATTAGGCCACCCAGACCAATAACACAAAATACGGTCCAATCAAGGAGATAAAGAGGAAGCAAACATATCACAACACATTCTTATAAAATGATTCTAGTGAACTGTACACATTGACACATCTTTCAAAGTCGGCATCAAACAAAACTTGTGGATAAACAATAAAGAATGTTAACCAGTCAAACCAAAAACATCCTCCAATGCAAAATACACACTATAGATCTATACATGCCATGGTGAAACACGTATCAACATCCAAACTCAACCTCCAATGTATATCTAGACCAAAAGAGAATGATCCAAATAAGATACTGTGTGTGTGAAAAAGTGAACTTGTAGCTGCAAGCACAACACTTCAATTAAGTCATTATATGCATGGTTAGTAATCAATAATCAATAAGAAATAAACCATAGCAAAGCAACTAATTGCCTTCTAAAAGAAGCGAGTATAAGATTGCTCTTAGATTTTTATAAGCAATACCAGTGACTAGACTACACCAAGATGAAGGATTTAATCTATATGATATTAAGCTATATGGATGCAAGATGGATGAGTAATTCAAGCAAATTCAAGCAACAATGCATGCAAGCAATAATGAATGTAAAATGGATGCAAGAAAAAAAAACACAATGATTTCAATGACTCCAGAGTGAAATTAGCGTGATAATAATTTCCAAGCGTGTTCTCAAAAATCTCTGGGGTGAATTGGAATGAGAGCTGAAGACTGAATTTATAGAGAATTACAAAAAGCTCAATTTAGGATTAAATGAAAATAATTGAGAAATCAGGTTGAGTTAACCTTGAGATAGATTCCAATTATAGTTTAATTGAAATGCATTCAAATTAGAAGTCCAAGTTGCATTGGAAAATAATAATAAATTAATTCCATGCACATCTGATAAAAATAGATAATTCTTCAATTTAATCAAGAAAAGAGTTTTCTTAATGCAACTGAACTTCTTTTTCTGAAAAGCTTTGAGTTCCAATTTTAGAGAATAATTCAACAATTAAATTAAATTGCTTTTCTGATTTCAAGTTCTAAATTTAGAAAAAGAAATAATATCTCAAGTTTGATTTCTCTCTCTCTTCAATTCTTTTTTTTTTTTACTTTTGTTTTGTTTCAATTCAACTCTTTGTAATAAATTAATTCATCTTTTGTAATAAATTAATCCTTTCGCATGATTGAATGGCAAATTTATTAATTAATTAAATATGCAAAGATATTTAACAAATTAAAATGGGATAATTGATCAAAATGATTATTCTTGAAATAATTCAATTAATTAAATAAATATTTAATTAATATTGAGTGGTTGATTCGCCATGTGATTTTTGATAATTAAGGAATTAATAATGTGCTCAAGATTGATTTAATTGCCCTTGGTTAGGACCTTGGTGATGTTGTCGAGATTAGGGGCCCATGGTTTAGATGACCAATTTTAGGGTATTACATTTGCCCCTCTTTGAATTAATGTGCGAGCAGCGCTTTGATTCAAAGAATGTGTGATGTCCAGGAGATGCCAGTTCTGAACTTGATTGATCACGAACTAGATAAAAAGCGAGGTGTTAGCTTGATTCGAAGTGACGAAGCTAAATGAGGTCTGATTAAAGTGATACCGATCCCGACCTTGATTGAACTGAGGAATGATAGAAAACAAAGATACCGAACTTGAACTTGATTGATCAAGAAGCGGATCTTACTGATCTAGAACTTGATTGATCTTAGATACAGTGAATAATGATAAAAATTGATCTTGAACTTGATTGATCAAGACACGATGAGCGAAGAATAAACCGTCCATCTTGATCAAGAAACGAATACTGAACACCCGCTTAGATTTAGAATGACCAAAGAAACTCTTTAAACTTTTGATTGAGTTTAAACGAATAATCAGTTTGATTTGAAGCGATGAAACTGATTAATGTTAAGAGATTAATTCAGATGAAAGACAAATATCAGCTTGATTTGAAGCGATGAAACTGATATGCCCCTAGCGATTGATTGATTCAGATGATCGAAAGATTTCAACTTGATGTGAAGCGATGAAGTTGAGATGCCCCTTAGCAATAAGGATTTTTTTATTTTTATTTTTAATTAGAAAGATTTTGCTCGACTTTTGATGAAGATTTGAAAAAAATTCTTGACTTGTGAGATGTGAAGTCATAAAGTCATGAGTATGCCCCCTCGGGAGCGAAATCAAAAGATAGCGAGGGTAGTTGATTATAGGCAATTGTCTGGCGAAAAGAAGTGATTTAAGCACAAATTGATTTTGAGGATTTTTCTGAAGATTTGGCAATGATTGATGAGAAATTGAGCGTAGAGTTGATTGGTAGAATTAAAATGTGGATGTGTAGAATTGAAATTGAGTTAAGATTCAGCGTTGAAATTGAGCGCAATTTGAAGAAAGAATGAGCATTAATGAAAAAAAGCGCTAAGTGGTCAAAATTGTGAAATTGACTAGCAAGACGATCTCGAAAATGGAATCAGAGCAGGCACATTAGCCAAGGGTACAATTTTCGTGTCCATCGAAGCAAGTTGAAAAATTAGGTTTTAGGCTATATATAGGACAAAAGTGTCATTTTCAATTCATTTTAACCCTCCAAGTTTGAAAATTCAAAAAAACCTTCTACGAAGAAAAATGGTGGTCCCTACTCGTTAGCATCGATTCGAGTGCTAGAGACGACATAATCGACCCCAAAACTACGAGCCAGTGGTAAGTGATCAATCTTTAGTCTCTATATGTTTCCAAATTTGAATTTTTTTGTGTATTTTTCACGTTTTTGACGGGTTTGAAGTCGGGTTTCTCGGTTTATCATGCGAGACAGGATCTTGTTTCGTACAAGAAACTGGCAAATTTTGTTTTATCATTTCAACCCATTAGAATTGTCATACGAGAGCAACCCTTGTGTCGTACGACAGGCCGGTTAAAAGACCATTTTGTCATGCGGTGTATAAAACTTTGTCGTTTGAGGTTGTTTTCTCGTACGATAGCCATTCTTGACTCATACGAGATTCTGTTTAACTATGTTTTGTCATTCAAAAAAGTGACAATTTTTGAAAGTGTAAACATGAAATTTTGGTTTTGTATTTAACTTATTTGGATTTGCGTGATGTTTAACTTCTCTTGTAGGCTAATTTGGAATGTTTTCTGATGTTCGTTGTTGGGTTTTGCAGGTTTATTTACCTCCTGTGCTCTTCAGATGTGTATATCCGCCCACGATGGCTTTAGTTCAGGATTTGTCTAAGGTTGAGCAGGCTCATGTTGATTTATGCAGCTTGGCTCATTTGATGAGGTTACCTGATATCCATGTGAACCACGGGATGCTCACGATGTTGGTAGAATGATTTCATTCGGAGCATAATACCTTTCATTTTTTGGTTGGGGAGTTGACCATCACTCTTGAGGATATGTACAGGATTCTTTGTATCCCTTTTGCTGGGGATAAGGTGGACTATGATACCGCATTGTTACCTGGACTACAGGCACTGAGGAATGTATTCAGGGATCCAGATATCTTGACTCGTTCTATGAGTTGGGATATATTGATGAGTAGGTACAGTGAGGAGTATCTGCTGGCATGTGTCTTAGCAGGGTTTATTGGGTGCTTTTTGATGCCAGACCGAGGGCGGCAGGGTTTCTAGAGCAGATGGGGCCAGATGCTTGAGCGATTGATAGAGTCCCCTCAGAGACTTGGCTGGGGTTCTTGCTTACTGGCCCAAATGTATCGAGAGATGCATGAGATTGTTTATAGAGAGGGGCGGAGCATGGCTGCTGGGGTGTACATTTTGCAGGTGTGGGCTTGGGAGCACCTTCCTGTGTGTCGGTCGATAGTGACAGACAGCAGGGAGCCAGAACAATCAATCATTTATAGATATGTTGGATATATCATGTAGCCCCATCTGGGCCAGACAAAATTCTGGAGACGACAGCTCGATGACTTGATAGTTGTCGTATGGCGACCATATAGAGGGTTAGAGCCATGGGATGACTGGCGGGTAGTGCGCAGAGATCTATTTGTCACACTCCCACTAATTAGGAGATCGCAGACTATTGTGGAGTGATTTGTCATTTCACGAGTGATGAGGCAGTATGGCCGGCCTCAGGGGATCTCACAGGAGTTTACAACATATGCTAGGTATGCTAATGAGGAGAGGCAGGGTTGGGCACCTAGGCTATCTTATGCCTTGGCTATGTAGGAGCTGACAGGTTTACCCCGCCTGAGGTGGGATTACCTGGAGGATATAGCAGATGCGGGGGTATTGCCTCAGTACAGGGATTATTTGCAGCAACATCCATTCTCTCGGTTTACGGATCCTAGAGAGAATGCTCCTCATATCGAGGATGTGGAGGATGATGCCCCCGCACCAGCACAGGGACAGGCACAGAGACAGGGTCATAGGCAGGGATAGGGCCAGAGACCAGATGCTCCATGATGGACTGGTGGTGATCCTGGTGCTAGCAGCAGCAGAGTGCGAGCTGACATTGGATAGTAGAGGGGTGAGGGTGGATCCCTTGGGAGAGTAGGCGTGAGGTTGGGTGGGGGAGAGGAGGAGCGAGCAGCTTCGAGGCAGGTCCATCAGTGGCGAGAGGAGCAAGGCGGAGCCACAGGTGGAGATGGTGGTGGAAATGGCGGTGGAGAGCCTGCGAGAGAGCAGGGGGCTGACACGGGTCGGTCGATGAGAGCACGTTTTGCAGAGCTACGGTCATAGTTGTTAGTGGCGTAGACTTAGCTGGCGGAGCGAGACCGATAGCTGGCCGAGGTGAGGACTGAGCGTGATCGCCAGATTGCGGCTTTGAGAGCAGAGTCGAGAGCAGAGATAGAGTCTCTACGATAGGAGGTCCTTCTCCAAAGCAATAGGGCATCTTATTATGTAGCCGCGTATAGTGTTGTAGTTCCTGTTGCACAGCAGGTGCAACCTTATTCGCAGTATATGGCTAGATCGGAGGGAGCGCGAGCACCTCGACAGGATCCTGGGCATTAGGCTCCTCCTCCTCTACCAGGCGATGAGGGAGAGGGTGCCAGCTAGATGATTCTTTTTGTAGCTCGGATTTTTTTTTTTTGTAGACACACCCATTTTTTTTGTAGCCTATACGATTCTTGCTCTGATGGGAGTTTGTACATGTCATTGGACATCATTTTGTACTCTTAGACTTGAGATGATATATATATATACGAGATCCGATTTGACTTCATTGTACTTGTGTCAATTCGATTATGAGATGTTTCTATATGCTTTATTCTATATGTATGCATTTCTTTTTCAACATAAATGTATGTATTACAAATGATAATGGATGTCTATGTTTTTGTTTCTTTTCATATGCAAATAAATGAATGAAAATGAGCAGTGCAAATTTTTTTTTTTGTTTTCTATGTAATAAGATGAATACAAATGATTAATAATAAAATGAATGAATCTATATGAAATGTTATGTATGCAGCTAAATGTCTCAAAACACAAGTACTCGATCAGAGAAATAATGATAAATAGACCACTTAGCGTAAGAAATGATGATGCTTTTAGCTCGCATTCTGAAGATAAAGAGATTATTATTATCACACCAAAATCACCCTAGATTCACTAAAATGTAGAATGATATGCAAAATGCAACCTAAACCTAGTCACTGGATTTAAAATACTTAAGATTCATCACTGAGCATAATGAACACAATAGTCAAGGTAGAGTTCCTTTCTTTTTCAATGTGCAATATTAATTATCTTGTCCGCAATGACCCTTTTTTTGTTCATATCCTTGGACAGATTTCGCAGGGACCCAAATTGCATCATAAAGAAATTCCCTCAAAATAGACAAAGAAATGACATGGACCTCCCTGTAGCATACAATTAAGTGGAGTCGAGGTATGTGAGGTGATTTCACCTTAATGTGAAGCTTCTTATCATAGACACCCAACTAATTTATATGTTTCTAGATCATCGGGATCATTCCTACGAGCAGAAGACAAAGAAAATATTATGCCTCCAATCCTTGCACCTCTTAGTCAATACAGACTTCCTCGAGTTACTCAGGGGGATAATAATCGAAAACCAATATAAAAGACAACATATAAATAAAATTTTCCATTCATAGCTCAAACTGTTTAGTAATTGTTCTTTGTTATGTTGTTTTGCTTGTGAACTCAGTGATAAAAACTCTGTAGTAGTCAGGAGACAGGTGACTGACTCGGAGTGGCTGAACAGGTTTCACTGACGGAATAATGACTTGGTTGACACTGCTTAGGATATGTAATGTGCTCTGTCGAGTAACCTAAGACTAGGACATTGATCTATTGCAAGTCATGAGGGTTCCAACGAACCAGGATGTCACAAAAGTGACTGAAAATATGTACAAGCGAAAGAAAAAGATACTTGAAAGCGGGAAATGCCAACGTTGCATTGATAGATGGAGCGCCTGAGTACAAGAGGTGCCTGTTTACCAAGTTTTCACTTGCTTGGCAGAGATTCATTTTTTTTTTTTTTACCAAGGTGCCTGTTTACCAGGTTTTGACTAGGGCATTTTCTCTCTTTTTTCCTTTTTTTTTTTTTCTTCTGTTTTTCTGGTTTTTAGGATTTCTTCAGGACATTTTCTGATTTTTATTATTTCTTTAGGACATTTTCTGATTTTTAGGATTTCTTCAGGACATTTTCTGATTTTTATGATTTCTTCAGGGCATTTTCCACTATACAGTTTGCTGGAGAGGAGAATGCTAAGTAAAGAATCTTGTCAGGTGGATGGTGTTAATCAATTCTTGGAGCTATTCTCCTTCCGATGTTGAGAGTTGATAGGCACCAGAGCCAAAGACTATAGTAACGATATAGGGACCCAGCCAGTTGGGTTCAAACTTCCTTTTGTTGTCTCGAAACTGTTGATTTTTTGGATTTTCTCTTAGAACTAGGTCACCAACTTGAAATTCTCTTTGTCGAACTTTCTTGTTATACCCTCTAGACATTCTCTTCTGATACACTCTAAGATGATTAAACGCCACTTGTCGATGCTCATCCAGCAATTCGAGTTCTTACAATCTAGATATTCTACGATCTTCATCAGTAACAAGACCTTGCAACGAAACTCTTAGAGATGGTATTTCTACTTCAATAGGTAATACTGCTTCGGACCCATACACCAAAGAGAAAGGTGTAGCCCCAGTAGGTGTTTTGATACTTGTTCTATAAGCCCATAGTGCCAGATTGAGCTGCAGATGCCAATCTTTCCCGGATTTGTTCACTGTTCTGTGCAAGATAGTCAGTAGGTTTTTGTTAGATGCCTCGGCTTGTCCATTACCTTGAGGGTAATATACTGATGACCAGTGTTGCTTTATTTTGAATTTCTCACAAAGTTCATCCAGGTCTTTATTCTTGAACTGTCCTCTATTATCAATCACGATGGACGAAGGTATCCCATACCTACAAATTATATAGTTTAGGATGAATAAGGTGACTTGTTTACCAGTTTCTTTGATGAGCGGAATCACCTCTACCCACTTGGTGAAATACTCGGTGGCCATTATGATGAATTTATGTCTGTTGGATGAAGCAGGATATATCTAACCAATGAGATCAAAGGCCCATTGCTGAAAAGGCCAATGTGTAATGAATGGTATGAGATCCCTCGCCGGGGCATGTATGAGATTTCCATGAAGCTGACATTTCTCACAAGTCTTAGCAAATTTTATGGCATCTTTTTCCATATCTGGCCAGTAGTAGCCAGCCCGTAATAGTTTCCGAGCTAAAGTAAAACCATTCGAATGAGATCCACAAATACCTTCATGGACTTCCGATAATGCACGTTTTGATTCTTCAGTTTCTAGACATCTAAGCAAAGTACCGTCCAAACCTCGTCTAAATAAATCATTAGCTATGATAACATATCGCGAAGCGTTTTGAGTTAGGTTTCTTTTCTCGTTACGAGTAAGGTTTTTAGGGATAATTTGGTCACAAAGATAGGAATAGATGTGGTTGTATCGGGATGAATCGTGTCCAATAATAGAACAGACTATTTGGGTCTCAGGAGAATCATAAGTAGGGTAATATAACTCTTCCACCAGGAAATCAAAGCGAAAATTGGACTCCTGTAGCTCAGGTATAGATGCCAAGGTAGCCATAGCATCGGCTGCTCTATTTGTTGGTCTAGGAATTTGTTGGAATGATACAAAAGCAAAATACTTCTTGAAATCATCTACCATCCTCTTGTAAGGCATCAATTTCTCATCCCGAGTCTGATATGTATCGTTGATTTGATTGATGACCAGCTGAGAATCTCCATAAATATGTAATTCAGTAACCTTCCATTCAATGGCTAGTTTTATTCCATTTACCAGTGCTTCATATTCTGCAATGTTGTTTGTGCAAGGGAATAGAATCTTATAAGATTTTGGAATTGAGTACTTATGAGGAGTAATGAATAGTATGCCAGCACCTGAACCATTTTGAGTAAAGGACCCATCAAAGAACATCTTCCAGGGTTGTTGAGTAAGATGCATTATTGATTCATCTGGGAACTCAATGTGTAGTGGTTGAGTATCCTCAAGTGGAGCTTCAACAAGTTGATCAGCAATTACCTATCCTTTTATGGCTTTGCGTTCCACATATTCAATGTCAAACTCTGTAAGGATCATTACCCACTTTGCCAATTGTTCGGTGAGTGTTGCTTTATTAAGAAGATACTTGAGTGGATCAATTTTGGCCACCAACTTGACTGAATGTGCGAGCATATAGTGCCTTAGTTTCTGTGATGTGAAGACTAATGCCAAGCATGCTTTTTCTATTATACTATAGCTCATTTTGTAAGACACCAATGTCTTGTTGATGTAATAAATAGCTCTTTCCTTTTTGTTGTCATCCTATTGCGCCAGAAGTGCCCCCAATGATGAATCAGATGCTGATATGTATAAGATTAATGGTTTACCTTGAATAGGTGGCATCAATATCAGTGGATTTGACAGATACTCTTTGATTTACTGAAGATGTTGTTCACATTCTTGATCCCAATTGTATAATACGCCTTTCCTTAGTACCTTTGTAAAAGGTTGAGCTTTGTCTTCTAGTTGAGAAATAAATCTTCTAATGGATTGGAGACGTCCCTATAGACTTCTCATTTGACTGATGTTCTTTGGAGGCGGCATTTCCATCATAGCCTAGACCTTCTCAAGATCAACCTCGATGCCCTTCTTTGAAATGATGTAGCCAAGTAGTTTACCAAATGTCACTCCGAATGCACACTTCTTTGGATTTAATCGGAGCTTGAACTTTTCCATTCTGTCAAGTATAGGACCTAACTCTTGAATATGCATTGATCTTTTCATAGTCTTCACTAAGGTGTCATCAACAAAATCTTCCATATTCTTATGCATCATGTCATGAAAGATAGTTGTAACTGCTCTTTGGTAGGTCACTCCTGTCTTCTTTAACCCAAATAGCATAACATTCCAGCAAAAGGTTCCCCATGCATAGGTGAAAGCTGTCTTTTCTTGATCTCTAGGAGCAATTTTAATTTGATTGTAGCTGGAGAATCTGTCCATTAGTGAGTACATCTCATACCCAGATGTCATGTCGACTATCATATCAATATTTGGCAATGGAAAGTCATCTTTTGGACATGCTTTATTGAGATCTCTAAAATCTGTACAAACTCTGATAGATTTATCTGCCTTTGACACAGGTACTATGTTGGAAATCCATTCAGCATAATCTATCACTCTAATAAATCCAGCTTTGAGCAGTTTCTCTAGTTCAACTTTGACCAATAGTGCGACATGCAGGTGCATCTTATGAAGTTTTTGTTTAACTAGCTTTACTCCTGGTGTGATTGAGAGATGGTGCATAATGAGATCGGGATCCAAGCCTGGCATATCAGAGTATGTCCATGCAAAATTTATTTTCTTCTCTAGGAATAGCTGAGTGAAATCCTTCAATTCCTCTGCTGATAGTGATTGAGCTATGTGAATAATTTGTGGTGTGTCTTGATTCTCGATATTCACTGGCTGAGTTGGCTCGATCAATATGGAAGACCACTCCTAAAAATGACTGGCCAGTATACCAAGTATCTCACCTTCAGGTGCCTTAGAGAGGTTTTCACCTTTGGGTACGTCCTTTATTTTCTCTTTTTTAGATTCTGACACCGCCACAATGTGGTTTTCGCCATTAGATCTTTTATTTTTATCTTTCTTGTTTTTGCGACTAAGATACTTGATATCCTCTTCAATCATATTTTCACTCCATTCACTGGTGGAAGAGTTAATAGGTTCGACTACATTGAGATAATAGGATAATGTATAGTCATTGGAAAAAATAGGTATATCCATGGGTTGATTCTGTAAAGTACAGTAAATCAATTCAGGATGTATTAGGGACAAATTTTGGATAGGTACAAGAGCGTTCATGGTATTGTTATCACAACTGCGGATCAAAAAGTTGAGTTCCAGAATGATACCTTGCATAAGTGTCTCAAGACCAGGAAGAGTCGGATCATGATTATTAAAGTTCACGTTAATATTTAATCGATCTAATCCAATAGGCATACTTATAACATCATTGACTAAGTTGAACTAGACGTCATGTCGTGGTTTAACAGCAATAAGACTAGTGGGCAATTTTTCATTGTCTGTATCAGATGATTTAAAATTTGAGGATGAGTGGGTATCATCATGAACATGACTGTCATTAGAGTCATCAGAATCATCAGAGTTATCTGATGAAGTTTCCAAGTCTCTTTCAGGTGATTTAGTAAGCATATGTATGGTATCAATACTAACATCTTTAATGCTACAAATTCCTTCATATTGTAGTTCATTTGTCATTTGTATCTGACACACCTGTTGACATGGTCTCATTGTTTCTATGGCTTTCTGTCGTCTACTCCATTCAGCTTCTTCTGGACTGACAACTGGTTCTTGTCCTGCAGCTTCTAACTCTTCCTGTGTAGTGCTATAACTGATTTGTTCTATTTCAGGATAAGGACACATAGATGAGAAGCTTTCTGGTATTGTTCCTTCTTTCATTGCTTGTTCATAATTTGCTTGCCTCTTTTGTCTAATTTCTTGTATTTCCTTCTCTAGTTTTAGGTACATCAACTCTTGAGTATCATCTATGATACCACTAGATTCTTCTAGAGTTTCCGTAGCGGATGTGTCTGAAAGATAGTCAGGACCCCATTCATACTCATTTGAATCAGTCTTTGAATCATCTACCTGTTGCCTGCCAGTATATGTGACCAGAACTTTTAATGGTGCAAACAATTCTCTGATTCTTACAAATTCATCTCTTATATCTTCAAGAACCTCAACTTCTTGTATTATCATAGCTGATACCATCGAAGCTTGAGCACTGACTATTTCTTCTTTCTTGATTGTTGATTCCTCTCTCTCTTTTCTACGCTCTTCTTTCATCTGTTTAGCATTTGCTTCATGTAATATTAAAGGCGATATCTTTTTCAAGCCTTTAGACTTCGAAACATGTTTTTGTTCTGATGTCTTTTTAGGATTGTATCCCAGTCCAGCTTTATCATGTGTGGATTTAGTTTGTAGCTGAATTGGTTCAGTAATACCTTCTTTTTGTTTGCCCAAAGGACCAGTACCTGAGTACCCCATGCACTGAATCATTTTGTAACCACGACCATACTGGTTTGAAGAAATCTCACAATGTCGTACCTCCTCATTTGGACTATCTTCCTTGTAGAGCCAGTTAAGCACAACATCCTCTTCTATTTCATCTACCAAGGAGGTAGAAGACTGTATAAAGAGACCATCATATATAATATTCGGAGCTAGAGTTTGGGTTCTCATAGCCTTTGATGGCTTGCCTAACTATTTTGGTGATGGAGGAAGAGAAACTAATGATAATACTGGTTCTATCTTGTAGCTATCCATGCCGGTATCTGTAATCTTCAATCTCTTTTCTAAGTCTTTGATCAATGTTTCTGGATCTTCATTTGGAGAGGCTGCCCTATTATGAGGCACAAAAGTATCTACACCTTTTGTCAATGCACTATAGATGACATTTGTATTAGCCAGAATATTGACTTCAGCTCCATTATAAGGAAACTTTAAGCATTGGTGATATGTTGAGGGTACTGCCTTCATTTCATCAATCCATGGCCTGCCAAACAATATATTGTATGACAATGGAATATCGAGAACCTAGAAAAGGACATCTCTCTCTACCGGTCCCACTCTGATTGGTAATGATACCAAACCTTTGGAGGTCCTCTCTTCTTCATCATAGGCTTTAATTGTTATTTTCTTGCCTGGGTCAATGACATTTTTAGAGAATCCTAGTTGTGTAAGCAGATGATAAGTATAGATATTCAACCTCGCGCCTCCATCTATCAAAACACGTTTAACTTTGTGTTTGTGGATCATGGCTTCAATATGCAATGGTTGGTTATGTGGATGATTTAATGAGTTGTCATCTTCCTCAGAGAAGGTCAAATAGTGAGGTGAAGTCAGATGACCCACCATAGACTAAAACCGATCAATGTCTAAATCTTTTGGAACGTTGGTAGTGAGCAATGCTTGGTGTAGAATTTCCTTGTGAGCAGATGAGAGCTGTAGCAATTCAAAAATTGAAATTTGAGCATTTGTCCTTTTCAACTATTCAACCACGTTGTATCCAAAGGATGATGATGAGGAGGTTAATCTTTTAAATTTGTCCAAGGTTGATTCCTTTTGTTTATTTGGCACAGCTATCAGATTTGATGTTTCTTGAGCCAGTTTGGAAGAGCTAGCTCCTTGGAGGGTGACTTTCTTTTGAGATCTAGTCAGAGATTTTGCATATCGTGATTCATTTGGTTTATCTTGAACTATAATCACATTGTAATATTCTGAGTGTGAAGGTTCAATCATGTTGATAATGTTGTCCTGGCTGGCATAAGCATAATTTACCTTGGCACCTCCTTTGGTCTTTGAGGAATCACCTTGTTCATAAGCAGGCAAAGGGTCTTTAAATGCTTTATGATCAGCATTGGTTGGGTGATTCCCAACAACAACTTTACCAGCATCTATGAGATACTGAATCTCATGTTTTAGCTTCATGCAATTATTTATGTTATGACACTTATTCCAATGGAAGTCACAGTATTCATTTTCTCTCCACCATCTTGGTTTGACATCTGGATCATATGGTTTGGAGTTATCTGGTAGTGTTATCAAGTTGTTTGCCAATAGATTTTTGAAAGCTGACTCATATGATTCTTCAAGAGGAGTAAAATCATGCTTAGGTCTGGAAAGCCAAGGCTTTTCTTTGAACCATTCCTTTGTTTTCTTTGGCTGATTTTCTGCTGCAATTTCAGCAGCTTTAAGCGCTTGTGTACCACTGGCCAGATTGAATATTGTTGATTTTGAGTTGGTTTTGACAGTGTCTACTACTCCATCATTAACAACATTCTTATTGTTGTCTTTGGCAAATTTCCAATACTTGTTCTTCTCTTTAGAACTAGATCCTGTTTGTGTTTCTTTCTAAGGTGTGATATCTCCCTTTTTTATGAGTACATCTTCCATTCGAATGGCATTATCTACAATTTTGTTAAATGATGGGTGTACTTGCATTTGTATGCTATATTTTAGTTCGGGGACCAAGTTATTGACAAATATATCCATTTTCTCAGAGTCCGGGATAGGTCATGGGTACCTAGAGAACATCCTTCTCTAGCATTGGAGAAAAGTAAGAAGAGGTTCACCTGTTTTCTGTTGAGTATTACAAAGATCGATCATAGTCACAGGATGTCGAATGTTGTATGAGTATTGTTGTAAGAACAGTTGGATTAGTTCTTCGAATGTTTTTATTCCTTTGGGTAGACTTGAGAACCATTCCATTGCTTGACCCCCTAAACTCCTTGGGAAGGGACGCACAAGGTACGTTCGATCGTGCATGAATTCCATACAAGTAGCACTAAATTCCTTGACGTGATCTTGAGGATCTAAGGTACCATCATATTTATCAAATTTTGGGATTTCCACTCGTGAAGGGAATGGAGGCATGTGTAAATTCTTGTCAAATGGGAAGGGACATATTGCTTCCAGAGAATATTGGTTCGGGGAATTGTCCTTATTCTTCAGGTCTGTGAGCTCTGTTTGCAAAGCTATTAACTATTTGTGTACCATGAGTATAGGTGAGTCTTTCCTCTTAGTAACAAGTGTCTGAACATCATATCCAACAGGAAGTTTAGCACCTTGATTTGCTAGTTCTAAGAAATAGTCTTCCTTTTCTCGGAGCATGATAGTTTTCATCATTTTTCTAAAGTCTTTGTCTTTCTGACAGTCAAGGATTTCTTTTTCTGGAGGTTCAGTAGCTTCGTCAGTCTCACTTGATGACGAGGAGTCATTATGATTTTTAGGAATATTACAGTCATTTTTGTTTCCATCATTGTATTCTGTCTCATGTATAGTGGGAGATTTTGGTTCATCAAAAATCGGTCCACCTGATGACGATGGTATGTCAGCGAGGGGATCCTTCATGTAGAATGGATTATCTTGATAAGTGAAGGTTTGCTCTTTGGCTTTTGTCTTACGAGAACTCCTAGTTTGAATAGGCATTTTTATGGATTAGTGTGACCTAGAGTTGTTTTGTGATGCAGAGGTCAAGATCAATTTCAGAGCTAGTTTGTTCTGTTTAGCGTATTGTTTTGGGAGAAACAACAGAGATTTTGTCTGATTTCAAGAACGGTCTATCTTGTCTAAGACATTTTCCTGGGTTGATTCTAAAATTGTAACTAAGATTCAGTCTGATTCAGGAACGATATATCCTATGTAAGACGTTATCTAAGTGACTTGAGTTTGATAGGTAGTTTTGATTGAACTAGCTGAAGGGTGATCGACCAAATCATGCAACAAAAAATGGCAGAGGTACACTATCTTGATCTATTTTATGCTCAAGAAAATGATAACCAATATTATGCTCGATGTAGACTGTGTTTTTGGCAATTTTGAATGTTTTGTCTAACAAAACCAGAGACTCATACGACTGGGTTTCTGAACCGGATGACAATTTATCAGTTACAGGACGACAAAATTTCTGGTTCGTATGAGTTTCTATCTTATACCGTACAACTGATGGGCATCTTTAGGACGACAAAAGACTGAGGTCGATTCTGTCTCGTACGAGACAGAATACAGTGCAGGATGATGAATGATTTAGACTCATATGATAGAGAATTTGCTTTAGAACGACAATTGAGTAGATTTGTACGACACAGGACTGGTGCAGCACAATAAATTAGCAGACTCGTATGACTGTTCACAGGGCAGAGACTAAAAATTCTGAGTTTTCTGACTGCTGAGTATGACCAATTGAGTATGACAAATTCTGGGATGGACTGATTTTTGACTAGGATGGACTAGTTTCTGACACGGACAAAGTTTTGACTTAGGATGGACTAGTTTCTGACATGGACAAAGTTTTCACTTAGGATGGACTATTTTCTGACACAGACAGAGTTTTGACTTATTGAGTTGTTTCTGGTCTTCACTGATTTTTGGTATTTCAGTTTTTTTTGTTTCAAGGATGAAAAACACAAAAAACAAGTAGTATTTATAGTGACTTTAATCACAGCATGCAAACCCTAAGGAATTTGGTGAGGAAAGAAAACCTTTGCTTGTAGACTCAGGTACACACCCAATAGCTAATCAGAATACGGCCGCTGAGTCTCACGCAATGGATTCTCAACGTTGTATTATCCGACTCCAAACGCTAATGGGGGCATGAAATGACAAGTATCTTGGGAGAGTTACTATCTCTCTTGCACAAAGATTATCCCCCTTTCAGAGATGAACTGGGTAGCTTCTAATTTTAAATTGGATTTAGTCAGGGATCCGTTTGGTGCATCGAGGTATAAACTCAATTAAGAGGTCTCCCAGCCTTGAAAACCAAGGTTTAATATACCCAAAGGTACAGAGGAGAGCTATTCCCGAGCACTGCCATTGACTTGATTTTCATCAAATCATGTTTATTTTATAGTGGGTTGGAGTACTTGGCGTCTAGTCATTCCCACTTAGGTCATTCCCCTCACACCAGCCATAACGGCTTTAAGAGTTTTTTAACCCCTCAGGAGGGCAGGCCTACTAAAGATGTACAAATCTCAAACAAAGGAAAAGCTTCAAGGGTCTGGATTTTTGATTGTCTAGAAAAAGACAAGAGCATACTCTCCTACCTCTCAGAATTTTCTAAAAGCACAAAAGACAGATTTGTTCTTTAACCAGATAGCAAGTTAGGTTCCTAAAAAATGAATGTAAAGAATACACGATGTTTAGTTGATTCTCCTTAGGCAACCTGCAAAGACAATGAATCAGTAGTCATATTGTCTTTGTGCGACAAGCAATATTCTTCGACAAGCATTCTGCAAAAACTAGTTAGGCTGTGAAAAACTCTGAGACAGACAGATAAACAGTCAAGGTCAGTCGTCAGAAATGAAAAATATGAAATTTTGCCTCTTTTACCAGAAAATACAGAATCGTACGACAGAGTTTTGACTCGTACGAGACAGGAAACAGTACAGTACGAGACTAAAATTGCTGATGATGTTGACTCATACGGAAGATGATTACTACTCGTACAATAGAGTGTATGCTCGTACGACTGGCATGTCTACTCGTACGATAATATGTTTGTAATTCGTGCGACACCTACAATTTGTCGTTTCATCCTGTAAGAATTATCGTACGATATGTACGGATGAAAAACCAAAAAATCTGAAACCTGGAAAATAAGAAAAAAAAAGCAGTTAGTCTTGGAGGCCGAAAAAAAATGTAGCCTTCAGGCCCCATGGTGGGCACCAAAAATGTGTGTGTGAAAAAGTGAACCTGTAGCTACAAGCACAACACTTCAATTAAGTCATTATATGCATGGTTAGTAATCAATAATCAATAAGAAATAAACCATAACAAAGCGACTAATTGCCTTCTAAAAGATGCGAGTATAAGATTGCTCTCAGATTTTTATAAGCAATATCAGTGACTAGACTACACCAAGACGAAGGATTTAATCTATATGATATTAAGCTATATGGATGCAAGATGGATGAGTAATTCAAGCAAATTCAAGCAACAATGCATGCAAGCAATAATGAATGTAAAATGGATGCAAGTAAAAAAAACACAATGATTTCAATGATTCCAGAGCGAAATTAGCATGATAATAATTTCCAAGCGCGTTCTCAAAAATCTCTGGGGTGAATTGGAATGAGAGCTGAAGACTGAATTTATATAGAATTACAAAAAGCTCAATTTAGGATTAAATGAAAATAATTGAGAAATCAGGTTGAGTTAACCTTGAGATAGATTCCAATTATAGTTTAATTGAAATGCATTCAAATTAGAAGTCCAAGTTGCATTGGAAAATAATAATAAATTAATTCCATGCACATCTGATAAAAATAGATAATTCTTCAATTTAATCAAGAAAAGAGTTTTCTTAATGCAACTGAACTTCTTTTTCTAAAAAGCTTTGAGTTCCAATTTTAGAGAATAATTCAACAATTCAATTAAATTGCTTTTCTGATTTCAAGATCTAAATTTAGAAAAGAAATAATATCTCAAGTTTGATTTCTCTCTCTCTTCAATTCTTTTTTTTTTTTACTTTTGTTTTGTTTCAATTCAACTCTTTGTAATAAATTAATTCATCTTTTGTAATAAATTAATCCTTTCGCATGATTGAATGGCAAATTTATTAATTAATTAAATATGCAAAGATATTTAATAAATTAAAATGGGATAATTGATCAAAATGATTATTCTTGAAATAATTCAATTAATTAAATAAATATTTAATTAATATTGAGTGGTTGATTTGCCATGTGATTTTTGATAATTAAGGAATTAATAATGTGCTCAAGATTGATTTAATTGCCTTTGGTTAGGACCTTGGTGATGTTGTCGAGATTAGGGGCCCATGGTTTAAATGACCAATTTTAGGGTATTACAGATACACCACTTTAATCAGTCATAGACCAAAATAACCGACACAACATAGCATAGGACAACATAAATTCACTTCCCAATCAAACTAGTACTAGAAAACTAAACTAGAACACTACACGAACCAAATGAACATGTCCTCCAAGACACACTTCTTGAATCTACATATTAGAGAACCACCAAGCATTCTTTGGACCAATTTTGACAAACAATCTTATTGTCAGAAACAAAAACAACTAGATCTTCTATTTGAGTAATAGACGACCTGAAAAAACTTACGCAAATCATAAACATTATATCTAGAACCGCAATCCATAATCTTCACAAGTGGAGGAATGCAAATAATTCTTTCACTAGGACATTAAATACTCTTTCTTGCATATAAATACTATTTTCTACATATTGAAACTCCACTACACCAATCTTCTAGAAACACCTCATACTTACTCAACATCACCACCATATCACATAACAACATCAGAACATTTACTTTTAGACCATCCACAATACACAATGACATCAATGACAACATAACTCTACATAACTCAAGTTTTCAACAAATTTATCAACACAAGTTCATGGAAAAAAATCTCCATAGAGGTAGGTGAGTTAGGAATACTAAAATTAAGAGTGAGATGCTCAAATAGATTATCAATCAATAAAATTAGAATAATATCATTAGATTTTGAAAGAGAAATTTTTGAAACTTCTTAATTAATAAAAGAATCTAAATAATGGAGAGACAAATTAGAGTATTGAATCTTACCAAGAACATAACCATGATTAGTAAAGGAAAGAAAAATAAAATAAAAAGATTTTTATTCTAGTTAATTTTGAATATGATGTATACAATAAAATCTCATTGATTGAGAAAAGCAAGCCATAGATAAATTAATTAGATACTGAAAAGGAAACTAAAATCAAGATTAAAAAGAGAAATCTCAAAAGGAAATTTTGTGTGAAGCTCTATGTTGGTCAATGAATTTTTCTTGGTGAAATAAGGTTGTTGTATTCACAAGGTGCATGTAACAAGACATTGATTTGGCAAGTAGTTACAATATTTGAGATAATCTTTTAAGAGTGTAGATGTTGTGAGGAATGTTGGAATGTCATAAATAGTTGTAATGTTAGCTTACTTACAAATATATAAGTTATGGTAATTATTGCTTTGTTCAAATATTAGCAATTGTTTAAATCTTGGTTGAATATTTTTGTTTGCATGAAATAAAAGGTATAAAGAAAAAATAACTAATATAAGTACTAAAAAAAAGCTATTCACTAACAAGTAAATTAAAAGCTAATAATTAATTTCTATTAATCATAATATAAAATTACTTCTACCAATATAAAATAACTACAAACTTAATATATGAAATAAATATGAACCTTTGGTTAATGCCTACAATTGATAGAAACTTGAAATGATCCTAATATTATTTGATTGTGTTTAATAGTATTGCACAATATATTATTTATATAATTTATCATTATAAGGACAATAATATTTGGATTATACAGTCTAAGGGGTTGAGCTTAATTGGTTAAAACACTGGGTTCTCACTGTGGAGACCCAAGTTCAATTCCCAATAGGAACATCTAAAATGAATTGCTTTGGCCTATTACCTACCAATATATATATATATATATATATATATATATATATATATATATATATATATATATATATATATATGGATTATTCAATGTGTGAACCAATAAATTGGACATCCATGACACATTCAGACCTATTTGAATATGTTTAAAAAATAATTAAAAAGAGATGAGAACTAATTATTACAATAAAACATTGATGAAATGTATAGAGTTGAGATATAATCATAGATTAAGAAGCTAATGGAGGTAAAAGGAATAATCTTTAAAGTTTTTGCATGATTAGAAATAAAATTAGAAAAGTGAACATTGTGTTAATAGATAGAGGTTGGGAGGGTAGGGAGACAACAAGATGAATTTTTATGGCTTTTGGTATGAATGTAAAAAAATGTGGAAATACTCAAATAAAGGCCAGCAAGGACCAAATTTGCTTTCTAATAGCCATAGAAGGGTCTTGTGAAGAGTTAAACTTGAAATAAAGGTCAGAAATGTCCTCTAAAAAGATCAAACTTAAAAAAAAAAAACCTGAACTAAATTTAATTTCTATCAATTTCGATAAAACTATTTATTTTCATAAGTGGTGAATTTAAACTTGTAGTACTTTTAAGATTGTTTTGATAGTTTCACCAAGGGTCATGTTTATTTTGAAATTGCTTCAGGGTAAAAATAAAATTGTCATGATAGTTTCAAAAGTATCCTCTTTTGAACAATTCATAGTTTCACCAAAGCTAGGAAAACATAAGATTTGATCTTTGAAATTAAGGTAACCACCTTGAGCTACTAGAGGCTAAAAGATACAACCAACATGACTAAGGGGAATGCCTTTGATGCTATAATTTGTCATCATATTTAATACCACGATAGCATTTTGAGTGGCACTGTTTAGACTCAAACTGTGACTTGTGGAAATTTAGATGCTACATGTACCACTAACTTATATTCTTGTTGTGTCCTTTATTATCTTTTAAATTCAAATATATTGAAGTACCTCAATTATTGCATGACTACTCAGTTATGAGTAATTTTTATATCGTGAGATTTGGCAAAGAATGTTAACTACTTGATCACATCAACTTTATGTTAACATCACTTATGTTTTGGTGTGAATGAAAATTAGATATTGGCATACATATGTTTAAAATTAATATATTCAAGGTTTAAATCCTAACCACTTTGTATAGTCAACTGCAAATAATAATAAGTGAATGACAATCTTCTACAACCCTAGTCTCTATTCAATGTAACCTTTTAGCAAATTATGGAGGCTTCCATTATAATGGAGCTATTTGAAATAACCTTGTAAATAATAATGTTTATTGAAATCATCGTGTCTTTGTACTTAATTAAAACGCTCTTCTTAACATACAAAAATGTGACTATTATATTTGATTGTAATGATCCATAAGTATTATATCACAAGTGTATACTCGCGTACTTTTCTTCACTTCTATCCCACTAGATTACGAAGTTCACCTAATTATTTAGAGAAATAACACCTTTTATTTATTACAATCCCTTTATGGAAGCAAACATATATAAATAAAGTATATAAATTGGCACCTTTAAAATGTAATATTTAAATTACTCATATTTAATACACTTAATTATCAAAGTTAACCAAACAAGTTGGTTTAAAGTTTCTTTATGGGAATGCATTTTTTAATTAAATTTATTTATTTTATTGAATTTAGATTGGCATATGTCTTGATTCATCGAATATAAATAGAATTTGGTTTCTTAAGTCTAATATAAAAATCATTGAGTAGTTTTTTTAATTGAACATTTTTTATATTATTCAAATTGAATAAATAATTGAAGGTATTTATTCCACCAAATTTGTCCATTTTATTAAGTGGTTGGTGACTTATGAAGGAACCTTTTAACTCATAAAAATTGTCAAACATCAAGCCTTACTAAATAGAATAAAAAACAAAATCAACAAACAATTAAAACAAACGTGATTTTACAAACCTTATGTAAACAACTTAAACGACATGAAAACTATTAACACTGAAAATAAAAATTCTTATCGTAATAAAAACCTCAACCTATTACATGTTAATTATTAAAAATTGTCATATTATAAACTATAATTTTTTTTTTAGTAAAAATAACACAAATTTTATCTCTCCCATGAAAAATTGAAAGACTAACTCTAATATAGAATTGTTCAGAGTCTTCCAACACTAATAATTGTTTAAGCCTTGCCCAAATTTTAAGGCCTACTCCTTCCACAAAATTTTTTAAAAAAAGTTCTTAAAAAATAACAATTAAAAAAATCATCATTCTACAAAGATGCTTGTGACCTAAAATGAAATAAAGAGTATAGGAAAAGCATAATTGATTAGATAATGGGTCCACACCTTAAGTTCTTAAGATGACAACGAGTGCCTTAAAAGACTAGTAAAGTTGTCCAAGTTATCATTTGCCGTGGGCTCCTTGTTATTTAACTAACCCAACTTCAAGTTCAACTAATACGCACCTTAAAAGACTTGGTCTAGGTTGTATTTTATACGTTTGCTATAAACTAACTAAAAGCACCTTGGATCCTCCATTTTAATATATGCCTTATCCTTGTAAAGAAAAGGGGAGTGAAAAAATATTATTTAGTCAGCAAAGATAGTTTGTAAGATCTACCATTAAGTTTAGTACTTGAAATTATTCTATTTTGTTTGGTATGTGGGGAAATAAAACATTCTTATAAAAGAGTAAATTAATGTAATAATGCTATATAAAGTAACATGGATATTTTAAATTTATCTATATAAAAGATAGTGAGAGATGTTAATTTATAGTGTTTATATTAGATTTGTAATATTAATTAGATAAGTGTTTTAAGATTGATATGAATTTATTTATAATATTTATGTTCATTTTTTACATTTTCATATAAATTTAGATACATAATAAATATTTGATCTATCTAAATGAGTTTCAAATTTGGTTAAGATATTTTTGTTTTTTAATATTAGAAGCAACAAAACAAGGGTATTGACCCTTTACACTAATAGCTCACATGCGACTTAAATAACTAATAGCTCACTTACAACATATCAAAAAACAACTTAAAAGTCTTAGCAAAATACGTATGAAAAAAAAAGTCGTAGCAAAATATAACATAAGACCTAAAAACTAAAATCACTAAAATCAAACATTACTCCAATCTTTAGTGAGGAACTTAAAGAGTCCCTTATAGTTTACCTCTTTTTCAACATGGCACTTTATTTTGTATCAAGCACAGGGAGGTAGCCGAGCTTTGCACCACACACAAGTTAAACCCAAAGATACTAACTAGATTCTACTCCATCTCCAACACTTTCTTCTTCAAGGCCTCCAAGTCCTCTGCGGTAGTCCTATAGTTAGGACAAGTGTACAAACTCCCCCTTGGTGATTGTCCTCTTCGTTTGACATGACATCCTAAGTTAGGTCCATAGGTTCAATTTTGCCACTGTCACTAGTGGACTTAGCTAGACTCTCATCCTTCCTCATGTCATCCATAGCATCTTCCTCATCTTCAACAACATCTCCATCGTCAACAACATTTTCCTCCTCTAATTCCTCATCATAGTCCACCAATTTTTTTCCCTCCATTTTGCTAACTATATGATAAACTTATAAGGCACTTAGAGGGGGGGGGGGGGGCAGTTAATACCCACAAGATTCACTATCTGCATAATAGAAATCTTAACCGATTAAGGTCTTACAAATATGCCCTGTTAGGAGAAGACTCGGTTAGGAGTCACCCGATTAAGGGATTTAAATGATAAGCCCTATTAGGAGCTATGACTTGTTAAGATCAACCTCACAAGAGGATTTAACACTCTGATATAGAGCTACCCTGTTAGGGGATTTACAAGTTAAGGCATGTTAGGACCTACCCGATTAGGGGATTTTACTACTGCAAACTGTTAGGGAAACAACAATCAAATGATCTTCATGTAACACCTTAGTGTCTAATAAGATCTGCTTCAGATCCTCAAAACTTCAACAACACATCCATACAGAGCTTTGCAAAACACCGCACAATAAGCTTCGCCTAATTCGCCTTCGATCTCACACACATACGCATTCATACACACACCGACTTGATACCTCATCACACTTTTTATAAACGTCAATTTTAGTCAGCTACAACCTTGGAACAATTTCCTAGGATCAATGAATCTAGACATTTGTGCAATATATTCTTTGCTTATGTCAGCCACCGACATAAGAAATCAAAAACCTGTCATTTTACCAATTTAAGTGACTATATCACTAATGGTTGAATGTTCATCAGAATGTCTGCTTTGTACATCAAATCTCGCTTGTCTAGTTGAATCCGCCAATGCGGTTATGAACATATCTCCAAAGACCTGTCTCCATCATTTTTGTAAAACCGCATCATCCAACTCTTCATGAATCGCCTGTACTGGTTGTTGGAATGCAACTTTGTTCATAGTTTACCAGTTGAGATCCTAATTACCGGTTCTTTGCTAAATTGACTTTTGTACCGGTTGTCTTCCAAGACTTAGATGACCACAAAAACATTGTTGCCATCAATGACAACAAAAAAATTAGTCATCAAACATGAATCTCAATCTCTTCATCACATTCACCAACCAATCAATTACAAGTTGCATATCACCAACAGTCTTTACAAGTTCAGTCAAATGCCAACATTCTCCCCTTTTGGCATTGATGGTAACACTGAGGAAAAATTTTGTCAACCAAATGTGCAATACAAAAATTGACTCCATGATATATACTCCCCCTTAGCAATTACATGCTATTGTAATACCCTAAAAATGGTCATCTAAACCATGGTCCCCTAATCTCGACAACATCACCAAGGTCCTAACCAAAGGCAACTAAATCAATCTTGAGCACACAATTAATTTCTAAAATCATCAATGTCACATGGCAAATTGATCACTCAATATTAATTAAATATTTATTTAATTAATTGATCATTCCAAGTAAATCATTTTAAACAATTATCTTATTTATTTTATTAAATATCCTAGCATATTTAATTAAATAAATCAATTTACTATTAAATCATCAAAAAGAGGAATTAATTTGAAAAATAAATAAAAATTGCCATAAATCTTCCAAAAAGGAAACAAATCAGGAAAGAGGAATTGGAAATTATGAGCACAAATCTTCAAAAAAGGAAATAAATCAAAAAAGGAATTAATTGACCAAGAAAGAATTAAAAATTGAGAAAAGAAATCAATTGAAGATAATCTTGAAAAACAAATTAAAAATTGATAAATAATCTCAAAGAAAGCAATTAAAACAATTAAATATTAAATTTGAATGAAAGAGAGAATAAATCAGTTTTTTCTTGATTTTATCTTAATTTTAGTTCAATTTCCTTTAAAACTAAGAAAAACATCAAATCACATCAATTCACCTGGATTGTGCTTCCTCTTGGAAAATCTTGACCGCTCATCATCATTTGATCTCAGCCTTTGGTTTCTTTATGAATTTTCTATAAATTTAGGCTCTCATCTCTCATTTAAAAATCCTAGAGAATATATTGTTATTATGTTGCTTTTGGTCTAGGTTCATTGCATACATATTTAGATCATTTATCTCAGTTATTGCTTAAATCTTGTTAGATTAATCTTGCATCCATCTACCTTAATATCATGCTCATATAGATTAAATCCTTCGTTTAGGTGTTGTCTAGTCACTGGATAGCTTAGCAATCTGAGAGCAATCTAAACTCGCATCTACTAGAAGGCAATGGGTTGGTTTGTTATGATTTTATTATTCATTGATTATATCTGTCTAACCATGCATCTAATGACTTAATTGAAGTGTTGTGTATTCCAGATACAGATATAGGTCCACTTTTCACACACACATTTCTGGCACCCACCGTGGGGCTCGAACCCACAACTACAAGATTTCTAATGTTTCTTGAACAAATTTAATGTTTGGTTTTAATAACTAATAAACATGTATTAAATTTGCAAATAATTTCTTTTCTTTTTGCTTGTTCTTCTGTGACAGTCAAAAATGGTCTCGGTTTTGAAGGCATAACTTTTTATTGCACTGTTCGATCTCAACCAATTTTTGATATGTTGTTTAAATCCAAGTTTTCTACAGGTTCACTGAAGGGATTTTCTTAAAGCTTTTGGGTTTGAAATTTATTATTGACAGAGTGCAGGACTATCATTTTTCTTATTCTTCCGTGACAGTAAAAAATGGTCTCAGTTCAGAGGGTCCGCTTGACAAAGAATTTACCAATCAAACGTACGCCTGTCAAAGAATTAAAAAACATGACTACTGATGTGTTGTTTTTGCAGGTTGCCTAAAGAGAATCTACTAAGCATTGTGTATTCATTTAGTACTTTTCTTAGGCACTTAAATTGCTATCTGGTTAAAGAATAAATCTGTCTTTCGTGTTTTCAGAAAAATCTAAGAGGTAGGAGAGTATGCTCTTGTCTTTTATAGACAATTAGAAATCTAGACCCTCGAAGTTTTTTTCTAAGTTTTGAGATTTGTGTACCTTTAGTGGGCCTGTCACAATGGGAAAAAGTAATCACCCTGTGAGAACGACCCAAGTGAGTACAGTTGGACCTGAGCATTCCAACTCACTACAATAAATAGGCCTCTGGTGATTAAAGTCTCAAAGGATGGGATTATTTGAGTTTTCTCTTTGAGATCTCTCATATCAAGCATTTTGTAGGGCCTCGTGGTCTCAATCACATTTATGTGACTACAACTTGTTTCGTACCTTATTGGGCTATAGGCCTCAATCATGCTTGCATGACTTCAAGGGGTAATTTCAAACAGAATTCCTGACTAAGAACTATAAGATTAGAACCTACCCGATTCACCTCCGAAAGGTTGATAATCTTTGTGCAAGAGAGATAGTAACTCTCCCAAGACACTTGCCATATCATGCCCCCATTAGTGTTTGGAGTCGGCTAATACGACGTTGAGAATCCATTACATGAGACTCAACGGTTGTATTCTGATTATCTATTGGGTGTGTACCTAAGTCAGCAAGCAAAGGTTTTCTTCTCTAAGATAAATCCCATAGGGTTAGCGTGTTGTGATTGAATTATTATATATCTTGTGTGTTTTCTATGTTCTCATCCCTAAAAATAAAACTGGAGAAAACAAATCAAACAAATCAATAGCTCAGTGATCAAAACTCTATTCCAGTCCAAAACTGGTCCCTGTCAGTCAACAAAAACTTAGTCCTTATCAAAAACTGGTAGTCGTCAGTCATTGAAACTCTGTCTGTCAAAATCTCATCTCTGTCCAATCCTCTGTCGTATGAATTCTTGATCTTGTCAGTCAAACAATCAAAATTGCCCAAATCAGTCAACAGTGAGCATAAAATTGGTTATCATCCTCCTAAGCATAGACAACCTTGATAGTGTACCCTTGTCATTGCGTTGCACGATTTTGTCGATCATCTCTAAGCTAGTTCAAACAAACATCTTGTCAAACCTAAGTTAACTTAGATAACGTCTTACACAGGATAGATCATTCGTGAAACCAAACCAAATCTTAGTTACTTCACTCAATCACTATGTTAAACAAACAACTAGCTCCAATTTGATCTTGACTTCTGCAACACATCTAGCTCTCGGTCCCGTCGGTTGTAAATACCTATTCAAACCAAAAGATCTTCTAATTTTTTTGACAAAAGTAAGAATCTCATGGATACCTTAGCTCCAATTCCCATGGCTACCTTTTCTCAAATGCTTCAAGATATCAAGGAAGAAATATATGACATGGAAATCCAACAAAATAAATCAATGACTCCATTTGAAAAACAAATGTATGATATCAAGTGTGAGAAACTTCAAGGAATGCTAAAACAATTATGTGATTTGACAAGCGAATACCAACAAATAATTGACAATCAAAGACCAAATCTCATACAAGATCACAAAACACCTTCATCAAGACAAAAAGACATCTATTCCCTAGATAGAAAATTTACACCTTTGGGGCAATCTATTGAGTCAGCTTTGGAAGAGCTTCTTAAGAACAATCTTATCATATTGCCTAAAAAGACCACATGGGGATGTGCAGTTTTTAGTTATTGTGTATATCATAGGCATAACAAACATAAGACTTCAATGTGTATGGAATTAAAACATAAGATTCAAGATCTCCTTGATGGTGGTGTCATTGAAATTGAAGATCCTAATGACTCACCTAAAGAAAAAGAAGGAACTACTTCTAAGAATAATCAAAATCATGAACCTATGTCTAGCAAGGCTCCATATGTAGCCTCCATCCCTTCCATGATGCCTTCATCTCCTAAAACTTCTCAACAACAATCCATACCATCTCCTTCAAACAATGAAACTTCTCATGTTGACCTTCAAGGGCTATCTCCTATGGAAATCCAAGTTAATGCCAATATTGATACAAGTTCCTCTAAAGATTTAAAAATCCCAGATCCTACGCCATCATACACTTCAATTCTAAATGTACCCACTCCAGAGAGTCCCACTCAAAATGCTTCCCCATCATACCAAAATATGGAGACCTTCCAATAATCCCCTACACCTATGCAAAATCCTACCCCTTCCTTAGAAGTGACTCCATGTCAAGAGGATAATCTAAAAAATAAAGAAAAAAGTCCTATCACAAATCAAGATCAAGACACCAAAACTCCTCAATCCCATCTAATGATTGAAAAAGATCCCACCTCCCTAGAATCCCATGATGATCCCCTTATACCTTTCCATTTCTTCCAAGATGATCCCTTTCCATCTCAAGAGCAAAGTACCCTTCCAAATCCCATTCCTAATCCACTTCCTAAGCAAGATCATGATGCCTCTTCCACCTTTTCAAATGATCCTATTCAAAATGAAGAGTCAAACACCCTTCCTAATCTATCCAATGGTCCTCTTCTATGTCAAGATCAAAGTATACCTTCATATCCTTTTCATAATCCTCCATATTCACCTCAAGGATCCATCATGCCTACAAATCCCTCTCATGATCCTATCATTTCCTACATTCCACCTCCATCTCATAATGGACTTGTGCCTTCTTTGTTAGGACTCCCACAGATACTGAGAGGGGGGGTGGGGGCTGAATCAGTATCTAACCAGTGAATTGAATTTCTTAACTTAAAACATGTAGAACATATTATAACAGTGTATTGGTATGTAAGAAATAATGCAATAAAAAAGCAACCACATGAAAAACACACCATAACACAATGATTTAACGAGGAAACCTGGTGTTGGAAAACCTCGGTGGGATTTGTGACCCACAATATTCACTTACTGGCCAATAAGAGAATATTACTGCTACAAGAGGGGCTTGAACATGCAGGAAGGCCAACTGCCTAGAGCTCACTGCTCAATGGGAAGTCTCACTGACTTACAATGATGGATTATATAAATCCAGTATCTTGTACTGCTTCAAAATAACATCTATAATTCCAGATCCAGTACCGATTTCTGCTATGCTTCTTACATAAACCCTTAACCTATAATTCGCATAATAGGTCTGCCTTATTTCGCCTAAATATAATCTTCTCACTTACTTCCAAATGTTCTATAATGATCTCTCTTATATAAGAGTCATTTTACAATGATGCCAAGTCATCTTACAAAGATTTTACAATAATAAACAAAATATAATACAATAAAAATCTTGTTGGCCTTTGTGCCGGTATGCTTCCTTTCTCTGCCACTGCCAGTGGTCTAAGTGCCAGTGTAGAGTCTGATCTTGCTAGTGCTGGTGTAATACCTTGCCAGTGCCATAGGATTGTAAGGTTGCCATCAATGACAAAACCTTCAATCACCTACAATGTCTCATTGGAGTGTGCATAAGCCAACAATCTCCCCCTTTGGCATTGATGGCAACACTCATGAGAAAATTCAAAAGTGTATCCAAAACTTGTAATCAAAAAAATCTTTCCAAAAATATAAGAACTCCCCCTGAGCAGATAAGTCTTTTTCCGGTTATTTTCTCATACTACTACTCCCCCTTTGGCATCAATGACAAAGGTTGTCAAGGTGCCAGTAGATTTGTAGTCTCAACCTTGTAACTGGGTGGTTACAATTTGAAAGAGATCTGCCAAAATCAAGTTTATACTTTCCATAAACTTCTTGCTGTCCTTTATTGTTGTCTCTGTTCTTTTAACTGTACCGGTGAGGTGCTACATATGCTTTGTTGGTGTTTTCTGTCTCTGTACTAGTGCCTCGGATATTTCCTTCCGTAATGATGCTAGATAGTCCAATCTTGGACTCAGTCTTAGTCTCAAATGCTTTGCCTTATTTACTATTCTCTCCTTTTCTCTTTCTAACTTAAGTAATTCTTCCTCAAAACTTGTTATCCTTTGCTCAAAAACTGATAATGAATCAGGTGAGTTAACAAAATTATTAGCAAGTTTATTGATTTCATCCTGTACCTTGCTCATTTTCTTATCTATGTCTACTATCAAAAAGTTTGTCTTGCAAGTATCTTTGTACAGAGTTTTAAATTCCTTTAATAAGTTACATAGTTCCGGTAGAAGTGTGTCAAATTCCCTAGTACACTTCTTTATCTGATCTTCAAAGAATTTTTGCTTTTCAGTTTCTACCTTATCCTTCAATGTCTCTTCCTTTATTTGCTCAATAGTCACTGTGTTCTCAGTGATGTATTTACACAAAGTATCAAGTTGTCTTAAAGAATCCTTATTGTCTATGTTATAGCTAGGAGCTATCACCTTCAAAATTGGGATTGTGTCATCTATATATTTATAAGCCTGTGAACTACAATCTGTTATCCTTTTGATGGAGTCCAAAAGTACTTCGGTTACATTTTTTGATTTGTAACCTGTTGAGGAGGAATCAACATTCTGAATTCCATCGGTGGAGGAAGTAACCAAGCTTGTAGTGACCTCTGGTAGGTCAGTTTGTGTTTCCATTTCTTTAAGCAAAGGTTTTTGATCTTCTCCTATTGTCGGTGGCACTATTTCCATGTGAACCTGTTCCTGTTCCAGAGCATGTTGCTCTGCTTGTCTCTCTGTTTGTTGCTCTGTTTTAGTCTCAGTCTAAGTCTCTACCTGTTGCTCTGTGTTATCAACTTCAACTTTCCTTCCAGTATTGTCAATGCTATCAGTTGTCGGTGGCTCACTAGCCATATCTATCTTGCCAGTTTTATCTTTGTCTATCATAATGTTGAACTTTTGTGTATCAACAACAACTATGTATAGTACCTCAGGATTAGGATTTGTATCCTCTATGTCCATACTCTCATTTTCCAGTTGATCTTCAATAGTTGTTACCGGTGATGTAATTTGAGGCGATGGGGATAAGTTATCTTTTACTTTGATGCTTGGAGGTCCACCAACCTTTCCTTTTCCTTTGTCTCTCTCCTTCTGGTATACTTTTATTGGTTTGGGGTTCCTGTACTCTTCCTATTTTTCTTTCTCAACAATAAATATGTCCCATGCATTTTCTATTTCCTCTGTTACTTCATTCACTCTTCCAACCATTAATGCAATATGTCGGTGTGCAGTAGAGAATACTGACAGGTTGGCTTCTGCAATTAAGTCATCTATCTCCTTAGGTGAGTTTACTGGGTAAACAACAAGTAACTTTTCAATTTTGATTTTCTTATCAAGCTCTACAACAGCTTGTCTTCTTGCTTTTAGTCTTTTGAACATTTCATCTGGTAGATCATCTATTACTTCCATTAAGAACTTCTTATAGATGTCCATGTGTAAAATAACATTGTTTTCAACTTGTTCTTTGCCATCTGCCGATAGTGTATCATAGACCTTTCCTATGTTTTTGAGTTTCCCTTCATCTGTGATTTCATATAGCAATTTGTCAAGAGGGGCCATGTTTTTTTTAGTCTTCTTCTTCTTTGGTGTCAACTTTTTCTTTGGTGTTGTCTTTCTAACTGGAGACCTTACTGTCTATTGTTTTTGTCTAGTCCTTCTAGGCAAAGGTGTGGATGCCGATGAAGGATCCCTTTTCCTTACAACTCTTTTGAAAGCTGCAAGCATGTCACTTTCTGAAGAAGTAGCTACTGGTGATAGGTGAGTCTCAGGCTGTAGAGTTCCTAACTCATCCTCAGTGATACCGGTTTGTTTTAATACATCTTCTTTAATTGCCTTTGCCTATCTAGAACCTCTTCTCACAACTGCTTCAACCTTTTTCACTCTCTTCTTAGATTGAATTTGTTTTTCTATGGTCTCAGCACTACCAAATACTCCTTCCTTTGGTTCATTTGGTGCTTCCAAAAGTGCTTTAGCATAAGTTTCAATTATATGATCATCAATCTCATAACCCATCTCTATTACCCAAATTGTTCTTGGGATGACTGCTTCCATCCAGATCTCATCCTTTTTTATTACAAAACATATATCATCCTTGTATTTGTTGACAATTTTCTGTGATAGTCTGATTCTTTTGTTCATCCTAACCTTTAGTGCTTGAAAATAGTCATGAATGTTCTTTTCTTTGTTTTCACCCATGTTGTTGAATAGGTTTGTTAACTGTTTTCCTACCGGTATATCAAATCCAAGGTTCTTATGGCCAATACCGGGAACCTGTTTAGTTATGTGTAGCATCAAGCATACAAGTAGATTTCCAAATCTAAATGTTCCTTTCTTATCCTTCTTGATTTTTCCTAAGTTATCAATCAACTCATCTTTTAACCATTCACATACATCAATTTTTACATTGTCTTTAACCATGTCATAAGCACTTTTAATGCATAAATTGGAAACTGAGTTAAGTTTGTTTGCATGAGTTGCTTTGTACCCTTAAATCATGCTAACAAATCTCACATTTATATCAGTTACATCATTAACTCTCAGAGACCTTCTGTCTGATGTTGCACTAGTTAAGTTCATTACTAGGTCATTGGAGACCTTAGTCTTGTCTGGTCTGTTATCGGTGGAAGGTAACCCTATTAATGCTTTCATAGCTTCCTTTGTTATTTTGTGCACTGAATCAAGCCAAAAGAATGAACCATGTACCTTTCTTAAAACTATCCTAATCACCTCCTTGGGAAATTAAGGAATGCAAAGGATTTCAATGAATCCTAGGGTTTCAACAATTTTATGTTCAGGTTTTACATTACCAGAATTGTCACATATAACAGTCTTATACATGATTTTAATTTCTTCATCTCCTAATTCCTCTATGTTGCAATGAATATATATTCGGGGATCTTCTGTGAAAACAACTCCCTTTGGAATTTGGGAAAAAGTTCCTATATTGTCATCTTTCTTAGCTACCTCGGGAACTAGCTGAAATACGGGCCTAGGGTGTTTTATAACCTCGACTACTATAGGGTTTGCTATGAATTCAGGTGCAGAGGAGGATGCCATTATGATAAATACCTTTTTCTGGCTTTTGATGGATTGATTGCCAAAGTGCTTTGCCTCTTTGTTCGAAAACCCTTAGCTCTGCAAATTTTGCGCTCTTCGAATGTTTGAAATCTTGGTGAAGTGAAATGGAGCCAAAACCACAAATTTATAATGTTTATTTGTCATCTACCACATTTAATGTATGCCGGTTAAGTAGTCACTTAACATTGTATGCCGGTATAGAAGTAATTTCCAACTTCTCACCATTAACCGAGGGAATTATAGCATATGTCTCATTGATTGCCAAACCCTCAAAAAAAATTTCTTCAATTTGATGAAGAGCTTCCTGCTGGTGGAGTATTACTCTGTCCTACCGATGAAGTGTTGATTGGTTCTACTGGTGGAGGAGTATTCCCAGCAATATTTAGGTCAGACTTTTTAATCCATTGTTTTGAGAATTCTTGCTTAACCTCTTCAACTTTTTCTTTACCTTTCAAGCTAGAACTTTTGTTGTCTGTCGGTGATTCTTCACTTCTATAGAATTTTGCAATATGCCCAATCTTGTTACATGCATAACAAGTCACATTATTCTTCTGAATAGCTTTCCCATAACCTATGCCGGTTTGTGTTCTGCATTGATTAGATAGGTATCCAAATCTTCCACAAACATAACATCTCACATTCATTCTGCAATTTTCAGAGTTGTGATCAACTTTGTTACATTTTGAACATTAAACGATGGGTGTGTTGATATTCTGATAATTTCTAGATCTACATTCATTTGCTCTATGACCATACTTATTACAGTTAAAGCATTTTCCATTGAATTTATTAGCATTAGGTTTCCTTACCGGTTTGCTATGATCTTGTGTATTTGCAGTACCGGAGCTTTCACCAACTTCAAAGCCAATTCCAGAAGTGTCACCTTTCATCAAGAGTTTCTTTTTTATCATTCTCATTTTGCATCTTTTCACAAAGTTCTCTTCTCTTGTTTCTTGAAATAGTAAGATTCTCTTGAAGTGCCTGAATGATATCCTGGGCTACCTTTAGATCATCTTCTAGTTTGATATTTTTCAATTTCTATGCATCATAGTCTGAAAGAGCTGCTTCTAGTTGCTTCATCAGATTTTCCATATCTACTGGTGTCAAGATCTTCCTCAAGCTATTAGGCTTCTAAAAATAGAGGACTAGGCTATGATACCAATTGTTAGGATTCCCACAGATATGGGGGGGGGGGGTGTGAATCAATATCTAACTGGTGAATTGAATTTCTTAACTTAAAGCATGTAGAACATATTATAACAGTGTACGGATATGCAAGAAACAATGCAATAAACAGAATTAAAAGCAACCACATGAAAAACACACCATAACACAATGATTTAACGAGGAAACCCAGTGTGGGAAAAACCTCGGTGGGATTTGTGACCCACAATATTCACTTACTGGCCAATAAGAGAATATTACTGCTACAAGAGGGGCTTGCACATGCAGGAATGCCAACTGCCTAGAGCTCACTGCTCATTGGGAAGTCTCACTAACTTACAATGATGGATTATATAAATCTAGTATCTTGTACTGCTTCAAAATAGCATCTATAATGCCAGATCTAGTACCGATTTCTACTCTGCTCCTTACATAAACCCTTAACATATAATTCGCATAATAGGTCTGCCTTATTTCACCTAAATATAATCTTCTCACTTACTTCCAAATATTCTATAATGATCTCTCTTATATAAGAGTCATTTTACAATGATACCAAGTCGGCTTACAAAGATTTTATAGTAATAAACAAAATATAATACAACAAAAATCTTGTCGGCCTCTGTGTCGGTATGCTTCCTTTCTCTGCCAGTGCCGGTGGTCTGAGTGCCGATGTAGAGTCTAATCTTTCTAGTTCCGGTGTAATGCCTTGTCGGTGCCATAGGATTGTAAGGTTGCCATCAATGACAAAACCTTCAATCACCTACAATGTCTCATTGGAGTGTGCATATGCCAACATTCTTTCCAAAGCAAAGTGTATCCTACAAGTCAAAATATTTGTAAAGGCAAAGGGGTAGATCTCCACAAGCAAGAACCCCTCCATATTAAACAAAATGTTAAAGGTCATGGCCTCAAGGACATTTCTCAAGATGTTGGTATCTCTCATAAATCCTATATTTCTCCAGTTAAATCCAAATATACGCTTTCCTCATCATCGCTTCCATCCATTCAAGATCCCTATATGCCTCCATCCCTTATGCGGGATCAACAAAGGCACACATCTTTGAGTACCTTTCATCCATCTAAAAGACCTTCATATCATTCCTATCTATCCACACATCTCCCTCCAAGCAATTTGGATGCCAAGCATAAAAGTCATAAGTCAAGTAATCCACATGTATTCAAGGATCAACATGTCCCATCTAATCAACATGTCAAAACAAAGAAAAATATGATCCAAAAAGAAAAAGAAAAATACAAAATTCCACAAAGGCCCACAAATAAAGAAGAAAAGTCAAAAGTTATATGGGTACCTAAGGCACTTGTACAAGCAATACGCTCTAAAAAACTACAAAAGCATGAAAAATAAAAAACCATGTGGATCCCTAAGCGGGTACTTGAAGCACAAAAGTCTAAAGAAAAATCAAAATTGGCTTCCAAAATTGTTGTTCCTCCATCCAAGCCTTCCGAGTCTATTCCTCCATCACTTCCTTCATCCATTTTGGGTTCTTATGCCCCAAAATCTGTAACCTTTCCTCCATCCAAATCTCAAAATCTGAGATTCACTTCTCCTCCATATGTCCACCATCCCTCAAGGCGTGTGCCAATGTTGATCTTTCCAGAATTTTCATCTATCCATACACAATTCTTCCAACATCCCATCCATTATCCAACACCTTCTTTTCACCCTTCCATCCCTCTTATCCAATCCTTGCCCTAGTTTCATTTCATTATCCTGCCAACATCTTTGAGCATACCTTCATAGCCATGGTCTATTGCAACTCATATTATAATGGTACCATCCAAAGAAGAGATACATTGGGGTCCTTCTTCCATCCCCTATCACGCCTTCATTATCTTGCAAAAAAAAAGAAAAAAAAAGATGATGAAAAAAAAATGGAAAAAAAAAATCAGAAAAAAAAGTAAAGAGAAATAAATTCGTCCTTGTGTGAAAACCACTTCTTGTGGTGCCTTGGGAAAGTACCATGATGAAAACCTAGAAAATAGGCATCATGCATAATCCATTATCATTTTGCACTTTACATTGGGGGCAAGTTTCATCCATGTACATCCATCTATTATCCTTCATCCTCCGTTATCCCTCATTCGCTCTATCTACCTTCATATCCCTTTTCCACCTTTGATCTTGACAAGGTTAAGGATCTTTGCAGGCTTCATGTGTCCTATCTATTACACTTGATTCAGACCCCTTAGCTCCTATCCATTGCTCTCTTACATCCTTCATTACTCCCTTTTGATCTTGCTTATCATATCTACCTCCTATCCAAATCTATCCCTTGATCTTAATCAACACTATGGATAAAATGCAAAAAACATGCTTTCCACAAACCTCTTGACATGACCACTTCTTTGGACCATATGGCTTCACTGCACTATATCCTTACTTTACATTGCTAAAATCCTTGCTTTACATCGCTAAAATCCTTGGTTTACATTGCTATATCTGGACCCTATGCTTGGATTAACGTTGTGAGATAGTCCTTGAAAGCGTCCACCATCATTTGCTTATCCATTCATGTACTCAAAATCCCTTTTGCCTTGCTAGACACTAGGAGAAAACATCAAAATTCTAAAAAAATCATAAAAAGTCCTAAGCAAAATCCTAAAAACTGAGAAAAAGTCTTGAAAAAAATACTAAAAATAAAAAAAAAGTCCTAAAAAAATCCTAAAAATCAGAAAAAGTCTTGAAAAAAATCCTAAAAATTAGAAAAAGTCCTGAAGAAACCTTAAAAATCAAAAAAAGTCCTGAAGAAACCTTAAAAATCAAAAAAAGTCCCGAAGAAATTCAAAAAAAAGAAAAAAAGAAAAAGAAAAATAGAAGAAAAAAGAAAAAAAGAGAGAGAAAATGCCTTGGTGAAAACCTGGTAAATAGGCGCCTTGGTAAAAAAAAATAAAAAATGAATCTCTACCAAGCAGGTGAAAACCTTGTAAATAGGCGCCTCTTGTACTCAAGTGCTCCATCTATCAACGCAACATTGGCATTCCTGCTTTCCTGCATATTTACTTTGGCTTGTACATATTTCAGTCACTTTTGTGATATCCGGGTTCGTTGGAACCCTCTTGGCTTGCAACTAATTAATGTCCTAGTCCTAGGTTAATTGACAGAGCACATTACATGTCCTAAGAAGTATCAACCAAGTCAACTTTACGTCAGTGATACCTGGTCATTCACTCCGAGTCACTTACCTGTCTCCTGACTACTGAAGAGTTTTATCACTGAATACACAAGCAAAACAACATAATGAAAAACAATCACTGAACAGTTTGAGCTATGCATGAAAATTTTCTTTGTGTGCTGTCTTTTATTGAATTTCGATTATTATCCCTTTGAGTAACTCGAGGAAGTCTATCTTGACTAAGACGAGAAAGGATTGGGGGCATAATACTTTTTGTTGTTTTCTTCTTGTTTGAATGATTTCGATGATCTGGAAACATCTAATCAGTTGGGTGTCTGTGATAAGTGCCTTCACATTAAGGTGAAATCACCACACATACCTCGACTCCACTTATTTGAATGCTACAGGGAGGTTCCCATCATTTCTTTGTCTATTTTGAGGAAATTTTTTTATTGTGCAATCTAGGTCCATGCGTAATCTGTCCAAGGATATGAACAAAAAAAAGGGGGGGGGTCATTGCGGACAAGATAATTAATATTGCACATGCAAAGAAAGGAACTCTACTCTGTGTGCTATAATTGTAAAATGCTCAATGATGAAAATTAAGTTGTTCAAATCCAGTGACTAGGTTTCAGTTGCATCTCATTTTGCATATGATTTTGCATTTCATTCTGCATCTTGTGAATTTAGAGTGATTTTGGCATGGTAACAATGATCTCCTTATCTTCTGAATGAGAGTTGGAAGCTTCATCATTTCTCATCTAAGTGGTCTCTTTTTCATCATCATTTCTCTGATCGAGTACTTGTGTATTGAGATGTTAGCTGCATACATGAGCATCTTCTATAGATTCATACATTCACTATCACTCATTTGCATTCATATTATTGCATGAAGAAAAATAGACATTTGCATTACTAGTTACTCATTCTCCTCATTTATTTGCATAAAAACAAACAAAAATAAACACCCATATTCCATTTGCATTCATCCATCTATACTGAAAAGAAATACATACATATAGAATAAAGCATATAGAACATCTCATAATCAATCAACATAAGTACGATGAAATCAAATCACGAGCTTATAAATCGGTTGTCCTAAGTCCATTTTTAGGATCAAAATCAAAATCTGATGTTAATTCTCTCATCAAAATTTCACAAAATTTGGACCACTTAGCGCTTTTCATCAAAAGCTCATTCTTTCTTCTAATTGCACTCAATCTCTTGTCAATCAACGCTAAGTTTCAATTTTATTCCTCTGAATCACTTTCATGCTCAAATCATCATCATCGCTAAAGTAATTGTCTATCATCATGTACCCTCGCTATCTTTCGATTTCACTCCCGAGGGGGCATAGTCATGACCTTATGACCTCACACCTTCAAATGTCGAGAAATTTTTTAAATCTTCATCGAAAGTAGAAAAAAACATCTTTTTCAACTAAAGAAAATCAATCAAATAAGACATCATCGCTAGGGGCATCTCAACTTCATCGCTTTATATCAAGTTGAGATTTCTTGATCATCTAAATCAAATCAATTTCTAGGGGCATATCAGTTTCATTGCTTCATATCAAGTTGATATTTATCTTTTATCTGAATCAATCTCTTAACATTAATCAGTTTCATTGCTTTTCATCAAGCTGAGTATTCATTTAAACTCAATCAAGGGTTTAAAGAGTTTCTTTGATCACACTCAATCTAAGCAGGTGTTCAGTATTCGTCGCTTTGGATCAAGCTGGACAGTTTATCTTTGCTCGTCGTATCTTGATCAATCAAGTTCAAGATCAATTTTAATCATCACTCACCGTGTCTCGATCAATCAAGTTCTAGATCAGTAAGATCCGCTTCTTGATCAATCAAGTTCAAGTTCAGTATCTTTTGTTTTCTATCATTCCTAAGTTCAATCAAGTTCAGGATCCGTATCACTTTAATCAAACTTCATTCAACTTCATCGCTTCAAAACAAGCTAAACACCTCGCTTTTCATCTAGTTCGTGGTCAATCAAGTTTAGAACTGGTATCTCCTAAACATCAACTATTCTTTGAACCAATGCATTGCTCGCACATTAATTCAAAGAGGGGCAAATGTAATACCCTAAAAGTGGTCATCTAAACCATGGTCCCCTAATCTTGACAACATCACCAAGGTCCTAACCAAAGGCAACTAAATCAATCTTGAGCACACAATTAATTTCTGAAATCATCAATGTCACATGGCAAATTAATCACTCAATATTTAATTAATCAATCATTCCAAGTAAATCATTTTAAACAATTGTCTTATTTATTTTATTAAATATCCTAGCATATTTAATTAAATAAATCAATTTGCCATTAAATCATCAAAAAGAGGAATTAATTTGAAAAATAAATAAAAATTGCCATAAATCTTCAAAAAAGGAAACAAATCAGTAAAGAGGAATTGGAAATTATGAGCACAAATCTTCAAAAAAGGAAATAAATCAAAAAAGGAATTAATTGACCAAGAAAGAATTAAAAATTGAGAAAAGAAATCAATTGAAGATAATCTTGAAAAAAAAATTAAAAATTGATAAATAATCTCAAAGAAAGCAATTAAAACAATTAAATATTAAATTTGAATGAAAGAGAGAATAAATCAGTTTTTTCTTGATTTTATCTTAATTTTAGTTCAATTTCCTTTAAAACTGAGAAAAACATCCAATCACATCAATTCACTTGGATTGTGCTTCCTCTTGGAAAATCTTGACTGCTCATCATCATTTGATCTCAACCTTTGGTTTCTTTATGAATTTTCTATAAATTCAGGCTCTCATCTCTCATTTAAAAATCCTGGAGAATATATTGTTATTATGTTGTTTTTGCTCTAGGTTCATTGCATACATATTTAGATCATTTATCTCAGTTATTGCTTAAATATTGTTAGATTAATCATGCATCCATCTAGCTTAATATCATGCTCATATAGATTAAATCCTTCGTTTAGGTGTTGTCTAGTCACTGGATAGCTTAGCAATCCGAGAGCAATCTAAACTTGCATATACTAGAAGGCAATGGGTCGATTTGTTATGGTTTTATTATTCATTGATTATATCTATCTAACCATGCATCTAATGACTTAATTGAAGTGTTGTGTATTCTAGATACAGATACAGGTCCACTTTTCACACACACAACTATTACAATTTTTTTTTTAAAGACTTATACTGCTACTCCCCAATATAATTACATCAAAATTTTGACTCTACAACTACTCCCCCTTTGACAACAATGGAAAAGAAAAGTAAATTCATACAGTTACGTAAAAAAAATATCAAAATTGCATAGCATATATATAGATGTAAGAGTTCAAAATGTTTTTACAATGCAATCTTAGAAAAAGCATCACTAAAATGTGATTTCAACTGCTTCAGATCATTATGGCAGGTATCCAAAATAGTGCCAGTAATCTCCACAAGTGTATTGATTTGTCCAGCAAACTCCTCCATGGAATCTATGGTACTCATCTCTAGGGTTGCAAGAATTGCTTCAGATTCTTTATAGGCTTTGTTGAAGATTTCCACCTTCAATATCAGTTGTGTCTGTAATTCATATAGTGATTTGATCCTCTTAACCTGTTCATTCTCATAATCTTTTCAGCTTATGTTGAAGTTCAACAACCGATTTTCCAAAATTGATAGCAGAGTCATTAAGGGGATTGAATGACTCACTAAGAACTTCAAGTTCTTTCTCAACTTCCTCCTTTTTCTTCTTCAAATCAGCACAAAATAATGAAAATTTGGCAACAGTGGAGAGTATTTTACCTCCACTCTCAAGTGCTTCTTTCAAACAATCCTTATTGATAGTAAGAGAAACTTTCCCTTTATCAATATTAGTCATTTAGTGTTTTGTTCTCTTCTTCTTGTAATCCTTATCAACACTAACATAAGATGCATCCTCAAAAGATTTCATCAGTTCTCTGGCATCATTAACAAGTTGTCTAAGCTTGTCAATAGGAGTAAAAAAATTATCAGTATCAATCTCCAGTAGGAGACTTGACAAAATCTCAACACCAATTCTTATTGTTTCTGTGTCCTTCTGTTGTTCTTTTGTCCTCTTCTTCTTGGCCCAAGATTGCATGGCAGTTGCAATCTCCATCAACTTAGTTGAACTCAACATATCCATATTAATGGGTCCTTGAATTCTTATTGCACCATCATCATCTTCACCCACAATTTTCTTTTTAGAATCAAGTGACAAAGGTGTCACTTTAGGTTTTTTCTTCACTATCTTCTTCTCCTCTTTTTTTTCACTTTCCTTATCCTTTGTAGTTTCCTGTACTGGTGAGGGTTGTGTAACAGTTCGAGTTACTACTAGTGGCTCCTCATCCTTCTTTTCTTCTTCATTTTTCTTTTTGCCCTGCCCCTATTCCTATTCATGTTTATCAAACATTTGAGCATCAACATCCTATACATTTAAATTGTCAGTAGCATCAACATCATCATTATTACCGGTATCATCATCATCAAGGATAACCTCAGGTTCAGTTTGTGTGTTCACTGGTTGACAATCCAACATAATTTCATCAGGCTTAAAATTAGTTATCTTAAAGCCATTAGGAAGATCTTCAACCTCAAACTTCTTCGGTTCAACTTCCTTAACTTCTTCCTCTTCATCTAGAATCAGACCCAGTACCTTCTTCAAAATTTGTTTAGTCTCCTCATGGACTAATTGGGTCTCTCTGATTAACATTCTAGTCAACCTTTTCTTTGCCCTGAAAGATGCCTTTGCCTTAGCAATAATTTCATCTAGCTCTTCTCTAGTAGCTTTAGGTTGCAAGTTTTTCAGAACATATTCAATGAATTCCCTGTCTTGTTTTATGGTTGTCTGCCATCTAGCGTCAATTATATTATACAGTGAATTTGGAATTCACCCTTGCAACTCAATTAGGGCCTTGTTGTATTTATTCATGATATAAACAATTGCATCTTCTATCTATGTTTGTTCATCTTCATTATACTTATCATATAGTTTCTTCACACTAGTCAATAAACCATACTCTTTAATATTTATTATCAAATTTTAAAAAGGTGTGAGCTTTGTTACTGGTTTCCTTGAAGATTTTACAGTAGAAGTACCAACACCCTTTGACATTTTTCCACTAGCCCTTAGGGCTTTCTTTTCTCCTTCAGACTTAGTCACTTCTTCCTTAGTATCTACCAGTTTTCGTGCTTGTTGCTTTTTCATTTTACCACTCATAACCGATGCAACAGGAGGTTCAACAATCTTACCTTTCCTCCAAAACTGAATCTTAGAAGGTTTTTCGTTCTTTATTTCAACCGGTTTCTCCTTCTTAAAAATTGTGAGTTTTTCTTTCTCTGCAACTTTCTCCTTTCCAGCTCTTGTCTTTACACCGGTGGGGGTATCGGTTGGAGCACTTGATGTTCCATCTTGTTGAGCAGCATGCTTTTCTCTTGCTTCAGAAATGGCTTCCTTTGTGATTCCTTTTTGCTCTGCAAATACTTCGACTTCCTTTCTAACCTTCTTTGCAATTACCAATCGGTTAAGTTCTGAGTGCACTTGAAGGGATTTCTCCTTGTAAGTGCCAAAATGTTTTGTTGTTGTATCTACCAGTTGGGCAAGCAAATGATCATCATATGTAACCAAAAGATCTTTGTCTACTTCATATCTCATGGGCATCACCCATGTGGTCTAGGGCTCAACTACCTCCATCATGCAAGTATCTATATCAACCATAAAGAAAATTGTGTTTACATACCGGTTGACAACCTTTGTCGGTATCCTTTCCCTTTCATGCATTTTCTTCTGAAAATCTTTAAATTTTCTTGATGCAATCTTGCCAAAATCATTACCAAGCATTCTAATGTTTTACTTCATCTACATCAATGCAGGAGTGCCATCTATCCATTGGATATCACTAATACTGGGGAAAATTTTCTAAAAATAAAAGAATAGACCAAGAAGTAGTTGTCCAAACTTAAACCTTAGCCTCTTATCCTTCTTGATAGATTCCAGGTTCAGCACAAGTTGACTCCTCAACACCTCTGACAAGTCATAGTCAATATCTTCCTTTATCATTTGGTAAGCTATATGAATAGCTACAGCAGGGATGTTGTTCATCCTGCTAGAGTAATAGATCCGGTAACTGATTACCATATAAGCATATTTTATTGTTGTATAATTTATATTATTCACTGTCATTTCTCTATCATCCCATTTAGAACCTGTTAAAATTTATACGTCATTCCTTGGAATGGATCTCAAAACTGGAACCTCACTGGTGGCACAAAATCTGGTGGCTGCGTGAATAGCTTCCTTAGAAATTTTATGTGGTCGATCGAGCCACATAAACTAGTCATGAATCCTGCTAAGCACATATCTCACAAGTTCATCATCAAAATCATTAATGAAATTTAGGGCATGGTGAAACCCTTTTGAACTGTTCCTTTATTACACCATTCTTATCACACAATGCTTTATACTGATAAAAAATAGCAGCAACACCAAGATCCTCTAGTTTGCAATGATAGAAAGATCTAGTATCTTCAACATGTAAGACACCATAAGGAACTCCAGATAGGGCTCTGACAAGATCAGTTTCCTTAGATTTAAATGGATGCCTCTTAAATTCAGGATAGGGTCTTTTGGTAACAACAACTAAATGAGGGGTGTCCATCTTCAATGATTCAGAAAGATAAGCAAATAACAAGATATCTGGATAAATACCTTTTACCACTTCTACACTAGAGTTCCAAACACCAACAAAACTTCTTCACCGATTCTCAATCACAGATCACACCAAAACACTTCAAATTTCTATCAAACAAGTTAGATGCTACAAACACAAGCTCTGCTCTACTCACTCTCTGTGTGCTCTCAAGTATACAATGTGACAAATAACATTCAAAAATTTCCTTTTATTTGTCCATTATCTACTGCATTAAATGCCATTACCGGTAAAACCCTAAAATTCCTTATAACACATCAAACCTACTGGTTTGATCACATAATCACTTCTAAACATTCTAATACATCAAAGTATGCCAATTTAACATACCTTATGTTCCTCCAGGGGGTTCTGAAAAATATCTAACATTAAGCTCCCCCTAAGCTTTTAAACAACTTAGTTTATCGGTGAAGGGTTCTCCACACTAGGTGAAGAAATGGGATCTTCAGATGGTTTGAATTCAGTTATCTCATCATCCTTCTTTTTCCACATTCTGTTCATTTCAGCTCTAGTCTCCTCCACATCAACTTTCATCTTCCCTTTCTAGTCAACAGATTGATTCACCAGTTGGTTCACTTTATCTCTACAAAACTTTGCCATATGTCCCGATTTATGACAATGATAACAAGCCATACCAGAAGCTCTCCAAGGTCCAACATTGCCTCTGCCAGTCCTTCTTTTGCAATTCATAGCTACATGATCGTAGTTATGACAGATTGTGCACACCACATTCATTCTTTTCTCCATCTCATAGGGACTAGACCGGTTAGCATAGAGTCTTTGCCAGTTAGGACTTCTTTGGTCATTGAAGGTTTTTTTCTAACCACCACCAAACGTCTGACTCATGTGAGATGTAGGATTATTTTCTACATACCTACAGTCAACAACTCTATGCCCATACATATTGCAATTATAACAATAACCATTAAAGGTTCTAGGCTTATATCCTTGAAATATATTGGGTCTATAACCATTAGCAACATCAGATCTGCTTCTACAAACATTAGCAGTATGTCCTGGCTTATGATAGTTGAAACAAATAGGCTTATAGGATTTCTTACCGATGGGTTTCTGAATCTTAGGAGAAAGTTTATCTTCATGCATGTTGTCCTTAGTATCAAAATACTCACCTTTCTCAGATGTATTGTAACCCAATCTAGTTGTATCACCTTTCATTCTTTGAGATTAGATCTGTTCATCTAGCATGGTAGAACTCTTGTTAAACTTTGAAAGCTTCTCATTAGCTTCAACAAGTTCTAGAGTAAGGTCATCATTCCTTTTCATAAGAGTCTCTCTAAGAGACATTGTCATATCCAATTCTGCCTTTATCTCTTCTTTTTCTTCTTTTTCCTCATGCCAGTGTGCATATAGAGTGCCATTTTCCTGATTTATCTTAAAGATCTCATAATCTTTGTCTTTGATCTTGTCTTCAGTTGCCCTCCTTTCTTCAAGTTCTTGACTCATCCAGATTGTAAGGGCTTCGATATCTCTCCTCAAGTTAGAATTTTCATCATTTAGTTTTTCCACCTCATCAACCAATGCACCTATGTTTTCTTCATCAAAATAACAGCTTTCAGAGACCTCCAACAGTTATTTGGTAAGCTCTCTTCTCTTTGTAAGTGAATATTTGTACTTGCCTCTCAATGTTTCCAGGGCTTCCTCAATTTCTACAAGTTTATTTGACATCTCTTTATAACTCATGTCCCCCATGTCTACCTTAGGAATCCTGCTCAAGTGGTTAAGACTCAAAGAAGGGTGGCTCTGATACCAATTGATAAATTTATAAGGCACTGAGAGGGAGGGTTGAATCAATGCAAGCAAAAAAAATATGAGTCCGATCACCAACTTGAAAAACTTGAAACTTATCAAGCATAAGATGAATATCACCACATAAGACAATGCCCAATAAAAAAAAATTCCACATAACATAAGAGATTTATACATGGAAACCCAAAAGGAAAAAACCACAGTGGGAGTTAATACCCATAAGATTCACTATCTGCAAAATAGAAATCTTGACCGGTTAAGGTCTTACAAATATGCCATGTTAGGAGAAGACCTAGTTAAGAGTCACCTGGTTAAGGGATTTAAATGGTAAGCCCTGTTAGGAGCTATGACCTATTAGGATCAACCTCACAAGAGGATTTAACACTATGATATAGAGCTACCATGTTAGGGGATTTACATGTTAAGACCTATTAGGACCTACCCAGTTAGGGAATTTTACTGCTGCAAACTGTTAGGAAACAACAATCAAATGATCTTCATGTAACACCTTAGTGTCTAATAAGATCCACTTTAGATCCTTAAAACTTCAACAACACATCCATACAGATCTTTGCAAAATACCACACAATCAACTTCACCTAATTCGCCTTCGATCTCACACACATACACATTCATATAGACATCGAATTGATACCTCATCACACTTTTTATAAACATCAATTTTATTCAGCTACAACCTTGGAAAAATTTACTAAGTTCAATGAATCTAGACATTAGTGCAATATACGCTTTACTTATGTCGCCCATCGACGTAAGAAATAAAAAATATATTAATTGAGGTGTTTGCCATTTTTCTTAACTCATTAATTGCAGTTGCCTTCATCTTGTAATCTGGTGGAAGGGCTCTCAAGACTTTGGAAATTATTTAATCTTCACTTAGAAATCCTCCACAACATTGAATTCCCATAACAATCTCATTTACTCTTTCCATAAACACATCAATTATTTCATTATCTTCCATTTTCAAGTTTTCATATCTTACTCTGTAACCATCAAGTTTAGCAATTTTGACAGTAGGGTCACCTTCATTCAGAGTTTGCAATTTGTCCCACATAACCTTAGCCAATGATTTTTCAGTCAATCACATAATCTAATGATCAGTAAGTGCACAAAAGAGGGATTCTCTAGCTCTGCAATCATTTTTAATATTCTTATCTAGGTCTACAGGAACAAGATTGCTAGATATTGAATCATAAGGTGTGTATCCTTTCTTAGTGATCTCCCAAATATCCTTTTCCAAGACATCTAGGATGAGTCTCCATTCGAATTTTCCATATCCCATAATTTGTTCCATCAAGCTTAGGGATTTCTCTTCTAAAAATAATTGTTAGTGGATTAGTTGCCATAGGATCTACCTAAAGCGATTAAGCTTCTGTAAAAGAGGACCAAAGCTCTAATACCAATTGTTAGGATAACCAGTGAACAACTAAGGGCAGGGGGGTGAATCAGTTGTTAACATATTATAACTTTTAATCCATAATATAACCTTAAACAAATCAAGTACCGGTAAAGCACATACAAATGCCAATAGGAACATATACCGGTAAATAATACAACTTAACAATTAACCAGATAATCAATGCAAGGAAACCATACCACATAACACCATCATTTGTACGTGAAAAAACTGGAAAACAAAAAAACCACGATGGGAAGCCTACCCACAGTCAGATGATACTTCTGCAGAAAGTATGTGTTACAATGAGGGGCCTCCACTTGCAGGAAGGCACACTACCTAGAGTGTACTGCTCATTACAAAAGAGTCTCACTGACTATAGAGAGGCTAAAACAATCTCAAGATAAATGGACAACAATCCAATAAAGTGAACTACTTGAAATAACATCTATGATGCCTGATTATAGTCCCAGTTAAGCTTAGTGTTGGAAGACTAAATCCTCTTCTAAATACAATTCGATCACCAATGATCGACCAACTCCTCTACCTGAATGATATTACAATATTCACACATTACATTCCTTGATCATGACCTTTCCAATAACCAAGATACTTTACAAAGAGTTTCTACCTTTTATTTATACAAACCCTAAGGACTAAACCGATTAGGCCGGCCACCTATAGATATTACAATAAGATCATTACATAATTCCATTTACAATGATATGCCATGTAGGTTTAAGATCAAAACAATAATAACAAATCCATAAATCATCATGAATCATCCCGTTAACATGTAGAGTACACGTTAGCATGATACCGGTCCATAACCTAGATAGGTACCAGACCTATTCTAGGTCCACCACGCTAAAGTAATATCTTCAAGCAATTGAAGCACGATCAAATAACATCTTCAACATCCTGAAATCCATGAAGAAGCCGCACCAACACAAATTATGCATCCTGTCACAATTCCTCAATGAAATCTCTGCCAGCAAATCCATAAACCAGTGTTGGTAAGGGTTTACCAGAGTGTATGATAGCATCCCATTACCAAGCCAATACCAACATCTTGGAAATGTCTAACAGATAGTATCTTATGTCGGTAACACTAGATCTTCTACCGGTAAACAACCATAACAGCTAGTGTTGACATCAATGCAACACATAATTAATTCATCCATAATGCAAACAATCTCCCCTTTGGCATTGATGGAAACACTAGATGTGAAAAACATCTAAGTACCAAGAAATGCAAAACAAGTCTCCCCCTATGGAAGAAAACCAACAATCAATTTCTCTCCCCCTATGAATGATATCTCTGTAAGGCTCTGAATGATTTTTCACATTACTATCACTCCCCCTTTGACATCAATGCCAAAAATATGACAAAAATATCAAAACAATGATATTAACCTCTGGAACTCAAAGCTGACTACTCCCCCTAAGTAGTAGCACCACTTATCACTGTCGAAATGAATAGTCTCTGATAATACATGTCGGACTGATGACAAACTCCATCAATCAAGTGTTTGTCAGAGGGGTAGAAACCCCTAACCTGTTTCTCAAATACTCAAATGATTCCTTAGATGGCAGTTTAGTGAATATGTCTACAATCTGTTCTTTAGTGTTCACATAAACCAATTTGAATTCCTTTTGTTCAACCTTGTCCTTCAAAAAGTTATACTTTATTGAAATATGATTAGTGTTAGAGTGAAATACTGAATTCCTAGACATGTCAATAGCTGCAGAGTTATCACAGTAGATAATTACCAATTCACTATAATTTACCCTGATATCCTTCAACATTTGCTTCATCCACAAGACTTGAGTGCAATTAGTTGTTGCTGCAACATACTCAGTTTCTGTAGTAGATAAAGAAATGCATGACTATTTTTTGTTGATCCATGAAACTAGTTTCTTTCCAAGAAAGAAAGCTACACCAGAAGTGCTTTTCTTGTCATCAGTATCACCTACCCAATCTGAGTCAGTATATCCACATAAAGTGAAATCATCATTTCTAGAGTACCATAAACCATATTTTGTTGTTCCTTACAAATACCAAAATATCCTCTTTAGTGCACATTCATGATTTTCTTTAGGATTAGTTTGATATCTTGAAACAATACTTATTGCTTTCATAATATCAGGTCTAGTTTGAGTTAGATATAATAGACCACCAATCATAGACTTATACATGGTCGGATTTACTGGTGTAGAAGTATCCTTGATAGATGATTTCTTACTTGTAGCCATAGGAGTACTTACCGATTTGGCATTCTCCATACCAAAAATTTTCAGCAATTCCCTTAGATTCTTAGTTTGACAGATAAAAATCCCTTTGTCAGTTTGAGTAATCTGCAAACCTAAGAAAAATTTCATCTCACCAATCATGAACATTTCAAATTCATTTTTCATAATGTTAGCAAATTCCATTCACAGTTTATCTTCTCCTCCAAAAATGATATCATCAATAAAAACTTCAATAATCAGAATATCATTATCAATGATCTTATAATATACATTACTATCAACACTGCCTTTAGAAAAACCAAGCTTCAAAAGATATTTATCCAACCTTGCATACCAAGCTCTAGGAGCCTATTTCAATCCATATAAAGATTTCTTCAATCTAAAAACCATATCTTTATCATCTGTCAGTGAAAATCCACCAGGTTGCTCAATGTAAACTTCTTCCTCAAACTCACCATTCAAAAATGCACATTTAACATCCATTTGATAAATCTTATAGTTCTTATAAGCTGCATAGGCAAGAAATAGTCTAGCAACTTCAATTCTAGCTACATATGCAAATGTCTCATCATAATCATTTCCTTCCATTTGAGAATATCCTATACAAACCAATATAACCTTGTTCCTTATAACTTTACCATCCTCATTAAGTTTCTTTCTAAAAACCCATTTAGTTCCAATAACATTCTTATTTTTAGGCCAAGAAACTAAAGACCAAGTTTCATTCTTCTCTATTTGATCTAATTCATCTTTCATAGCCTTTAACCAATGTTTATCCTTACAGCTTCAATAACAGTTGTCGGTTCAACTTGAGAAATAAGACACACCTCTTCATTTTCCATTTTTCTTCTTGTCATAACTCCCTTGTTTCTATCTCCTATAATTTGATCTTCAGAATGATTTAATCTTACATACCTTGGTGTCTTTTGAACTTCAAGTTCACTTCTCTGATCATCAGTCATAGTTGAATTTTTTGATTGTGCCGGTGTAACTGTCTCAGCTTCCTGTACCGATTGAGGCATTGTCAGTTTAGTTATGATCATGTCCACTGCCAGTCCCCTGTCATATGATATAGAATGATTTATGTACTGTTCATCCACTTTCACATTAGCACTCTCCACAATTTTCTGCAATATTTTGTTATAACATATATATGCTTTTCTCTTAATTGAATAACCAAGAAATATACCTTCATCACATCTAGGATCAAACTTTCCAATTGAATCATCCCTTTTGATATATCATTTACTTCCAAAAATTCTGAAATACTTAAGAGTAGGTGTATGTCCAAACCATAGTTCATAAGGGGTCTTATCAGTTTCTCCTTTAATGTGAACTCTGTTGAATGTGTAGACTATTGTACTCACAGCTTCTCTCCAATAGATATGAGGCAATTTGGCTTCCATCATCATAGATCTAGCTAGATCCAAAATAGTTCTATTCTTTCTTTCAACTACTCCATTTTGTTGAGGATTCCTAGGTACAGATAGCTGTCTCTTGATTCCATTTGTCTCACAATAACTTTTAAATTCACGAGAAGTGAGTTCACCGCCATGATCTGATCTTACACATTTTATTTCAATCCAATTTCTGTTTCAACCTTCACTTTAAAGATCTTTAATTTCTCAAAAGCTTCAGACTTCTCCCTTAGAAAAGTCACCCACATCATTCTAGAATAGTAATCAATAATCAACATGAAATACGTATCACCTTGAAAGCTTCTAGTCCTTGTTGGACCACATAAGTCAGTGTGAATCAAATCAAGTAAATCATTAGATTTGTCATGTATTCTCTTAAAAGAACTTATGACTTGCTTACCCAATTGACATTCCTTACATACCGGATTATGAGGCTTCACAATCTTAGGTATATCTCTAACTGCCTTAGTTGAACTGATCTTAATAATACAATCAAAATTAACATGACATAACCTCTTATTCCATAGACAACTCTCATCAATATGAGCAATCAAACATGTCTTATTACCAGTGTTCAAGTGAAAGATATTACATCCTGTCTGAATACCAGTTGCAATCTCCAAACCAATCTTGTTAATGATTTTACATTTTCTATCTTTAAACTGAAGTTGAAAACCCTTATCAACTAATTGACCAACACTCAAAAGATTATGCCTTAAACCTTCTACATAATAGACATTATCAGTGTTATGCTTATCATCCAAAGAAATAATACCTCTACCTTTGATCACACATGGCTTGTCATCTCCAAATTTGATTTGGCAGCCATTGTATTCTTGGAGGGACAAAAATTTCCTTTTATCTCTAGCCATATGATGTGAGCATCCACTATCAATTACCCATTCATCCTTACCTTCAACTTTTTCTACTAGGGCTTTTTCTTCATTCTTGATAGCTAGTTCCAGTTCATCTTCCTTCAAAGAATAGAACACCCTTTCTTTTCCATTTCTAGATCCACTAGTAGAGTCTTATGTGATAGTTTTGATACTTAATATAAGTACAGATCCAATAGCCAACAAGATGAGGGAGGGGGGTGAATCATACAAACTTAATCATCCATAAAAACATCAGATTCAACCTTGGTAACATATATTTTAGTAATATAACCAAAACTGTCAAACATGCAAACTCAAAAGCATATAAACATCATAAACCTCATAACACTAGATTTAACATGGAAACCCAAATAGGGAAAAACCACTGTGGGATTTCGGACCCACTAAGAAATATACTCTTCTAGAGTATGCTCAGTTAAAAGGAAATCCTGTTAAAGATTACAAACACATTGCTAGATGTGACCCGATTAAGGGATTTCCCTCAAATCTGTTAGGATCTTCACTTTGTTAGAAGTGACCTTGTTAAATGATTTCAAACACTCAATCAGAATGTCACCTTGCTAGAGGGTTTTACAAATAAGACTGTTAAGTCCACTCGATTAAGAGATTTTTTGTCACTTTCACAAAATAACAGTAATAAAAATCTATCTGCAACTTCACATCTAAAATGTTAAAGCAGATTCCTATTTGTTCAATACAATCTAGACATAGAACTAATCTTGTCTATTTGTTGGGCTTCTATACTCTGTTATTCAAATAGGTCTTCAAGCTTTTGTGCTCGGTAATCACTATGTAGCATCCCTGTGCATACACTTGCCCGCATACATTGTTTATCAATAGTTTCCTATTTATAAACAATTAGGTAACCACTTAATCTCCCTGATCACATTTCCCATGATCAATCAGAGCCATTAAATCTTCGATCTTGTCCAGGTTCAATGCATCTTTCGATCTGAAAATGTTTTAACCCGCCTAGGAACTTGCATATATTTCTTGGACCTTGTGCCAGGGTATTGCGGTTCAATCTGAGCTATAGATCTTCATGTCAACTTTCCATTGCCTTAGATTCATTAACAAACTTCATCCATGACTCATCAATCAATTAATCAGTTCCAGCTCATCAACTTCCTTCATTAAATAACGCATGTAAACATTTAATGCATTCTGTTATAGCTCAGTTACAACTCGGTAACAACTCAGTTATAACTCAGTGAATACTAAACTTCACTCGGTAGACATTCCACCTTCATTAACCGATAGCGATAACCTTAGGGTTTATCGACTAGGTTCCTTAGGGTTTACCAACTAGGTTCTTTGCTTGATAACATAGTATAGTATTAACCTTTACAATTTACAACATATGTATGATGTTAAAACAATCTAAAACATCATGATCTCATCATTGTCTGACTCGGTAATAGTTTCTCATTGAATACCTTATTCATCTCCTTATTCATCATATTCTTTCATGTGTCTTTTAACGACATCTTTATACTCTTTAAATCATACTTCTCAAGATATGGCAACATCATACTGAATTAGAAAATCAATTTCTTGACATCAATGACAAAATAATAATATCAAGACAGTAAAACATCCTTAATCAGTTATATCCATAATCAGCAAAAACCTTCTCAATATCCTTATGAAATGCCAACAATCTTTCATTTTCTGTTATAATGCAATATTGCCAACAATCTCCCCCTTTGGCATTGATGGAAAAACCAATTGATTTGACCTTAAAAGATTCAGATTGCTGTGATTCTGAAATGCTAAAATGCTCTCCCCCATACATTAGACTTCTCCTCTATTTTTCTCCTCTATTTTCTTTCCAATCTCGAGTCTTCTCTCAGTCTTCTCCCCTTTATAGTAGTCTTCTCCCCCTTTGACAACAATGCCAAAAAGTAAAGAACTAAAACATAATTTCTTCCTGTATGAAGTGATTTCCTGCTGTTGTGTATCAATTCAATCTCGGTCAAAGCATTTTGTCTTCAATTCCTGTTCTCTGTAATATTTCCTATAATAATTCCTTTACACCTTTAGAAAACATCCTAAAGTGTATAAATCAGCATCAACTCCCAAAAAGATATTCGATAGAGTCATCGGATTGATTCTTTCACCGAACTCGGTCAGTGAGTAGAAGATAGGGGTAGGACCCCTAACTTACTTTTGAGATATTCAAAAGTGTCCCTTGGTAGTGGCTTGGTGAAGATATCTGCTATTTGTTCCTTTGTGCTAACGTATTCCAACACCACTTTCTTCTCTTGAGCTTCTTCTCTAAGATAATGATATTTTATAGGGATGTGCTTTGTCTTAGAGTGCATAACAGGACTCTTTGAAATATTAATGGCACTAGTATTGTCACAGAATATAGTTACTGGCTCGGTAACTTTCTCATTTGTACCTTCCAATAGTTGTTTGATCCATGCAATGTTGGTACAATTCAATGTTGCAGCAACGTATTCAGCTTCTGCTATTGACTGTGAAACACATCCTTGTTTCTTGCTAAGCCAACTCACTATTCTTCCTCCTAAAAAGAAAGCTCCTCCACTTGTTCTTTTTCTATCATCAATGTTGCCTACCCAATCAACATCAGTATAAACTTTTAAATCAAAATCATTTCCTTTCTGATATACTAATACATAATCCTTAGTGCCTTTCAAGTATCTAAAAATTCTTTTGATTGTTGTCATGTGTGTTTCCTTAGGATCTGCAAAGAATCTTGCAACTATTCCTACTGCATGTGCTATATCTGGTCTGATGTGAACAACATATTGTAGCTTTCCAATCATGGATTAGTAAAGTGTCTCATCAACAGATGCAGATTCATCATTCTTTGATAATTTATAGTTGGTAGTCATAGGAGTACTTACTGTTTTTGAATCCTCCATTCCAAATTTCTTCAAGATTTCCTTTATGTACTTGGATTGAGTAATGAAAATCTCATTTTTCATTTGCAATATCTGTAAACCTATAAAATACTTTATCTCACCGATTAATGACATCTCAAATTCTTTGCTCATTTCATTTCCAAAGTTTTTGCATAAAGAGTCATTTCCACAAAATATAATATCATCAACAAATATGGTTGAGATCAGTATTCCGTTTTCATCATTCTTCATGTACATATTGTTGTTCTCACTTGTCCTTATAAAACCAATCTTAATCAAATAAGAGTGCAATCTTTCATAACATGCTCTAGGTGCTTGTTTCAAACCATATAAAGCTTTGTTCAATTTACATACCTGATCTTTATTATTGTCTTCAACAAATCCTTCAGGTTGTTCAATAAAAACTTCTTCTTCTAATATTCCATTCACAAATGCAGATTTGACATCCATTTGATATACCTTGAAATTTTTGAAAGTAGCATAGGCCAACAATGTTCTTACTCCTTCAAGTCTAGCAACAGGTGCAAAAGTTTCACCATAATCAATTCCTTCTTCTTGAGCATAACCTTTGCAAACTATTCTCGCTTTGTTTTGAATGACCTCTCCTTTTTCATTTAGCTTGTTTCTGAAAATCCACTTTGTACTGATTACATTTTTGTCCTTTGGTCTTGGGATTAGTGTCCATGTGTCATTCTTCTTCATTTGATTAATCTCTTCTGTCATAGCATTTATCCAATCTTCACTGTTAAATGCCTCTTTCACTATTCTCAGTTCAAATTCAGATATCAAACATGTGTTCTGTCTCAGTTTGTTCCTTGTCATCACTGGATCATCCTTATCTCCTATAATCTGACTAGGTGCATGATGTCTTCTAACATACTTGGCTAATACAGGCTCGGTAGGCTCTGTATGATCTTCTTCATCACTCGGTAACTGGATATTCTCTTCATTTTCTTCAACAGTCTTCTTGGTAAGACTTCTCGGTTGAACATAGACAAATTAATCATAGTCTTCTGGTTCCTTGGAATTTCCTTCATCTTCTACAAATTCATCAATTTTCACATTTGCACTTTCTACTATTTTGTTAGATGATTTGATCAGACATTTAAATGCTTTGCTTCTAGAAAAATAACCTAGAAATGTTCCTTCTTTACTTTTCTGATCAAACTTGCCATTTCTATCATCTTTATGAACATAGCATCTACTTCCAAAGATTTTAAAATAACTAACATTAGGTTTCTTATCATACTAGATTTCATATGGTTTCTTCAAAGTACCTTTCTTCAATTGAACTCGGTTCAAGGTGTAAACAACAATGCTTATTGCTTCTCTCCAAAATGTTTGTGGCACCTTCTTTTCAATCATCGGTGTTCTAGCACAATCCACAATAGATCTGTTTCTTCTCTCAGCTATTCCATTCTGCTGTGGAGTTCTCGGTGCAGAGACTTGTCTTTTAATACCATGATTATTGCAAAATAAGTTGAACTCATCAGATGTGAACTCTCCTCCTCTATCTGATCTAAGACATTTCAGTTGTCTTCCTGTTTCATTTTCAACTCTTGCCTTGTAGCATTTAAACATTTGAAAAGCTTTTGATTTTTCTTTTAAAAACATTACTGACATCATCCTTGAATAGTCATCCACAAATAATATGAAATATTTATCACCATAATAACTTTGAACTTTCATAGGACCAAAAAGATCAGTGTGCACTAGATCTAAAATTCCCTTAGAAGTGTAAGACTTACCTGTAAAGCTTGATCTTATCATCTTACCCATCTACCTTTTATGCCATAACCAGGTATCATCTATCTTTGCATGCAAACACTTATTCCGAGTTGAGTCAAGGTGAAATGTGTTACCTTTTGTTTGTGTCCCGATAGTAGCTAACTTTCCATTCTTGTCATGAACTTTGACAATTCCCTTCTGAAATTCTATTCGGTAACCTATGTTGTTTAGCTGTGCTACACTCAACAAATTGTATTTCAAACCTTCAACCCAATAAACATCATTTCATCTTGCATTATCAAGAAGTGTTATAGATCCTTTACCTTTTACCACACATGGTGCATCATTACCAAATCTGACATAGCCTCCATCATAATCTTCTAATATAAAAAACTTGTGTTTATCTCCTGTCATATGATGTGAGCATCCACTATCTATAATCCAAGAATCATTAGTGTTTATGTGAGATATTAGGGATTTTTCTTCATATCTTTCTTCATCTGATCCATCTTTGATAGCCACATAAACTACTTCCTCTGTATCAGTCTCATCTGATTTATCATCATTAGATTCCTCATCAGCTATTAGGCATGTCTTTCTATCTCTTCTTTTGAAGTCTCGGTGTCCTCTGTAATGATTATCTTTCTGTCTATCATCTCGGTAATCTCTCTTTTCAATAGAATCTTTGTCAGGATAGTTAGAAGCCATATGTCCTATCTTATCACAATTGAAACATTTCAAAGGTAGTTTTCCTTTATACTTACCTTTGCCTCTCGATAACCTTTTGGCTAATAGTGCTTCAAACTCTTCTTGCTTTCTGATTTCCTCATACAGTTTGTGTACCACCTCCATGTTCTTATGAAATCTTTCACTTGCTCCACTATGATCTCCTTCAGAGTACTTATACTTTCTTTCATTGTAATCATTAGATTCATCAAGATGAAAATAACTAAATGCAGATTCAACTTTATTTACCGAAGATCCACTGTTATCAAAATTACTTAACTCAAATGCATGTAGCTTACCAATAGTAGCATCTAAAGAAACTGAAATATTAGGTATAGACCTCAATTCATTGATTGCAGATACTCAGATTGCATAAGCTAGTAGAAGGGTTCTTAACAACTTACTTGTTATATCCTTTTCTTCAATAGTTCCACCTGCTCCTTTGATTTGATTGACAGTCTCCTTTAGTCTTGTACTATATTGAGTTATGTTCTCACCTTCATTCATCCTCATAGATTCAAGTTGTCCTCTTAGACTATCTACTTTTTCTCTTTGAACATGTTCATCTCCTCCATATACTGATATGAGCTTATCCCACATTGCCTTTGCATCATTGCAGCCTTCTAGATCATTAAACTCTGAATCGGTCAATGTAGATGTTATTTCAATCATTGCTTGAATATGTTCTTGCTTTGCCTTTATCTCTTCCATAGTCAATGGATAGGTGCTCAGTGTAACAAAATCATTCTCTAGATAGTATACAACATATTCTCCAACTCTTGATAAATGTAGCTTCATCATTTTCTGCCATGTAGAGAAACTTGACTTGTTCAGCTTCAGTGCATCCCTCTTATACATCTTTGGATCTTTAACTCAAGTGCCTTTAAACTTTCCTTCTAGATTCCAAAGCTTTGATACCAATTGATAGTTCTGATACTTAATTTAAGTACAGATCCAATAGCCAACAAGATGAGAGGGGGGGGGTGAATCATACAAACTTAATCATCCATAAAAACATCAGATTCAACCTCGGTAACATATATTTTAGTAATATAACCAAAACTGTCAAACATGCAAACTCAAAAGCATATAAACATCATAAACCTCATAACACCAGATTTAACGTGGAAACCCAAATAGGGAAAAACCACTGTGGGATTTCAGACCCACTAAGAAATATACTCTTCTAGAGTATGCTCGGTTAAAAACAATGCCTGTTAAAGATTAAAAACACATTGCTAGATGTCACCCGGTTAAGGAATTTCCCTCAGATCTGTTAGGATCTTCACTTTGTTAGAAGTGACCTTGTTAAATGATTTCAAACACTCAATCAGAATGTCACCTTGCTAGAGGGTTTTAAAAATAAGACTATTAAGTCCACTCGGTTAAGAGATTTTTTGTCACTTTCACAAAATAACAGTAATAAAAATCTATCTGCAACTTCACATCTAAAATGCTAAAGCAGATTCCTATTTGTTCAATACAATCTAGACATATAACTAATCTTGTCTATATGTTGGGCTTCTATACTCTGTTATTCAAATAGGTCTTCAAGCTTCTGTGCTTGGTAATCATTATGTAGCATCCCTATGCATACACTTGCCCACATACATTGTTTATCAACAATTTCCTATTTATAAACAATTAGGTAAAAGCTTAATCTCCTTGATCACATTTCCCATGATCAATCATAGCCATCAGATCTTCAATCTTTTCCAGGTTCAATGCATCTTTCGATCTGAAAACATTTTACCCTTCCTAGGAACTTGCATATATGTCTTGGAACTTGTCCCAGGGTATTACAGTTCAATCTAAGCCGTAGATCTTCGTGTCGACTTTCCTTTGCCTTAGATTCATTAAAAAACTTCATCCACAGCTCACCAATCATTTAATGAGTTCCATCTCATCAGCTTCCTTCATTAAATAATGCATGTAAACATTTAATGCATTCTGTTATAGCTCGGTTACAACTCGATAACAATTGATAACTCAATGATGAACCACTAGTACCAAACTGGTACTGAGAGGAGGGGGGTGAATCAGTACAAACACAAATACAGTCCAAAACTAGTTTGACAGCAAATACTCCAAATGACTGACAAACAGGGATACAGGTAAAACAAAGTGCAACCGGTAACATCCAGTATAGCTCAATTAGTCATGAATCGGTCACTCGATAAGCTTTCCTCTTAGATCAATACTAAAGTATCATTATATTCTCATGCATAAACAATTAAACTTAACCATCAGATCTTCACAACATTGAGTTCAATATGTTTTATAGATAGGCATAAAACATAGAACCTTCATGTGCTTAACAGGTAAAACAAAGTATCACAAGACAAAAGCATTTCACATGACACACATATTTTTCATGTGGAAACCCAACTGGGAAAAACCACGGTGGGGATGAATACCCACAAGCTGCTTTTTGAACTCTTTTGAAGTCCACCCTATTAGGAGCCTTGTCCGGTTAAGGACATTACAATAGGTTCTAGTAGGAACTGATCCTATTAGGGATCACTCAGTTAAGGGATACCCGGTTAAGGGTTAAACTTGGTAGGGTCACCTTGTTAGAGGATTTCAAGAACTCAATAGCTGAAAGGATCTCCTAAGCTCTCTAGCTTCTTAGAACTCATTAGCCTCAAGTTACCCGGTTAAGGGATTTGAATCAAGCCGGTTAAGACCACCTGATTTAAGGGATTTTGAATCAAGCCAGTTAAGGCTACCCTGTTAGGGGATTTTACAACTGTTGAAGTGGTTAGAGATCAACAAGTATTACAATGATCTATTAACAGCACTCAATGCTAATGCAAATCTATTTAGGCTCCTCTTTTCCTTCTGCACATTCACTTTGTAGGTATCTCTTCTCTCCTTTGGTCTGGCAAGAATCACGTATCACTTCCCTTGGATACATACTCACAACTTTTGCCAACAACCTCAAAAAGAAACACAACATCGACCTTATAGGAAACATTAAGGTCGGTAGCAAAAACCCTAAACCCTAAACCTCTTAGGTTAAGCAATTTAGACGGTTTGATCCTGACCGTTGAATCATACTACATTAAATGCAACAATCTTGAATTGATCTCAAGACATTCTCCATCATCCATTATCCACCGATTTCATGGTAATTGATAACCCATCACGCGTTATCACCATTTGACAGACTTCGCACATTCCTGAGGTAGATAGGAATAGTCATCTTCATGCAAGATCCTTCATGCACATAGAGCTTACGTGGCAACATGATCTATCCTCCATCATACTGCTAACTCATCACATAGAGATCACCAATTGAGTCAAACAGACTTGAGGTACTCCAACCGAAAATCCTGAAGTGGAAGCTACCTCCCAACCGGTAGTCATACAATGCTTCCATATGCCGGTTCCCATAACTACATGCCGGTTCACTTTGAAAAAATATGCCGCTTCACTTTGGCATATAAACTGGTTCATACAAATGCCAGTTCCTCTCTCTCTTCACTTATCGCATGTGCCGGTTCACACTATGTCTCATATTGACATCAATGACAACATACAATATCATTATGTCTTCACACTATGTCTCATATTGACATCAATGACAACATACAATATCATTATGTCTTCATGCTGGTTCACATAATGCCAACAATCTCCCCCTTTGGCATTGATGGTAATATACAAAAGATATCTTCTTTGCTTCACATCTTCTCCCCATTTGCTGTAGATATCTTTTTGCTTCACTCCTTCTCCCTCTTTGACAAGAATGCCAAAGTGGAGGTACAATCATCACTGTTTCATCATGCTACTCCCCCTGAGGAGTAGCATCCTTCAACACACCAATCAACCAAAAATTTGTCTTTCCAATACTTGACTGATGTGGAACAATCACTTTTAGTTCACCTCCTGAAGGGGCAATACCCCTAATTCACCTCTCAAATGCACAAATGTTGTCTTTGGGAGAGGCTTGGTGAATATGTCTGCTAACTGCTCCTTACTGGACACATGCTCCAGTGCAATCTCTTTATTCTGAACCTTTTCCCTCAAGAAATGATACTTAAGCTCAAAATGCTTGGTTCTAGAATGTAAAACCAGATTCTTTGTTATATTGATAGCACTTGTGTTATCACAGAATATGCTTACCGGTTTAGATACAGGTATCTTGAAGCCTTCCAGTACATGCTTCATCCAGATTGTTTGAGTGCAGTTCATGAAAGCTGCAACATACTCTGCTTCCGCTGTAGACTGAGAGATACAACTCTGCTTTTTACTCATCCATGAGACTAGTCTACCACCAAGAAAGAATGCACCACCAGTTGTGCTTTTTTGGTCATCCACATTACCTGACCAATCAACATCTATGAACACTTTTAGATTGAAATTATTGGTGTATGGGTACCACAATCCATAGTCAACTGTTCCCTTCAGATACCTAAGAATCCGCTTGACTGCAATCAAGTAAGATTCTCTTGGACTCTTTTGGAATCTTACAGTAATGCCAACTGCATGTGCAATATCCTGTCTACTATGCACGACATAATGCAACTTACCAATCATTGATTGGTATTCCTTCTCATCAACCAGTGCGGAATCATCCTCTTTTGTCAATTTGCAACCGGTCACCATCAGTGTACCAACCAGTTTGCTATCTTCCATGCCAAAAGTCTTCAACACCTCTTTGACATATTTGGACTGAGTGATGAAGATTCCATCTTCCATCTACTGGATCTACAGTCCAATGAAGAACTTAATCTCCCCTATGAGTGACATCTCAAAATCTTTCTTCATGTCATTAGCAAACTCATGACTCATCTTGTCATCTCCACCAAAGATGATGTCATCAACAAAAACTTCACAGATCAGGATCTGATCTCCTTTAGGCTTCAAGTAGATATTGCTATCTTCATTTGCTCTCTCAAATCCAATCTTCATAAGATGGGAATGTAGGCGCTCATACCATGCCCTAGGTGCTTGCTTTAGACCATATAATGCTTTATGTAGCCTACATACCATGTCACTGTCTTCAGATAGGGCAAACCCATCCGGTTGCTCAATATACACCTCCTCTTCAAGTACACCATTTAGGAATGCATATTTTACATCCATTTGATATACCTTGAATCTCTTAAAAGTTGCATATGCAAGAAGCATACGAACTCCTTCAAATCTGGCTATAGGAGAAAAGGTTTCCCCATAGTCTTCTCCTTCTTCTTGAGCATATCCTTTGCATACCAATCTGGCTTTATTCCTAATCACTGTGCCATCCTCATTCAACTTATTTCTGAACACCCATTTGGTGCCAATGACATTTTTATGCTCTGGTCTGGGTACCAAGGACCATGTACCATTTTTCTCTATCTGGTCAGGTTATTCTTCCATTGCCTTGATCCAATCTTCATCTTTATGAGCCTCTTTGAATTACTTAGGCTCAAATTCAGAGATCATACATGAGTTTTCTTTGATCTTTCTTCTAGTAAGGATTCCTGCATCCTTATCACCTATGGTCTTCTTGGGATCATGATTCAACTTGACATACCGAGGAATGGTCTTAACTGGTTCTTCTTGCTTTTCTTCTTCATCCTCATCTTCATTAGTATCAGCCTTCACCGGTTCAGGAACACTATTACTGGTACTCGGTTGACTGACAACCGGTTCCCAGAAGGTTGCAACTGGTTCATTTACAGCTTGCTCACAGCCGGTTTCCTCAGTCTTCTCAGAGGATTCATCAACTCTTACATTGATGCTTTCCATAATTCTCTGAGTCCTATTGTTGTAGTACTTGAAAGCTTTACTCTTGGTGGAATATCCTAGAAATATTCCTTCATCACACTTAGCTTCAAATTTGCCCTGATGTTCACTTCTCTTGATGTAACATTTGCTACCAAATACCTTAAAGTAGTTAACCACAGGTGTCTTACCGGTCCAATACTCATAAGGATTTTGTCCTTACCCTTTTTGATGAGTACCCGGTTCATAGTGTAGACTGCAGTGCTCACCGCTTATCTCCAAAAGGTGTGAGCTACCTTTCCTTGAATCAACATGGTTCTAGCTGCTTCAACCACCATTCGGTTATTCCTCTCTGCTAGGCCATTCTGCTATGGAGTCCGAGGGGTAGACAACTGTCTTTTGATGCCAAATTCTTCACAATACTTGTTGAATTCACTGGAAGTGAATTCCCCTCCTTGATCAGTTCTGAAACACTTGATCCTTTTACTGCTTTCCTTCTCCACTAATGCTCTGAAAGCTTTGAATTTCCCAAAAGCTTCAGACTTGTCTTTCAAGAATGTGACCCACATCATTCTTGAGTAGTCATCAGTGAGAATCATGAAGTACCTATCACCCTGCACACTTCTAGTTTTCGTAGGGACCACATAAATCAGTATGCACAAGATCAAGCAAGTTGTCAGCAGTGAAAGATTTACCTTTAAAGGTTGAGGAAGACATTTTCTCCAATTGACATTCTCTACACAAGGTATTATCTGGTTTGCTCAGCACCGGCAACCCTCTAACTACCTTGATCTTACTAGCCTTCACAATGTTATCAAAGTTCACATGGCAGAATCTCCTATGCCATATCCAGCTATCGTCAAGCTTAGCCATAAGACATGTACTTATATTTGCATTCAGATGAAATAGGTTACCTTTAGTCTGCATGCCGGTGGCTACCAATTTACCATCTTTACCTTTGATTCCGCAAACTCCATTCTTGAATTACAGAGTGAGGCAACTGTCATTTAGCTGGGCAACACTTAGAAGGTTGTGTCTAAGACCATCAACCCAGTACACATTGTCAGCACTAATCTTTCCATTCAAAGAGATGGACCCTCTACCTTTGACCATGCATGGTGCATCATTGCCAAAGTGAACCACACCACCATCATACTCCTCTAAGGATAGAAACTTGCTCCGGTCACCAGTCATATGGTGAGAACAGCCACTGTCAATGATCCACTCATTGGAATCATCAAACCGGGAGACAAGAGCCTTCTTGTCTACGGCATCTTCCTTTACAGCAACAAACACAATGTCTTCATTCTCTTCATCTTCTGATTCCTCATCTATGACACCTTCATCAACTGCCACAAAATAATTTCTCTGGTTTCCTCCTTTGAATTTCTTGAACCTTTCCGATTTACCCTTGTTGTCACTATTAGGATAGTTCATAGCAATATGTCCTATCCAGTTACAGGAGAAACATTTCAAAGGTAGCTTACCTTTGTATTTACTAGTTCCTTTTGAGAATTTCCAAACAAGAAGTGCTTCAAATTCCATCAGAAACTCTTCATCCTTCATTTCTCTGCTCTGATTAGGTTCCCCACTAGTGCTAGCCTCTTTTCCTTTTCTGGAAGGTATAGCAGAGGCTCTAAAAGTTGATTCTGTCTTTTGAACACTACCATCAAAACTATTCATCTCATAGGCTATCAACTTGGCTATGATGGAGTCCAAGGATGCCTTAGACTTGTATATTGATCTCAACTCCTGAATAGCAGCAACCCTTATTGCATAGACTGGCAACAGGGATCTCAGTACTTTGCTTACCATAGTGGAATCTTCTATTTTGCCACATGCACTCTTTATTTCTCCAACAATTGTTTTGATTCTTATTCCATATTACTGAATGGTCTCTCCTTCAACCATCCGCATGTCTTCAAACTTCCCTCTCATGCTCTCTTCCTTAGCTTGTTTTACATGTTCATCACCACCATAGATATTTTCAAGAGCATCCCATACCTCTTTGGGATTTGCCTTGTCCTTAACATCAATAAACTCAATGTCAGATAGACTACTGATGAGGGCTTCCATGACTTGCCCATTTTCTTGTATCTCTCTCTTTTGGTCATCGGTGAGAGTACCAGTAGGAACAACATATACATTTTCAATATAACTCCAGTGTTGAACACCCATGCTTTTGATGAATATCTTCATCTTGTCTTTCCATATACCAAAATTTTCCCTATTAAACTTTGGACCTTCCCTCTTCATCATTTGACTAGGATCTTTTCCTCAAGCGGTTAGGTTTACAACATAGAGGACCTAGAGATGCTCTGAGAGGGGGGGGTGAATCAGTACAAACACAAATACAGTCCAAAACCGGTTTGACAGCAAATACTCCAAATGACTGACAAATAGGGATACTGGTAAAATAGAGTGCAATCAGTAACATTCAGTACAACTCAATCAGTCATGAACTGGTCACTCAATAAGCTTTCCTCTTAGCTCAATACTACAGTATCATTATATTCTCATGCATAAACAAGTAAACTTAACCATTAGATCTTCATAACAGTGAGTTCAATATGTTTTATAGACAGGCATAAAACATAGAACCTTCATGTGCTTAATAGGTAAAACAAAGCATCACAAGACAAAAGCATTTCACATGACACACATATTTTTCATGTGGAAACCCAACTGGGAAAAACCACGGTGGGGATGAATACCCACAAGTTGCTTTTTGAACTCTTTATAAGTCCTCTCTATTAGGAGCCTTGTCCAGTTAAGGACATTACAATAGGTTCTGGTAGGAACCGATCCTGTTAGGGATCACCCAGTTAAGGGATACCTGATTAAGGGTTAAACCCGGTAGGGTCACCTTGTTAGATGATTTCAAGAACTCAATAGCTGAAAGGATCTCCTAAGCTCTCTAGCTTCTCAAAACTCATTAGCCTCAAGTTACCTGGTTAAGGGATTTGAATCAAGTCAGTTAAGACCACCTGATTTAAGGGATTTTGAATCAAGCCAGTTCAGGCTACCCTGTTAGGGGATTTTACAACTGTTGAAGTGGTTAGAGATCAATAGGTATTACAATGATCTGTTAACAACACTCAATGCTAATGCAGATCCATTTAGGCTCCTCTTTTCCTTCTACACATTCACTTTGCAGGTATCTCTTCTCTCCTTTGGTCTGGCAAGAATCACGTATCACTTCCCTTGGATACATACTCACAACTTTTGCCAACAAACTCAGAAAGAAACACAACATTGACCTTATAGGAAACATACAAGTTGGTAGCAAAAACCCTAAACCCTAAACCTGTTAGGTTAAGCAATTCAGACAATTTGATCCTGACCATTGAATCATACTGCATTAAATGCAACAATCTTGAATCGATCTCAAGACATTCTCCATCATCCATTCTCCACCGATTTCATGGCGGCTGATAACCCATCACGCATTATCACTGTTTGACAAACTTCGCACATTCCCGAGGTAGATAGGAATAGTCATCTTCATGCAAGATACTTCACGCACATAGAGCTTATGTGGCAACATGATCTATCCTCCATCATACTGCTAACTCATCACACAGAGATCACTGATTGAGTCACACAGACTTGAGGTACTCCAACTGGAAATCTTGAAGTGGAAGCTACCTCCCAACCGGTAGTCATACAATGCTTCCATATGCCGGTTCCCATAACTACATGCCGATTCACTTTGAAAAAATATGCCGCTTCACTTTGGCATATAAACCTGTTCATACAAATGCTGGTTCCTCTCTCTCTTCACTTATCACATGTGCTGGTTCACACTATGTCTCATATTGACATCAATGACAACATACAATATCATTATGTCTTCACACCATGTCTCATATTGACATCAATGACAACATACAATATCATTATATCTTCATGCCAGTTCACATAATGCCAACAACAACTCAGTTATAACTCGGTGAATACTAAACTTCACTCGGTAGACATTCCGCCTTCATTAACCGATAGCGATAACCTTAGGGTTTACCGACTAGGTTCTTTGCTTGATAACATAGTATAGTATTAACCTTTACAATTTACAACATATGTATGATGTTAAAACAATCTAAAACATCATGATCTCATCATTGTCTAACTCGGTAATAGTTGCCCATTGAATACCTTATTCATCTCCTTATTCATCATATTCTTTCCTATGTCTTTTACCGACATCTTTATACTCTTTAAATCACACTTCTCAAGATATGGCAACATCATATTGAATTAGAAAATCAATTTCTTGACATCAATGACAAAATAATAATATCAAGACAGTAAAACATCCTTAATCAGTTATATCCATAATCATCAACAACCTTCTCAATATCCTTATGAAATGCCAACAATCTTTCATTGTCTGTTATAATGCAATATTGCCAACATTATGCCAATTCATCTCCAGAGTCATCAGTTGCTCCTCCCTCATCTGATATGTAGCATTGTTTACTTTTCTTGAATCTATATCTGTTCTGGTTAGGCTTAAAAGACTTCTTAACTCTTTCCTCAAACCTCACATTCCTTTCAGGATATCTAGATGCAAAATGACCAATCTTATTACATGCAAAACATTTTAAAGGTGCTTTTCATTCATACTTACTTCTAGTTGTTCCTTTAGGTATTCATCTAGCAAATAAGGCTTCAAGTTACTGAAGTTCTTCATCTTCTTTCCTCATGTCTTCCAATTCTTTTGCATATAGGGATTTCCAGTCACTTTTGCTGGTAGATATTGATGATTATGCATGAAAAGAAGGTTCAGACTTTACAACTCCAAAAGATCCAAATTCTTCAATCTCAAAAGTAGATAATTTCCCAATTAGAATGTCTCTATTAGTTGAGGTGTTTTCCATTGTTCTTACCTCATTATTGCAGTTGTCTTCATCTTGTAAGCCGGTGGAAGGGCTCTCAAGACTTTGGAAACTATTTCATCTTCATTTAGAAATCCTCCACAATATTGAATTCCCATAACAATCTCATTTACTCTTTTCATAAACACAACAATTATTTCATTATCTTCCATTTTCAAGTTTTTATATCTTACTCAGTAACCAACAAGTTTAGTAATTTTGACAGTAGGGTCACCTTCATTTAGAGTTTTCAATTTGTCCCACATAACCTTAGCTGATGATTTGTCAGTCAATCCCATAATTTTCTGATCAGTAAGTGCACACAAGAGGGTTTCTCTAGCTCTGTAATCATTTTCAATATTCTTATCTAGATCTAGAATAGCAGGATTGTTAGATGCCGGATCGTAAGGTGTGCATCCTTTCTCAGTGATCTCCCAAATATCCTTTCCAAGACATCTAAGATGAGTCTCCATTCGAATTTTTAATATCCTATAATTTGTTCCATCAAGCTTAGGGATTCCTCTTCTAAAAATAGTTGTTGGTGGATTAGTTGCCATAGGATCTACCTCAAGCAGTTAAGCTTCTGCAAAAGAGGACCAAAGCTTTGATAACAATTGTTAGGATAATTGGTGAACAACTAAGAACATACATATGCCAATAGGAACAGATACCAGTAAACAATACAACTTAACAATTAACCAGATAATCAATGCAAGGCAACCATACCACATAACACCATGATTTGTATGTGGAAAACCTAGAAAGGAAAAAACCATGATGGGAAGCCTACCCATAGGCAGATGATACTTTTGTAGAAAGTATGTGTTATAATGAGGGGCCTGCACTTGCAGGAAGGCACACTGCCTAGAGCGTACTGCTCATTACAAAAGAGTCTCACTGCCTATAGAGAGGCTACAACCATCTCAATATAAATGGACAACAATCCAATAGAGTGAACTGCTTGAAATAGCATCTACCATGCCTGATTATAGTCCCGGTTAAGCTTAGTGCCGAAGGACTAAATCCTCTTCTCAATCCAATTCAAACACCAATGATTGACCAACTCCTCTACTTGATTGATATTATAATATTCGCACATTACATTGCTTGATCATGACCTTTCCAATAACCATGATACTTTACAAATAATTTCTACCTCTTATTTATACAAACCCTAAGGCCTAAACCAATTAGGTCGGCCACCTAAAGATATTACAATAAGATCATTACATAATTCCATTTACAATGATATGCCATGTCCTCTTAAGACCAAAACAATAATAACAAATCCATAAATCATCTTGAATCATCCCGGTAACATGTAGAGTACATGTTAGCATGATATTGGTCCATAACCTAGATAGGTACCGGACCTATTTTGGGTCCACCACGCTAAAGAAATGTCTTCAAGTAGTTGAATCATGATCTAAGAACATCTTCAGTATCCTAAAATCCATGAAGAAGCTGCACCAACACCAATTATGCATCCTGTCAAAATTCCTCAATGAAATCTCTGCCAGTAAAGCTTTAAACCAGTGTCAGTAAGGGTTTACCAAAGTGTATGATAGCATCCGATTACCAAGCCAATACCAACATGCCAGAAGTGTCCAACATATAGTCTCTTCTATCAGTAACACTAGATCTATCGGTAACTAAAACTTGTCTGTCGGTAACCAACTAAAACAGCTAGTGTTGACATCAATGCAGCACATAATCAATTCATCCATAATGCCAACAATCTCCCCCTTTAGCATTGATGGAAACACTAGATGTGAAAAACATCTAAGTATGAAGAAATGCCAAACAAGTCTCCCCCTATGAATGATATCTCTTTAAGGTTTTGAATGATTTTTCACATTACTATCACTTCCCCTTTGACATCAATGCCACTAATCTGACAAAAATATCAAAGCAATGATATAAACCTCTAGATATCAAAGCTCACTACTCCCCCTGAGTGGTGGCACCACCTATCAATGTCGAAATGAATAATGTCTCTAATAATACATGTCGTATTGATGACAAACTTCATCAATCAAGTCTCTACAGGAAGGGTAGAAACCCCTAACCTGTTTCTCAAATACTCAAATGATTCCTTAGACAATAGTTTAGTGAATATGTCTGCAATTTGTTCTTTAGAGTTCACATAAACCGTTTTGACTTCCTTTGCTTCAACCTTGTCCTTCAAAAAGTTATACTTTATTGAAATATGCTTAGTCTTATAGTGAAATACCAGATTATTGGACATGTCAATAGCTACAGAGTTATCACAGTAGATAACTACCAGTTCACTACAATTTACCCTAATATCCTTCAACATTTGCTTCATCCACAAGACTTGAGTGCAATTAGTTGTTGCTACAACATACCCAGCTTCTACAGTAGAAAAAAAATGCATGACTGTTTTTTGTTGATCCATGAAACCCGTTTCTTTCCAAGAAAGAAAGCTCCACCAGAAGCATTTTTATTGTCATCAGTATCACCTAAGTATATGCACATAAAGTGAAATCATCATTTTTGGACTACCATTAACCATAAACTGTTGTTCCTTGCGAATACCAAAATATCATGTTTACTGCACATTCATGATTTTCTTTAGGATTACTTTGATATCTTGAAACAATACTTACTACATTCATAATATCAGGTCTAGTCTGACTTAGATATAACATACCACCAATAAAAAACTTATACCTTGTCAGATTATCGGTGTAGAAGTATCCTTTATAAATAATTTCTCACTTGTATCCATAGCAGTACTTACCGGTTTGGAATTCTCCATACCAAACTTTTTCAACAATTCCCTCAGATACTTAGTTTGACAGATAAAAATCTCTTTGTCAGTTTGAGTAATCTGCAAACCTAAGAAAAATTTCATCTCACCAATCATGGACATTTCAAATTCATTTTTCATGATGTTAGCAAATTCCATGCACAATTTATCTTCTCCTCCAAAAATGATATCATCAACAAAAACTTCAATAATCAGAATATCATTATCAGTGATCTTATAATATAGATTAATATCAACACTCCCTTTAGTAAAACCAAGCTTCAAAAGGTATTTATCCAACCTTGCATACCAAGCTTTAGGAGCCTTTTTCAATCCATATAAATCTTTCTTCAATCTACAAACCATATCTTTATCATCTGTCAGTGAAAATCCACCAGGTTGCTCAATGTAAACTTCTTCCTCAAACTCACCATTCAAAAATGCACATTTAACATCCTATTGATAAACCTTATAGTTCTTATAAGCTGCATAGGCAAGAAATAGTCTAACAGCTTCAATTCTAGCTACAGGTGCAAATGTCTCACCATAATCAATTCCTTCCATTTGAGAATATCCTATACAAACCAATATAACCTTGTTCCTTATAACTTTACCATCCTTATTCAGTTTATTTCTAAAAACCCATTTAGTTCCAATAACATTCTTATTTTTAGGCCGAGAAACTAAAGACCAAGTTTCATTCTTCTCTATTTAATCTAATTCATCTTTCATAGCCTTTAACCAATGTTTATCCTTACAACTTCAATAATAGTTGTCGGTTCAACTTGAGATATAAGACACACCTCTTCATTTGCCATTTTTCTTCTTGTCATATCTCCCTTGTTTCTATCTCCTATAATTTGATCTTCAGAATGATTCAATCTTACATACCTTGGTGTCTTTTGAACTTCAGGTTCACTTCTCTAATCATCAGTCATAGTTGAATTTTTTGATTGTGCCGGTGTAACTGTCTCAGCTTCCTATAATGGTTGAGGGATTGCCAGTTCAGTTATGATCATTTCCACTGCTGGTTCCCTATCATATGATATAGAATGATTTATGTACTGTTCATCCACTTTCACATTAGCACTCTCCACAATTTTCTGCAATCTTTTGTTATAACATCTATATGCTTTGCTCTTAATTGAATAACCAAGAAATATCCCTTCATCACATCTAGGATCAAACTTTCCAATTGAATCCTCTCTTTTCATATAGCATTTACTTCCAAAAATTCTGAAACACTTAACAGTAGGTGTATAACCAAACCATAGTTCATAAGGGGTCTTACTGGTTTCACCTTTGATGTGAACTTTGCTGAATGTGTAGACTTATGTACTCATTGCTTATCTCCAGTAGATATGAGGCAATTTGGCTTCCATCATCATAGATCTAGCTGCATCCAAAGTGGTTCTGTTCTTTCTTTCAACTACTCCATTTTGTTGAGGATTCCTAGGTGCAGATAGATGTCTCTTGATTCCATTTATCTCACAATAACTGTTAAATTCATGAGAAGTGAATTCACTATCATGATCTAATCTTGGACATTTTATTTTCAATCCAATTTTTGTTTCAAACTTCGCTTTAAAGATCTTGAATTTCTCAAAAGAAAAGTCACCCACGTCATTCTAGAATAGTCATCATTAATCATCATGAAATACCTATCACCTTGAAAGCTTCTAGTCCTTGCTAGACCACATAAGTTAGTGTGAATCAAATCAAGTACATCATTAGATTTATCATATATGCTCTTAAAAGAACTTCTGACTTGCTTACCCAATTGACATTCCTTACATACCAGATTATGAGGCTTCATAATCTTAGGTATATCTCTAACTGCCTTAGTTGAACCAATCTTAACAGTACAATCAAAATTAACATGACACAACCTCTTATGCCATAGCCAACTCTCTTCAATATGATAAATCAAACATGCCTTATTACCAGTGTTCAAGTGAAAGATATTAATTCCTGTCTGAATACCGGTTGCAATATCCAAACCAGTTTTGTTAATGATTTTTCATTTTCTATCTTTAAATTGAAGTTGAAAACCTTTATCAACTAATTGACCAACACTCAAAAGATTATGCCTTAAACCTTCTACATAATAGACATTATCAGTGTTATGCTTGTCATCCAAAGAAATAATACCTCTACCTTTGATCATACATGCCTTATCATCTCCAAATCTGACTGGACCACCATTGCATTCTTGTAGGGACATAAATTTTCTTTTATCTCCAGTCATATGATATGAGCATCCACTATCAATTACCCATTCATCCTTATCTTCAACCTTTGCTGCTAGAGCTTTTTCTTCATTCTTGATAGCTGGTTCTGGTTCATCTTCCTCCAAAGAATAGAAAACCCATTCTTTTTCATTTCTAGATCCACTAGGGGAGTCTTCTGTCGATTCATCTCTAGAGTCATCAGTTACTCTTTCCTCATATGCTATGTAGCATTGTTTACTTTTCGTGAATCTCTTTCTATTCTAGTTAGGCTTAAAATATTTTTTAACTCTTTCCTCAAACCTTGCATTCCTTTCAGGACATCTAGATGCAAAATGACCAATATTATTACATGCAAAACATTTAAAAGGTGCTTTTCCTTCATACTTACTTCCAGATGGTCCTTTAGGTATTCATCTAGCAAATAAGGCTTCAAGTTGCTCAATTTCTTCATCTTCTTTCCTCATGTCTTCCAATTCTTTTTCATATAGGGATTTCTAGTCACTTTTGCCGATAGATGTTGATGATGATGCGTGAAAAATAGGTTCAGACTTTACAACTCCAGAAGATCCAATTCTTCAAGCTCAAAAGTAGATAATTTCCCCATTAGAATGTCTCTGTTGACTGATTTGTTTGCCATTGTTCTTAAATAATTAATTGCAGTTGCCTTCATCTTGTAAGCCGGTGGAAGGGTTCTCAAGAATTTGGAAACTATTTCAACTTCACTTAGAAATCCTCCACAACATTGAATTCCCATAACAATCTCATTTACTCTTTACATAAACACAACAATTCTTTCATTATCTTCCATTTTCAAGTTTTCATATCTTACTCGATAACCACCAAGTTTAGAAATTTTGACAATAGGGTCACCTTCATTCAGAGTTTGCAATTTTTCCCACATAACCGGAGCCGACGATTTGTCAGTCAATCCTATAATTTGTTGACCAGTAAGTACACACAAGAGGGCTTCTCTAGCTCTGCAATCACTTTCAATATTCTTATCCAGATTTGCAGAAGCAGGATTTCCAAATGTCGTGTCATAAGGTGTGTATCATTTCTCAGTGATCTCCCAAATATCCTTGCCAAGACATCTAAGATGAGTCTCGATTTGAATTTTCCATATCCCATAATTTGTTACACCAAGCTTAGGGATTCCTATTCAGAAAAATAGTTGTCAGTAGATTAGTTGCCATAGGATCTACCTCAAGTGGTTAAGCTTCTTCAAAAGAGGACCAAAGATTTGATACCAATTGTTAGGATAATTGATGAACAACTAAGAGGGGGGCAGGTGAATCAATTGTTAACAGATTATAACTTGTAATCCACAATACAACCTTAAACAAATCAAGTACCGATAAAGCACATATAGATGTCAATAGGAATAGATATCGGTAAACAATACAAATTAAAAATTAACTAGATAATCAATGCAAGGCAACCATACCACATAATACCATGATTTGTATGTGGAAAACCCTGAAAGGGAAAAAACACAGTGGGAAGCCTACCCACAGTCAGATGATACTTCTATAGAAATTATGTGTTACAATGAGGGGCCTGCACTTATAGGAAGGTACACTTCCTAGAGTGTACTGCTCATCACAAAAGAGTCTCATTGACTATAGAGAGGCTATAACTATCTCAAGATAAATGGACAACAATCCAATTGAGTGAACTATTTGAAATAGCATCAACCATTCCTGATTACAATCCTGGTTAAGCTCAGTGTCAAAGGACTAAATCCTCTTTTGACTCCAATTCGATCACCAATGATCGACCAAATCCTCTGCCTGAATGATATTACAATATTTGTACATTACATTCCTTGATCACGACATTTCCAATAACCATGATACTTTACAAAGAGTTTCTACCTCTTATTTATACAAACCCTAAGGCCTAAACCGATTAGGTCAGCCACCTAAAGATATTACAATAAGATCATTACATAATTCCATTTACAATGATATTCCATGTTGACTTAAGACCAAAACAATAATAACAAATCCATAAATCAACTCGAACCATCCCAATAACGTGTAGAGTACATGTTAGCATGATACCGTTCTATAACCTAGATAGGTACCAGACCTATTCTGGGTCCACCACACTAAAGCGATGTCTTCAAGCTATTGAAGCATGATCAAAGAAAATCTTCAGCATCCTGAAATCCATGAAGAAGTTGCACCAACACCAATTATGCATCCTGTCACAATTCCTCAATGAAATCTCTACCGATAAAGCCTTAAACTAGTGCCGGTAAGGGTTTACTAGAGTGTATGATAGAATCCTATTACCAAGCCAATACCAACATTTCAAAAGTGTCCAACAGATATTCTTTTATGTCAGTAACACTAGATCTTCTACCGGTAACCAACCATAATAGTAGTGTTGACATCAATGAAAAAAAATCAATGCAACACATAATCAATTCATCCATAATGCCCACAAAATCTACCAATGTAGTTATGAACATAGCTCCAAATACCTATCTCCATCATTGTTGAAAACTGCATCATCCAACTCTTCATGAATCGCCTGTACTGGTTGTCGGAATGCAACTCTGTTCATAGTTTATCGGTTGAGATCCTAATTATCGGTTCTTTGCTAAACTGACTTCTGTACCGGTTAAACCTTACCAGTTGGCTTCCAAGACTTAGATGACCACAAAAACATTGTTGCCATCAATGACAACACAAAACTTAGTCATCAAACATGAATCTCAATCTCTTCATCACATTCACCAATCAATCAATTACCGATTGCATATCACCAATAGTCTTCACCGGTTCAGTCAAATGCCAACACTATATGCCCAACTAACCTATTAGAACATCTACAATTGGTACTCACACTTTTTCTATCATCTTCATACACCTCCACCTCTACATCACTAACAACCTCTTGGATTGTTATCTTGGGTTTTTTTGCCAAAGGGGAAGGTTTCTGAGGTTTCATTTTCTTGTTTGTAATGGAGGTGGTAGCCAACTATTTGAGGACATAGAGGCCTTCAACCACCATATGATGAGTTGGCATAGTAGGGGAACCAGAGTGATACAGGGTTTTCATAGCAATTGGGATTTGTAGATGTTTCTTTTTACTAGAGCTAAGGGAATCAAGGATAGTAGCAGTTGGGGGTGAATTAGAGCAAGGGGATTCTATAGCCACTAGTTTCTTAGGAGGGTAAATGACCAGGTGGATATTGTAGATGCAAAAGATATGGCCTTGGTGGAGAGGGATAGGCTTCTGACATTGTGTTTTAGCCATCTCAACAACATCATTAACTAAGTTTTCAAGAGAATTTAATAGAAAAAATGAAAAGGAAAACAAATCATGATTTTGAAAATGGTTAAGAAAGGGTAGGTGATAATAGTAATAAACTTTGAACCTACCCTCTAAAGTGAATAATTTCATTATCATAAGGAAAACTTGGTTCCATGGGTATAGCAAGTCAGCTCTATCAAATCCTCCTTGAAGCTTTGCAGGCTCCTCATTCTCTTGGAAGACCTGGGACAAAATTTCATTATTCATCATCTGACTTTTCTCCCTTTGGTGGAGAGTCTCATTGCTTTCACTATGACCTCCTCGCTAATCTCAAATGAGATGCCCCTCACCTTGACCCTCCTATTATCCCATGACTTGATGAACTGGATAGATAGGTTCTCGTCATACCCATTTATACATGTAATAAACTTTGCCACCCCTCCCTCATTACAAATATGCTAGATTGTGGCATTCCCTTTAAATTTAGTATGAGTGCTAGGCTCAATTCTTACCTTGTCTCCACCCATGGTCAGAACCATCGTAGATAACATAGTAGTAAAGAATACCCAAACTAGAGACTTAGCCTTATCTTTCACTAGTTGCCTAAAAATAGTCGATAAAAAAATCCTTAATGCTTTGGCTTCAATCGACAAAGTTAAATGCATGCAAATGAGGGGTAATAATTGTTTGACATCCACATTAAACATTGAGCATTCCAACCCTCACCCATTATACCTAGTGAAATATTACATAAGGTTCCCCATGTATGAGAAATTACAAAGCATAAAAGACTCACTAAAAAATTATTATTCTTGCTCTTTTGTGTCATATCACTAGTAGGGTTGCACAAAAAATGATAGCACCTCATCATTATAAAATGGCCCTCAAAATTATCCATGCAGGCATACCATGCATGAATAGGCCACCTCATCACCCGACCCATTGATTTGTTCTCTTGAAATCAAGCCCTCACCTTTTTCTTCCACTTGATCCTAATATACCACAAGTAAGGCATCCACGTCAGCTTGCCGACCTTCACTCCCCACCTCTTCCCCCCATGACGACATTATAGGGAATTTCATTCTTATGTCTATTCATTAGGGAATTCAAATACATCTCATGCCTTAAAAAATTGAAATTGTTTCCATTGCCTCCCAACCTCTGTTCCAAAAGTATAAAGAAGAGAAGGTATCTAAGAATCCAAACCCACTAGTTTTTCATCATACCATGTGTGGATTGAGTATACTCTCCTCCGAGAAGAGTCTTTAAACATTAATGGGTAGGAAATCCCTCTTTCTCTATCATCTAAGGTTTCTAAGTCCTATACCAAGAGCGACCATGGTGTATGCCACTTTCTTTCCTTGTATGTGTGCCTTAGTTCAAATGTGTCAAGCCCTAGGAGGAGTCTACAAATATTACTATTATCCCTTCAATAGTCCATCCCACTATGTTGAGGCCTTTGATAGTATGCACAATCAGCTCGGAATCCCCTTCAAATTCAAGATTCAAACATTAATTGAGAGAGAAATCTTCAAACCCTAGAGCAGGTCTATAACCTCAACCTAATTATTAGTGCCCACATAAAGGCTACCTATATAAATTGCAACCAAGGCACTAGTTTTGGACCATATGACTCCTCCAGCAGTAGCCAATCCCTACCTAGTAGCCAAATCAAAGTTGATTTTGTGTCATCCAAATAGAGGAGGGTGCCACCTAGTATTCATCCTTTTTATTCTTTTTGAGTTGCCAAATTTGGTGTAAGAGTTGGAAAGGTTCCAATTCTTGGCCATTTTATCATCAAAAGGCGAGGTGGGTAAGAGGGAAAATCCCATCTAGAAACTGATAAATTATCCATCAAGACTCTGGTAAAGCTAAGAAATACCTCCTCTAAAGGTTTCTCCTAAAGATATTACTATTCCTTTCCTTCTAGATATTCGAGCATAAGTGTGGTGAAATTTTTCTCTAGAGATCTCCAATCGATGGGTGCTGAGAAAGGATCGCCCAATCAAGGGTGAGGGTCGGGAGAGATTTATTCATATACCAATACATCTCTATCTTCCACAAACCTAACTCCACATATTATGGGTGAATTGATAGTGCTACAGGATGTGGGCAATGAACTCTTCCTCTTGCTTGCAAAGGATACATCTATTTGGAAGTTGAAATCCATGTTTAAGGAGGTTAGCTTGAGTTATGATTCTATTATGCATCATCATCCACTAGAATAAGTTTATTTTGGGGAGGAGTTAGGGGTTCAAGAATTTCTGCGAAAGTCCCACAAAGGTACCCTCCTTTAGCAATAGATTGTAAGCCGATTTGCCTAAGAAGTTGTCTTTTGAGTTATTCACTCAAAGCATTATAATTTGTCATTTCCATTGTAGATGTATGTTGACATAATTATATTAGATAAAGAGTTGAATTAGAAATGTATATTTAATAAAATTTAAAAATAGAATAGAATGACAAAAGGTAAATGCACATCTTGACTTTCATGAAGAGAAGGTGGATTTAAATACAACAAAAAATTGATAATTGAATTATTATATTAAATTTGAGATGAATGGAATATGACAATTGAATTTTTCAACTTATGGAACTTCCAATAATCCTAATTCAATGTTACACTTATAAATTTGAACCTTATGTATAGATTGACATTTGATTGCACCAATGATGATATAACTAGTTGACTTTCTATACATGCAAACAAACATTTATCTTGGTGTTTGTTCCTATAGTAAAATATTTTTGATTTTGGTGAACACCTTTGGGAGCTTGCAAAGTGAGGATATTCTACCTATGACAAACTCTTTATTTGATTCAACAATTTAGATAAAATTAAGAAGATAACACACAATGCATGCAAATAACAATATGATGATGAGGGTAACTTGAAAAATAGAACTTTTTGCTTGAAAAAGGTGCAAAAGGGTGATACACTTGGACCTAATGTGAAACTATGATTTTGAATCTTGTTAACAAGGAAGCAATAAAATCATAACATGTTGATATACTGTGGAAATGTGATAAGACCGAGATTGATTCTAACAAGAACAATGTCAGGAGTGAGTGATGAGTAGAAAGTGACATAGATTCTAAATGATGGAAAATTACCTATGTGAGATGGTCTTTTATTTGGATGTCTTAGTGTTAGAGTTGACACATAACAACTAATTGAAATTCAACAAACCGTGGCTTAGGGTAAAAAATTAATTTTGAATGTGGATCAAACTTGCATTTTTTATTTGATTTGGGAATAGAAATTGATAATTAGAGAGTAAAAAATTACACCTAAGTACATTTTAAGCTATATTTTTGAAAGTTGGCTATAAATTTGGGTCAATAGGAGTACTAAATTAATTTAAATCATTCATTAGGAATATGTACTTGGGATATACATGCAACACAATGTAAAACTAAGGGTATGCACTTTTCACCATTGCAACAATAAGATATAATTTATTAAATAAATATATTTCTTTGTAGAAGCAAAAAATGAATAATTTTCTCTTTCCCTCTTTTCATTGTCCTTGTTTTGGCCTTTGTCTTAAATACATTATATTAATTCTTAATTTATATCATTTTATCTATAAGCATATCTAAAACCAAAATTACCTCACTATTACCTATATCTTATCAATAGAATATGATTTGTTTGATCCTTTAGGGATTTCCCTAACCTATGTAAAACTATGGGTACAGTTGTTCCCTTAGATCCAATTGTGGACATAATTGCATCTCCTTTTTTAAATTTAAATTTTACTATTTATATAGGTACAATTTTTTTAATTTTACCTTGTAAGAAGTTAAAAATAGAGATATTAAATATTTTTGGTCCAATTATGATTAACACCTTCAATTTTCTTATTGATTACTCCAAAATGACACACTCAACTTATAAATCTTGTGCAACCAATATGGCATGCGTACATAAATTCAAATACATAAGAAACCTATGAAGTAGGTCAACTTATTATTTACTCTAAAAACTGAAGTAAATAATAGGGAGAAAATATTTAGAAAGAGCCATAAAATTAGGAGCTAAAGGTGTAGAGAAAGAAAAAAATAATTTCTTTTGTCCAAAAACTAGTAGTCGATTAGCTCAACCTTTAGCATTCAACCAAGTATTAAACAATAAAATGACAAATGATAAGGTTAGGGATAGATCAAATCAATTCTATGAGATGGTCATAATAAAAAAAATACAACATGCATAAAATTAAGCTAGAGGAAATTCCCTATTTTGGAATATGATATAGAAAGTTAAAACAACACTTCAACTCATCCAAATGAAATTGAATATTTAGAAAAGAGAAACAACCTTTACTTATAGAAAGCCAAAAAGAGTAAGAAATATTAACACTTTGATTAAAGACGATAATCGAATGTGATAGAATAACTAACATCTTGTTGGAGTTATTTGTTCAAACCTACAAATCCATGAATCAAGTGCAAGAAAAACACGTCACAAATGGATATCAAGCAAGATAGATTCGCTCAACAACATGAGAATCGTATTGGTGCACAAAATATTATGATTACAATGAATCCTTATAAAAATGGTAATGAAACCCTAGATCTAAACCCTATAGGAAGATTAAAAAGAGTTTGACAAGAGTCCACATCAGAATGAATGAGATACCATGTGTTAAATATAACTCAATCTAATAAAAGATAAAGAACTCCTAAGTTTAGCTTAAATATTTAGACACTAAAAATTAACTTAGGCTTTCCTATCTTTTCTCGTTGCTTCTTCTTCATTAATATTGGTAAACAGATTTGTCTTTCCTTATCTATTTAATTCAAAGCACTGTCAAGCGTAAGAAAGAAAACAAACTTTTACGAAACAGTTGGAAAATCATCTAATTGATTAAACTCTGAATTTAGGTACAGCTCCCTCTAGTGAGTATTCATTTGGCTCCAAATTACATACCATCAATAGAATGTTTTTCACCAGAAAGTACTTAAAGGAAATTGCATACACTAGTCAATACAAAATGAATGCAAGCACTGATCTATATATAATTTTCTATATAAAGCCGACAGACTTCATATGAACACTAAACCAAAATGGAAATAAAAACTTATAAAGATGAACTTAGCCAATAGTTTTCTGCACATATAGAAAGTATAACAACCCCTTCATCGAAATAGATTTACACAGAAATCAGACTTCAAAATCAAACACACAAATTTGAAACTGAAAACAACTGTTAATAAGATATCACATTCACTGATGATCATCTACTTTCTTCATACACAAAATGTTCTTAGCTAATCTTAAAGATAGTCTTTCTTCCAAAAACTTAGTGAACCCTTTTAAAGTCCTTACATAAGATATTTATAGGTCACCAGACCCAATAGTTCTTTTTAACCCAAGTAAAATTAACTCACCAAAGTTAATAGAAAGCAACCCTAACTGTATAACCAAAATTTAAAGAAAATAACTAGACATGCTGGCAAACAACTACCAGTAGTGCTAGTCATGCAGTTTTCTCAGTTATGGTACGATCACTCGGGTTGGTGTCTTGGAAAGACACCATCACTGCCTTGGCCGTGCTCCACTCTCGGTACACTTTTGAAAACTCCTAGATTATAGTTACGTGCAGCAAACTAATATGAATAACTCTTTGCTTCCAGAGCTCCTTTTTCCTCTTTACCATTTGCACTTTATCTCTGTGTGAATCCAGATGATCGAGGCAAACAGTGAGCATCAATTCCACTTTAGAGATCTTCGTAAAGTCTTCCATGGACAAGGATTTCTCCATCTTGATCTGTCTGATGTGGCTGCTGAACTGGTTAGTCATCTCCGTAGTGTCTTCCAGAGTTTCATTGTCCTCTTTAAGTAATTGAACATTCATGCAATGTAAGTCCTTTTGCATGGTCGCCCTCAAGGCTGTTAACTTGCCACGTAGACTGGCTGACTCGTTATAACCCTGCTCAATTATTTGGTTGTGCCACTCAATAATATCCTTGCAAATGAACATTACATCTTCATTTAGTTCTAATACATAGTTTTCAGCAAGAAAGTTTATTAGACCATAACGCTGAATATCTTGCATCTGCTTTGAAATCACTACCCACTTAGATTTTTCCTTTTGCCACGAGACCAAGTCAGAATCCAAGGCTTTGGTGACCTCATTGGCATCCTTAAAAATTTGGACCAAGTCTGTTATGTAATTAGTTTCCTGATGCATGATCAAGGTGAGCCACTCTAAGAAAACCTAAGCTATCATCCTATTTCGCTGAACTTCATCCAAGAATTTTTGATTGTTAGGTGATTTCGGACTAAAAGGACCTGAATGTTGAGACAACGGAAAGGGGATGTTCTGCAAAGCATGGATATACTGGGCCATTTGCATCAAACTTTGTTTCAACTCAGTCTTGTCCCTCTCATCTTTTCAGGTACAGGAGATAATTCGCTTCGTGGAAGTCTCCAAGTGCTTCACATCCATGGCTCTAGTTCTGATGCCCAAATCTATTCATTCAAGAGCATAGTCTTCTTTTGAAGCCATAGTAGCATCTTTGTTAGGCTTGGGTCTAGCAATGTTTGCGGTCCAATGCTTTGTGTTTTCATCAAAGTCAATCATTGCCTCTGTTTTTAACTTTTTGGGCTTTGTGGACCTTCCCAAACATTTGCTCATGGTGTCTTCCATCGATACTGAAATCAGAACTAGATTCCTTTTCCTAGTGATTGAATCACTTAGCCATTTTGGTGCTAGGGTCAGTTCTATTAAAGGCATGAGTGGAAACCCTACTGAGGGTGGTGGCATGGTATGGTCTATATGAGACTGGATTTCGAGTGCTCCTGAGTCTTGAAAGATAGCATCTATGTCAATTGAAACCTTATCCACATTGGAAATAGGGGATGTCATCTTGCTCGGTGTTTCCTCTAGGTCCAAATCCAGAATGAGGTGAGAAACTGGCGGCTTGAAACCCTTCTTGGATCTTGATTTGGTAACTCGGCCAGCAATAGAAAGCTCAATCCTGAGGTCAAGTTTCTCTTCTTTAATCCTTGCCTGTGCTTTTCTTGCATCAGAAATAGGAATCTTAGTCACAACATAAGTTTTACTTGCATTACTCCTCTTGCCACTTTTGCTTCTTGAACTGGTTACTCATGTCGGATGAAATCAGCAATTCCTAAGCCAATTCTTCGTCCTGCAAGTTACACTAAGAGTGCGAGTCTGAATACTATCCGCCATCTTCTTGTTGCAATCTACTTTCAGAAGGGGTTCATCATGGACCCATTTCATAAACTCCGAGTCAAGTATGTCTTCATCATCGGTGGTGACACCCGAGGTATCCATGGGCAATTTCATGTCATGAATTTGCTTCAAAGTTAGTCTAGACCAACTCTTTCTCCGTACTTCAAATTCATCCTGACAACCCTCCCAATGATCTTCCAACTGAGGAACATGCTGATCAGGTACCACTTTCTTCACATACTAAGCGATGAAACCCTTGCTATCAAAGTTATCCCTTTTTACAAAGGACTTCAAATGAAACCTCTTAAATTCAAGTTCAAGATTCAATGCATCAGAAACAGACCTACAACTATAATACCCTAAATCAATGGGAAAAATTCCACTTGTGTCGGAGTCCTCACCATAATCTTTTGCAACATAAGCGAGTTGTCTAGATACTTCAATCAGAATGTAGGAATCCAAAACATACCTGGGAATTCTAAAGGGTTCACCCTTAAATCCTCTCACTCTTAAATAAGTGAAATGGCTGAATTGTATAAAGAAACTACCATATATGTTAACAAGCTCAACTGCCTCTCGAGACATTCTTCTATGCACATTACCCTATAATTCAAAGGTCAGCCTCCCAACGAAAACATCATTCCAACAGAGATAATCATCAACATGCCCTTTCAAAGCCAGATTAGGATGATACTCATAAATCCTCATGCCTTGAACCCATTTTACATGAGACAACCTTGACCATTCTCTCACACAGGCAAGCATATATAACAGGTAAGATGACATATAAAAATTAGGCATTCTAAGATAATTACTTAGGCCTTCATGTAACCTTTCCACAATAACAGTTCCCCAGTCAATAAATCGACTTCTATCTAGAGTGACCTGGATGAAGAAAGACATCCAGTCTTCCCAATAAAAAGAATGAGAATTACCCTTCACCCTGCTTAGCAGTATGACCAAGTCTCAGATTGCTGGGATCAAATGTTCATGAGTTAAAGGCCTCAACAGCCTCAAGCCACCTTTTTGGAACCTTAAGAGCCAATTCTATGCAATCACAATTCTATAATATTGCTTCTTCTCAGAGAAAATCCCATAAGATTTACCAATGGTCCAGTCTTCATAGGGTTCCCGATGTGGAATACCCATGGCTGCCATTACCGTCTATCTATCAATAGACAACAAGACTTCACCATCATTTTTCCTTATGCTCCTATTGCCCTTGTCATAATTATTCATACATTCTAAGACCAACTCAAGGTAGGGAGTAGCTGTGGGAAAGGCAGCGGCTTCCAATAATCCATTGTGAGCCACATCTCTCCTTATGGGGTCTGCGGTTGAATTCTTTACTCTCTCCAGAAAGACATCTAAATCTAGCGGAACTAGTGTTGTTTCACCCAACTCCAATAAAGAACTTACGAGGGGAGATGAGCTCATCAATTTGGGTAAAATGGGCCTCATGTTTTGGTTTGTGGTTTTCCCGAATCATCCCAGGCGAAGAAGGAAAGTGAAAACAAAAACAAGCAGCTAAAGAACACCCATATCTTTTAAAACAAACTGCAACAATTTAGAAAATTGTTTAACATACCTTCCTCTACCCTCTGTAAACCCCTATTATAGCCTATTTTTCCCACTTCAAAAACTCCTCCTCAAAATCTTCTCCAAAAAATAATAATCCCAATGATACAACTACGCAGTTTTGAAGAGAAAATCTTACCCATCATGACTAAAGCTACCTTCATTACTCCTTGTTCGTGTGACCTTACTTTGAAATGATTGTGCCAAGGTACGCCTTAACCGTTAAGTCACTTCCTCTCTGACACAACAGATCCTCACACATACTTGCCATAAATGACAGATTTCAAATTATTAGAGAAAGAAAATCCCTTTCGTCGGCAACCGTCTTTCATGTTCTCAAAGTCTGCGCCGTCACCACGTGGCAAGTCACATGTCTTTCAAGTAACCTATATATAAAACTCAGAGCCTTGTGGAACCATCACAAAATTTTCTTTAACCTGACAAATCTTGAACCTTGAACCAAAAAGGTTCAAGTTTGAAGTTCAAAGAATGCAAAATGCCGACAAGAACTAGCAAAGCTTAAATTTGTGCGGGAAGAAAAATATTCAAAATAACACCCGTTGAACTTTGAACCTTGAACCAAAAAGGTTCAAGTTCAAGTTCAAGGTACAAGTTCAAGGTAGTGGAACCTAACAAGGAGCATATGACATTAGCAAAAATTTAAGCAAGTTCTTGACCCATGAATTAGATAAGCATTACTTCATATAGGGACGCATATGGAATGAAAATTTTATATGGGCCTAACAGTGGCTCTGCATGGGGACTGGGATGTGTAAGGTACTAAGAAATGAATCATAGGATCTCTAGTTTTGCAATATAACTGACTAAGGACCATCTTGCAACAAAAATAGACACACCTAAACTAGCACGAGAAAAATATATGTACAAACTAACAGGGGACACCTGTTTACAATTGATACAACTTTAAATCCTGCCCATTATAAGATAGGGGAAGTTCAAAACCATCCTGATAAGCAAGTTTAAAAGAGTTGGGCCCCTTTACCTCATGAATCAAATAAGGTCCCTTCCACAGTGACTCAAATTTGCCATGAGCACCTTTCAGTTCTCTCCATTTATCCCACAATAACACTAGGTCCCCTTTCATGAACTTCCTGTGCCTTGCTTTCTAATCAAAAATATTTTTAACCCTCATCTGATGTTCTGTGATCCTGTCAGCCAGCTTCACTCTTTCTTCTTCAATTTTGGTTAAATACATAATCAATTTTTTGAGTGAGCTTTGAAAAATACATCTTCAATTACCGTCTGCAATTTAGAAGCCGCTAGTTCTAAAGGAAGAGAGATTTGTGCGCCAATACCATAAACCAATTCAAATGGTGACATTCCTATGGCCCGTTTTGGTGAATTTCGATCAGCCCATAGTGCTTCATGTAGCTTCTTATGCCAATCCCTGAAATTTTCACTGACTAACTTTCTCATGATATTGATCAATTTCTTATTACTTGATTCTGCCTAACCGTTACCCTGCGGATAATAATCAGAAGCATGTGCCAAAACAATTTCATGATCATAGCAAAATAAGCTCAATTCTGATGAAGAAAAAATTGATGCATTATTTGCGACTATTTTCTGGGGGACTCCAAAGCTAACAAGGATATTCTCCTTAAGGAATGTACACACAATTTCTGAGGTAGTTTTCTTTACAGGGATAGCTTCCACCCACTTAGTAAAATAATTTGTCAGTGTTAATATGTGAGTGTGCCCTGCACTAGAAATGGGATTCAAAGGACCAATAAAATCTAGTCCCCACTGCTTAAAAGGTTCTTCAATTACCATAGGCCTCAAAGGCAAGGCGGCCAACTAGGGTTTACCTTTGAACAACTTGCATTTCTCACACTTCGCCATCCAGGCGTATGCATCCCAGAACATTCCTGGCCGATAGTAATAGTTTCTCAGGATTTTGTATGCAGTAACCATAGAGGAAAAGTGCCCCCTACATGCTTCATTATGGAAAGTTTTCAATAGAGCTTCATGATGCGGTTTATCTACACATCGGAGGAAAGTGCCATCTAACCCCTTTTTATACAATATGTTATTTGAGATAACATACTTTGCAGCTTTCAACCTCAAATTATTTTTTTCCTAGGAGAAAGATGATCGGGACAGTCCCCATATGTAAGATAATACACCACATTAGTGAACCAAGAATATTGATGATCGACAAACAGGGTTAAAGGTAAACTACCGTCCTCTTTGGACTCATTTTCTACCATCAATCTAGAGAGGCCTTGTCCTCTGACCAGTTTAGTGAGCTTGATATCTAAATTGAATTCTTGTATCTTGGAGACCCAAGATGCTCAATTGTTGATGCCAACATCTTGTTGAGTTAAAACAACCTTTACTGCAGAATTGGGAACAAAAACAATCGCATGCGAGTGAAGTATATAATACCTGAATTGATTCATGGCTTTTACCACCACATAAGCCTGCTTCTTTATCTATGAGTACTTCAACTCATGCTTCTTCAGGGGAATACTCATAAAAGAAATCGGAACCTCCTCATTATCTTCACCTTTTTGTACCAAGATCCTGGACATAGTATGTTCTGATGCATAGCAATAAATAATAGTCTTTATTAAAATCCGGATTTACCAGGGTAGGCACATGTGTAATTGCCTTCTTAATCTCTTTGAAAGATTTTATGCCAGCTTTGTTCCACTTAAAAGATTCCTTCTCACTCATCATATTCACAATGTACTTGGTAGTTTCAGCAAAATTAGGAATAAAACATCTTAAGAAGTTCACTTGTCCAAAGAAAGACCTCACTCCATTTCTATTTGAGGGAAGACTAAGTTGTTGTATCGCCTTTACTCTTTGTGGATCAACTTTTAATCCTTCTCATGAAACAATGTGTCCCAGAAGTTTTCCTTCCATGACACCAAAGATGAACTTTTTGGGATTTAGGGATACCCCATGCTCCCTACATCTCATAAGAACTTTTCTCAAGTCTCGCACATGATGCTTCCTTTTTTTGGAGAATATAGTTAAATCATCTAAATACACCACAATAATCTTGTCTCTCAAGTGTCCAAAGGAAATATCCATCACTCTTTGAAAAGTTGCTCATGCGTTAATCAAACCAAAAGGCATCCTATTATAAGCAAAGGTGCCCCAGGGAGTTATAAAGGATGTTTTATGTTGATCCTGCTCTGTGACACTAATCTGATTATACCTAGAGAAACTGTCCAACATAGACATCATCTCCGACCCGAAAACAGTTTGTAAAATATGATCCATCGTCGTTCTTTTTTCCAAACAGGAACTATGTTCGCAATCCAGGGAGAATGGTGTAAAGGATAAATAATTCGGGCCTTCAACATTTTGTCAACCTCATGAAAAATCGCTTCTGCTACCTTTGGATTAAAGTTTCTTAACTTCTGTCGGAAAGGATTAACACCTGGTTTCAAAGGAATTTGATGTTGAAACTTACCATCTCTAAAGTTCTTCAAATCATCATAACTCCAAGCAAAAACATCTCTAAACTCAATTAGAAAATCAATAAATCTCTTTCTTTCCACTTCAGAACAACATTTTCCCAAATTAACAAATTTAGGATCCTCATTGGTAGCAATGTTAATTTGCTCATACTCCCCAGAGCTCTGAATCATAGGAGCTTCCTTATCTCTTCGCTTAACGTATCCATCTTTCCTATCAAAAAGACATTCAAGCAATACTAAACCCTTTGGAATTTTATTTCCTTTTAACTGTAGCATCCCGTCATGTACTTCCTCTTGCGTATTAGGAGAAAACTCTTTACAATTGACCTCCGACCCTTCATAAAACAAGGATGTAAAAATATCAGAACATTATAGAAAGTTTTGAATCTGTTTATCATTTTCAAACACTTGCCAAGATTCAGAATTATCTGGCACACTAGGTCTATAAACTAGTTCAACCCTGTAAGTGTCGGTTGTGAAATCTGGGTGTGGAACCACCAAGGCTGCAGATACCACCAAAGAATATGCCTTTGAATTAAATTCCCTAGGAAAAGCTTCAATTGAAAAAGAATTTAAAGCTTCAATCTCATCCCAAAAATGATTCCTATAGTGTCTCAATCTCTCATTTTTAACCGTAAATAATCCCCTCGCCTGCTTAACAATAAGCTCTACATCACCCCTCACCTTCAACATTTTGATTTGCAACCTCTTTTCTTCAGCCGAACCTAAGAGCAAGGCCTCATATTCAGCTGTATTGTTTGTATTTTGAAATTCCAACTTAAATGAATAAGGAATGACCTTTCCACAGGGAGGTATCAACACGAACCCAGCCCCTGACCCAGAAGCTGAGCAACTCCCATAAAATTCCATAGACCAAAGTTTATTTGACTTCCATGCATCCAATAACATACTCTCATCTTGAGGGTCAGTTGTTATCATGTAATTACCAAAGCCACAATCTTGAGACAAAATTTGAGATTTTGGATCATCAAAAGGAAAGACTGTGTACTTAGCCTTCATTTCAGGGTGTAAAAGGACTCTCTATTTTCCAACTGTGATCATCACCTAAGACCAGTCCATCTTAATTTCCCCTCCCATGTCCTTACAAAAAGTGTGACTCAACAACATACCATAGCTAGCAGGAATGTCGGCCACTAGGGTCATCTACTTGATTCTCTTGGCAAGATGTGCTACCAAGGCAACCTGAGCATCTTTAATTTGCCCTAATAAAGGAACCTGCTTGGAGTCCATGGAGTAACATTTTCCAAAGGTCTTTTTTAGGGTTAAACCTAAAGCTTTTGCTATAGCTGAAGGCATGATATTATCAGATGCTCCCAAGTCAATTATGTAATTACTCAACTTATGCCCGTTAATATATAGGGACACATAGAAAGGTTCAAGTTTATTTTCAAGGTTAAGTTCAAAAAGATCATCTTGCAGAGGGACAAACCTTGATGAGTTCTCAGGAGTTATTTGAATTGGACTTTCATTAGCATGTGTCGATGAATCAATACTCATGGGTGTCTGGGTTTCACTTGCTAAGGCATGACCATCATCCCCTTTAACAAATTTGACCAATCTATCTAATTCTCTTGGGTTTAACTTCAAATACTCAGCCAGAGAAATCTGAACACAAAATGTTTTGCAAAACTCAATGATATCAAAAAGGTTAGTAAAAGAATCAGAACTTGAAGGGGCCACATCTAGAACCGCTTTTGACATACCTCCATAATGGGTTAAGATTTCTTTTCCTTTCTCAGAACTATGTACAGGTGTTTTAGCATCTTGAGATTTCAAATTCTATTGAGTTCTTGTAAGAATTGCGTATGAGGAATCTTCCAAAGATACCAACATGTTTCCTCCTCTCTTTGAGTCAGAGACATATTCCATATAATGAATTTCAGAGTCGCCAGGCATACCTTGGGATCCTTCTTCATCCACTTCTAAGATTGTTTCTCCTTTACTGACCATTTGAGAAAAATGAACCATCTTTGGGCATGAAAATCCATCATGTTCATCAGTTAAATGAAACACACAACAATTTGTCTTAAGTGGTGGTGCTTCAATAACAAATCTTTGTTGAATAGGGGGCAATTGTAATTGTCTTCCTCCACCTCCTCCCTGTTGATTTGGATATCTCCTAGGAACATCTTGATATGGTTGGGAATAAGAAGTACTTGCTTTAGGAGTCTGCCTCTTTAGGGCAATTACATCATTCATTAACCGTTGAATAACAGGATCCGAGGAAGTAGTGGGTTGAGCATTGGATATTTGTACCTCTCTTTTCCATTTGCTTGCAGTGATCAAATCATCCTCTAATTCAACTGCAAGAGTTTTAGCGGCGTTCAAATCAGCAACCCTTTGCCTACGAATCAAGAAACTTATTTCCGAGGGCGTTGAATTAATAAAAAAATATTTGAGATTATCATCTGAAGGTTTTTGGTTAACCAGAATCTTGTGAAGAATCTTATCAAATCTTGCTACAAAGTCCCTCATGGATTCAGGTAGTTCCTTTTTCAACTGGGATAGCTGAGCTAGAAGGGAGTGTTCATCTTCAGCTACCTTGAATCTAGCTTTGAACCTTGTCTTCAAATCCTGCCAGGTCATTATCACACTATTTGGAAAATGATAAAACCAATCAACTACTACTCCTATCAATGTCTGGATAAACAACCTAACAACCACATCTTCATGTTGAACCGCTATCACTCCATAGGCTACACTGAAAGCATTCAAATGCTCATCTATAGTGACTATCCCATCACCACTAAATTTAGGCAAATGATCCTTGGCAGCCTTTGGCAAGGGGTTAAGGTTCAAGCCTAGGTTCAACGGGCCTGCAGCTGCTCCCCAAGGGTTATTAGCTGCCATTGGAAGTATAATATTAAGGGGAGTAGGGTAGAATTAAATGGGTATGGCAACACCGTGCAGGACCAATGCTTGACAAACTAGAGACGTAGGTGATGACAACAAAGGAGATGAAGGTCTACTCCTTGCCCTTCATTGGGGTGAAAAGGTGGATTGGAAATTCAAATTCTGCAATTCTTCAAAAATAGGATAAAAAACCCCCCCTCTCCTCTAGGATCTAGTATATGGCCTGGAGTCCAGTGTGGAACAATCAGGGCAACAAACATCTAGGAATCTGGAATTGATTATCAGGGACGTGAATAAAGAAAACCCTAGGGACTACTATCCGTTCAATGACTAACATAGGCTGATCCGATTGTCTTTCTATCTTGCTAAGAAGAGTGTTGATTCTATCATATTCTACTCGATGTCTTCTATGCCTCTAGGCTAGAGTATCCAGCTTTGAGGTAACATTACTTTGTTCCTCTTGTACCCAATTTAGATTTGTTAGGTCCCGGAGACAACTGAGAGGGGGGGGTGAATCAATTGTCTAATAAATTCAAACCAAAAACAACTCAATCAACTTAATGCTTAATACCGGTAAACTAGTTAAATATGTCAGTAGACAGTGTTAATAGTTAATTTCTATACCGGTAAAGATTAATGCATGAAACATAAACACAAAGTCATCCACAATACATAACACCAATATTTGTACATGGAAACCCTGTAAGGGGAAAAAACATGGTGGGAAACCTTACCCACAATCAGATGATACTACTGTAGATAGTAAGTGTACATAAATGGAGTCTGCACATGCAGAAAGGCCAACAGCCTAGAGCTCACTACTCAATCATAAAATGGGAGTCACACTGACTACAGTTGGATGGTTAAATCCAATAAGAATGTATTGCACAAAATAGCATCTTCATATGTTGGATTCAGTACAGGTGTAATGCTGATATGCTTCCACAAAAACCTAGCTTCACCTTCAAATGATGTCTTCATGTATATCTCTACTTAATCTTGCATATACCTTCACTTAATTCTTTTTCGCATTCCACATTCGATCTTACAAATAAGATCTTACATTTATACCATAACCTACGACCAATTTTAGTAGGTCGGCTCTACAAGATATTACAATAAAAACATTTTACAAACAATATAATCTCTGATAAAATAATTGATTAAACATGTTGGCTTAAAGCATTTACAACAATAATAAATCATCTCCATAGCGTGCCATGCTGATCTCGAAAAGATAAACCTGCCATTGTAACCCTAGGTAACCCTGGACCTATTTGCCGGTAAAAGCAAATATGCAAATATGAATATACCAATGATTAATTCTTCAAAACAAAGTGTCCACGTGATGTCTTCAACATTACCAAGTGTCTTCCATATAATTGCAAGTGTCAGTGATCATTATATCCTGCTGGTGAACCATATACCAGTAACTGTGCAATAGTTACTTGCTTGCCGGTGAATGCTGCTAGATCTCCAGAGTGCTAGTGCTTTAGTAGGTGTTGACATCAATGACAAAACCATACCAAAATACCAACAATCTCCCCCTTTGGCATTGATGGCAACACAAGATGCAAAAACCATCAAAGTGCCAAAACAGAAATGCCAAAAACCAAAAACCAACAATCTCTCCAAAAAGATCATAACCAGAATACACAGAGTAATAGTCTCTCTCAAACAACAATCTCTCCCCTTGGGAAAAACATGTGTTATTCAAAGTTATCTAAAAAGATAATGTGTTTTTCCATAGATATCTCTCCCCCTTTGACATCAAATGCCAAAGTTATAATAATAAAACCAAGTTCATATACAAAATACCAATCAATTCAATATACCAACTACTCCCCCTGAGAAGTAGCTTCCTCATCAAAGACTGGAGTAAAAGATTTGTCTTTTAATTCTGCCGGTTGATGACAATCATCAACTATCTAAGTCTCTATCGGTGGTGGTATGACTCCAAGATGATCTCTGAGATATTCAAAAGTCTCCTTAGGCAAAGGTTTTGTGAAAATATCTGCAAGTTGTTCTTTAGTATTCACATAAACCAGTTTTATCTCTTTTCCTTCAACTTTTTCCCTTAGAAAATTCAATTTGATAGAAAAATGTTTTGTTTTAGAATGTAATACTGAATTCTTAGATATATCAATTTCTACAGTGTTATCACAATATATGGTAATAGGTTCCTTGCATTTTACCTTTATGTCTTTCAACATTTGCTTAAGCCATAGTACCTATGCACACTTAGTTGTTGCTGCAACATATTTTGATTCTGCTATTGATAAAGATGTACAACTCTATTTCTTACTCAACCAAGAAACTAATCTCTTTCCAAGAAAGAATGCTCTACCGATGGTGCTTTTTCTATCATCCACATCTCCTGCCCAATTTGCATCTATGTATGCACATAGATCAAAATTTTCATCTCTAGGATACCATAATCCAAGATTTGCAGTGCCTTGTAAGTACCGGAAAATCTTTTTTACTGTTGATTCATGATTTTATCTAGGATTACTTTGAAATCTAGAAACAATACATACTGCATTCATAATATCAGGTTTGGTTTGTGTCAAATACAGTAAACCTCCTATCATAGATTTGTATCTAGTTGGATTAACAGGTGTAGATTCATCCCTTTGAGATAATTTGTCATTTGTAGTTATAGGTGTGCTTACCAGTTTAGAGTTCTCCATCCCAAATTTCTTTAGTAACTCTTTCAAGTACTTGGATTGACTCAAAAATATACCTTTGTCAATTTGTGAAATTTGCAATCCTAAAAAGAATTTTATTTCTCCAATCATAGACATTTCAAATTCTTGTTGCATTTTAATAGAAAACTCTTTACATAATCCATCTTCTCCTCCAAAGATTATATCATCAACAAATACTCCTATAATCAAGATGTCATCATTAGTTATTTTGTAATATAAATTGTTGTCTGCATTTCCTTTAGTAAAACCAATATTTAAAAGATAATTATCCAACCTTGCATACCAAGCTCTTGGGGCTTGTTTCAATCCATACAGAGCTTTTCTTAACTTGCAAACCATATCATTGTCATCTGTCAAAGAAAATCCATCAAGCTGTTCAATATAGACTTCCTCTTCAAGATCTCCATTCAAGAATGCACATTTAATATCCATTTGATAAACTTTTTAGTTCTTGTGAGCTGCAAAAGCCAAGAATAATCTAACTGCCTCAATTCTTGCTATCGATGCAAAGGTTTCATTGTAATCAACACCTTCTTTCTGAGAATATCCCTTACACACTAGTCTTGCTTTATTTTTGACAACCTTACCATCTTCATTAAGTTTGTTTCTAAATACCCATTTGGTTCCAATTACATTTTTATCTTTAAGTCAGGGAACTAATGTCCAACTATTATTTTTCTCAATTTGTTCTAATTCTTCTTCCATAGCTTTAATCCAAAATTTATCTTCACATGCCTCATTAAAAGATGATGGTTCAATTTGAGAAACAAGACATACCTCTTCATTTGCCAATCTTCCTCTTGTCATAACTCCCTTAAATTTGTTTCCAATTATTTGATCTTCAGAATGATTCAATTTTACATACTGGGGTCTCTTAGTTTGTTGTTGTTCTTCAATTACTATGGAATCCTCTGATGGTACCGGGGTGACTAGATCTTCATTCTGTACTGGTGGATTTAGTATAGGTTCATTTGTCACAATTTCTGTTGCCAGTTTAGAGTCTATATACCTTGAAGCTCCTCTGAATTGTTCATCAATGTTTACATTTGTACTCTCAACAATTTTCTGCAATCTCTTATTAAAACATCTATATGCCTTTCTCTTAGATGAATAACCAAGAAATATTCCTTCATCACTTCTAGGATCAAATTTGCCAATATACTCATCTCTTCTAATTGTAGCTAGGAAATTGGAAATCATCAAAGCAATGGCAATATTAGTCTAGCTCAATCATGAAAGCTCAAATGCAATGATCAATCCTAAACACACTCAATAAAGACATGAAAGCAAAACATTCAAGATTGAAAACTAAGCAAACCAAATGCAGATCTGAATGTCTCCTTCATGCGACTCCATTGTCCTTCTTTCTCCTTCGAATAGCTTTTGTTTGCGGATCTCACCTTCAAGTGCATAAACTTGAATGTCTCCTTCATGTGGCTCCATTGTCCTTCTTTCTCCTTCAAATAGCTTTGTTTGTGGATCTCACCTACTAGTGCATAAGCATGATGTGAAAGAAAGTAGACAATATTGTAGCGCAAGAATACTCGAAGAGTGATTGATTCGACCAAGTAGGGATCGTGACTGAAGAAATTCATCCAATTTATAGACAAATTGGAGAAAATATCAAATTAGCATGAAGAGATTCGAATGGAAATTGCAAATCAAGAATGTCAATTATGACAAATTATGACAAATTTGCACTTTCTATGCAAGATTGATTGATTGACAAATATGACAAAATTATGACAAATTTCTATGTCAAAAATTGATTGATTGTCAATTATGACAAATTATGACAAATTGAAATGTCATTCCCATGAAATTAGGAGGAAAATAGGAGAGAATTGAAAAATAGATGAAATAGAAATTAGGAAATTTGATGAAAATTAGGAATTAAGGAGTTAGGAGAAATTAGGTAAATTAATTAATAATTTGTCATTTATTAATTAATTCACAAAAAGAGGAATGATTAGTTAGCCAATTAAATAAACATTTAATTGTGACACGAAGACTTAGGATAAATAAATAATTTATTAATCCTAGAGGGAGAAATGACAAACAAGGTTAAATGATTATATCATGAAACCCTAGAAGATGAATTAGCAATGCAAGGATGACAATTAGGTCCTGATGTAAGATTAATTTGATGTCAACTCGATCATGATTTTGAATTGATAAATGACCAATGTGATAAATGATTTGATTGATAAATGCGCCGATTGACAAGGAACAATGACTAATTGATCCAAATTGACATGATTGAGAGAGACAATGATCAATGACAAATCGATCGCAAAATGACAAAATTGACAAGAGGACAAGGATCAATGACAAAATAGATTGCAAAACGACAAGATCAAAAATGACCACAATCGATGACAAATCGATCGCAAGATGATAAGGTTTGAAAATGACAATGATCGATGACAAATCGATCGCATGATGACAAGATTGAAAATGACAACGATCGATGAAAAATCGATCGCAAGATGATAAGATTGAAAATGACAATGATCGATGACAAATCGATCACAAGATGATAATATTGATAAGAGGACAAAACCCTAATTAGGATTGACGATGTCCAAAATGATGACAAATGAACACGCACATTGATGCGACAGGCTAAGATCGACCAAAATTATGACTGAAGATGTGTTATTGACAAGACCAAATTCGAAAGCGAGATGAATGAAGAATGCAGAAGAGGGACTCGATGCTCGCAAATGATAAAGACCAAGTGCGTGACATAGGAGAAATGTTAATGTGACGCAAAAACCTAAAATAAGGCAATGCACAAATGTTAAAGTATGACTCCGCAAGCATTGACCATTTTTAGACGTCTACATTTTGCCCCTCTTTGAGACAATGCGATTCTAAGCATTGTTTCAAAGAACTTAAATGAAAATGCCCCAGACAACTGACAATGACATATGCATGCCCCCTCAAGGAATTGGCCGGAAACAGGCAGAAAAGAGGCCAATTGATCGATAAAAATGATAGGAAATGATAGGTTAGAACGGACTGACAATCGGAGATCGGATGCATGAAGGACAAGCAATTGATGGTGCAAAAGACCGCGACCAGCATAAGATGGAGAGAGTGAATGTCCATCTATGCACTGACAAAGATCTATAAATGAGACAAAGAGAGTGAAAATTGCTCATTTGCACCAGCCAAAGAGGAGAATTTGTTGCCCTGGAAAAGGACACTTGCAGAGAGATGGTGAACATTCCAATGGCAGATCACCTCAGAGAACATGTACACATGTACAGACAATCAGACGATGCGGGAGCAGCGGTATGTATCTCAAAAACCCATATTGTCAATTTGATGATTTTGACTTGCTTGTGGGCATTGCGGGGCCCACAGGGGATGAAGAAACTGACTTCTGCGCTTGTGTAGGGCAAATCCTACACTTGTGTAGGGTCTTCTATGCTTGTGTAGGGTACACAGGCACAGGACTTAGCACACAAGCACAGTTGTGCTTTGGCAACCCTAATTTGGTCAAAAATGGCATACAAATGATCCGAAAAGGGGGGATAAGGGTAGGATAGGTCAAAATAGAAAAAGAACACCCTGATTTGGACATGAAACAAGGAAATGCAGCCCGTAGGAGCAAACCCTAAAACTGACAAAATGTGCCCCAATTGTGATGCAAAGTCGACAGTATCCATTGATCACGTGGGAGAATCGACCGGACTACTTCATGTTACGACATAGACTCAGGAGCACGGACAGAGATACATTAGCAGGACTTGGGATATATTATATCACATTCATGCCTGAGATTAGGGCAAACACAGGACTACTGACTACATTGGCAGAGTGATGGCATTCAAAGACCTTCTCTTTCCATTTGGCGACTGTGACACTAGAGGATGTATGGCGTATCCTCCACATTCTGATTCATGGGGAGATGATAGAGTATGACCCAGTGATGGGGAGAGACGCATTGTGTAGATTATTTGAGTGTGACGCAGATGATTTGGATATCATAGAGAGGGAGATTGGCTGGGAGACCATGGCATCAGAGTATGATCGACGATATGTGGTGATAGCAGTGGTGATAGCATGCCTACTAGTAGGGGACAGACAAGGACATGGATTCCCTATTGGATGGAGAAGAGTGCTAGAACAGATGGTGACATAGGGGATGGTGTATGCATGGGGACCATGTGTACTGGCTATGCTATATTTTCAGTTGCATCAGATAGCATATCAGGGAGTTCAGACTTTGAGCTGTGGAGTCACACTATTATAGGTATGGGCATTTGAGCACATAGCCATATGTCAACTGATTGTAGAGAGATAGGTATTTCCACATCGACCATATGTGTATTGCTATGGGGGAGCACTGAGACAGGGTCCTTTTGGATACATATTGTATTGGTGACATGAGCTAGACAGATTGAGAGAGTTCACATGGAGGCCATATCTTGATTGCCCTGGATGGTCAGATGATAGTGATGAGCTATCGTATTATAGATAGGAGAGATACCTGATTGGGTGACCAGTGAATCACCAGAGAGTGATTGAGATGTACCTATCAGAGAGAGTCAAATGACAGTTTGGAGAGAGGCAGGATGCACCTAGAGGGACTGCACACTTTGCCCGATCTCACAGAGAGACGAGTCAGTGGGGGATGATGATTTAGCCACACATAGCATATGTCAACTTCACACAGCTACAACAGAGATAGTGGGATTGGAGATCAGATGGGGTGGATGCCAGGATGACAAAGGAGTATGAGCGATGGTTTGCACGATGATGGCCAGTGCCATTGATAGATCCTAATATTCCAGTACTGAGGAGACAGGAGGACTTCCCACTCGCAGGAGAGGAGGGAGATGATGAGGATTAGGAGGATGAGGGTAGTGATGAGGATGAGGGGGATGATGAGGATGGAGATGATGAGGGGGATGACAATCATGAGCCAGACTCAGCCGATCAGGAGTCATTGCAGGATATACCCATAGAGTCAGAGATAGCTAGGATAGAGGAAATGGAGATATGCAGGGCTACCATAGAGAGTCAGCATGATCACATTACGACATTAGAGAGACAGAATGCCATCTTGAGGATAGAGCAAGATTAGTTCAGAGTGGAGATAGCCAGACTCACAGCAGCTCAAGATACAACAATAGCGCAGGCATAGCGAGAAGAACAGAGAGTCACTGAGTACATTGGGTCGATTAGGGATGCTAGTGCACGTGAGATGGCACAGATGTTGGTAGAGACCAGAGAGGAGATACACCATTAGAGGACACTATATGAGAGTGTAGTTCCACCAGAGCAGAGAACAGATTCATATCGGGCACGATCGAGGACAAAGAGCAGGTTACACTCTCGGAGGTCATTGAGCAACATGGGGGTGAGTGGACCTATGAGACCACCACAGCCAGGACCAGGGGCAGGAGGGACATCATCCTTGAGACATGGCAGGGATGAGGAGGATAGAGGGAGCACCCAGTGACAGAGGCACATGCTCCTTACGACAAACAATTGACATTATGTAGTGTGATATTATATAGTCAGCCTGCGGGCCATACTTACGACAAACAGTCTAATTTTGTACTCTGATATTATTTTGATATATGATATGCATCGATGTGATGGGATGCAATGTGTTATGACTTATAGTTGTTTTCTATGTATGGATGACTTATGCACCATGTATGAATGTATTTTTATGTGTTTTTGATGCATGTATAATATGAAATGGATAAAATGCTTGATGTGATGCTTGATGTGATGTTTGATATAATGCCAATGTACTAACCAATGAATGCAGGATGCAGCATATGTGTTTGGAGATCGGAGCACTAGATCGGACTGACTATTCGAACTGACAGAAGAAATGTTAGTAAGAAGAAATGAGATAGAGGACAGTTAGAAATGAAAAAAAAAAAAACCTTGCTTTCACTAATGCACTTTGTAGGTGAGAACCTTTATTTAATGTAGCAAAATGGATGCGTAGAATCATGGCATTGAAGGTCAGAGCTGAAATGCAACCCTTTTTGCAAAAGACAGATACATCGTAGACAAACAGCAATCAAAAAAAGAAAGGGACCATGAACCATCCCGGTCACTCTAAATCACTCAGTGACATCATCGAGCAACATAGGAACATGATAGAAGCCAAAGATAAATCAAGAAAAAGATAAGATGCACAAATTCAACCAAGTCAAACAAACATCTTGATCTTCATTGTCAAAAGTTGAAAGTGTTGATAGGACGATCATGCTGTCTGGTTTCAGGACATGTGGTACCCCGTCTAAGATAGGACACAGTCTGGTTTCAAGTATACCACACCCTGTATAAGACTCATGATAGTAGTGACAAGGATAGATGATTTTGAGGTTGATTGATATGACAATTCTGATCAGTTTGAATGTCTGGTTTTGATTGGAAAAGGTCATCTGGTAATGCGTGATTTCATTAAAGCACAATGTGTGATTGCGTGTTGTTGGATGTATGCTCAGCGATCTGTCTAAGCACAAAAGGGATGATTTATTGCAAAATGCTTGTTTTTGCGAGTTTTATAATTTTTTGTTCATTTTTTCAGGACTTTATTTGACTTTTTAGGGATTTTTTCAGGACAGTTTTTTGATTTTTTATGATTTTTTTAGGACATTATTCAATTTTTTTTGGATTATTTCAGGACATTTTTCAAATTTTTTTTGGATTATTTCAGGACATTTTTCAATTTTTTTGAATTATTTCACGACATTTTTTCAATTTTTTTGAATTATTTCAGGACATTTTTCAATTTTTTTGAATTATTTCAGGACATTTTTCAATTTTTTTTGAATTATTTTAGGACATTTTTCAATTTTTAAAAAAAAATTATAGGACATTTTTAAATTTTTTTGAATTATTTCAGGACATTTTTCAATTTTTAAGATTTTTTTCACCCAATGTCTAGCAAGGCAAGGAATATGACAGGTGAATAAATAGGCTTTCTGAAATGTTGGTGGATAGAGGGAAGACAAAGGCCTTTTATTATGGAGACAATACGGATGCAATTTCCAAGGGCTATTGCGTGATGGGACAAGAGACTGGATATGACAATGTAAAGAAGGAACATGGCATGAGGGACATGTCAAGAGGCTTTTGAAACTATGTTTTGCATTTCGCATCCTTATGTCAGATCAAGATCAAGGAATGAAAAAGAGTGTATGGATAGTGATAAGAGATGGATAGGATAAGCAAGACCAAGAATGGATAAGGGACATGGACTAAAGGTCGGGGTAGGATACGGGATAGTGGCAGAAAATTGCAATAAGACAGGGAATATGGATGAAAAGCTATAATAAGAAAATGGATAAATGACCAAAAGATATGATAGACTAAAAGCTGCAAACAAGATGCATGATGCTCATGAAGATCGTTAGCCTTGTCAAGATCAAAGGTGGAAAGGGAAAATGGACATGAGGGACAATAGGATATGAAGGGTAATGACAGGGGTTCGATAGGATAGTGGAACAATGAAGGACAAAAGGATATGAAGGAGGAAACCTGCCCCCAAGTGTGGTGTGCAAGAAGTTCATAGATTGCGCATGACGCCTGTTTGCCAGGTTTTCATCACGGTACTTGCCCAAGGTGCCTGTTTGCCAGGTTTCACCAATGGACGAATTATTTTTTTGCTTTACTTTTTTTTTCTTGTCTTTTTTTTTCACTTTTTTTTGTATTTTGAATTTTTCAATAGAAGATGGACACATGATAGGGGATGGAAGAAGGACTCAAGCATCTTTTTGTTTTTTCTTGGATAGTAGCCTTGGAAAAAAAGAACCATGACCTTTAAAAGTATGCTCAAAGACATTGGTAGGATAAGGACATGGAAAAAGAGATGAAATTAAGGCAAGGATTTATGTGAAGGATTGGATCAAAGGGATCGAAGGATGAAAAATATGCATTGGATAATGGATAGGGTATTGGAAGAATTGGGCTTGAGCGGATGGAAATGAAGGCAAGATCAACATTGGCACACACCTTGAGGGGTGATGGACTGATGGAGGACAAATGTATTTTGGATATTGAGATTTTGACGAAGGAACAACTATGGATTTTGGGACATAAGGGCCCAAAATGGATGAAGAAGGTGGTGGAGAGATAGACTTGGAAGGTTTGGATGGAGGAATAGCAATTTTGGATGCCAAGTTGGATTTTTCTTTTTGTGCTTCAAGAAGCTGCTTTGGGATCCACATGGTTTTTGATTTTTCATGCTTTTGTGGTTCCATGGAGTGCATTGCTTGCATAAGGGATTTAGGAACCCATACATATTTTGACTTTTCTTTATTTTGCTCAATGGGCCTTTGTGGCCTTTTGGATATTTCTTTTTCTTTATAGATCATATTGTTCTTTGTTTTGACATGTCGATTATATTGGACATGTTGATCCTTGAATACATGTGGATTTCTAGACTTATGACTTTTATGCTTGGCATCCAAATTGCTTGGAGGGGGAAAGGAATGCATGGATGGATAGGAATGAAATGGAGTTCTTTTGGATGACTAGAAGGTTCTCAAAGATGTGTGCCTTTGCTAACCTTGCATAGAGGATGAAGGGATATAAGGACCTAAGATGGATGGAAGGGATGATGGGGAAGGGATATGTTTGGATTGTGATGGAGGGCTACCAACGTCTTGAGAGTGAGTTGTGTAGACATGACCCTAAAGATCTTCTTTAACATGAAGGGATTCTTGCTTATGGAGATCTACTCCTTTACCTTTATGAATATCTTGACTTGTAGGATACTCTTTTCTTTGGGAAGAAGACGCGAGTCCATTACGAGGTGGATATGATATGAGAGAAATAATGAGATCTTGAAGTGGATCGGATTGCACCAAAGTGGAAGAACCCATTATGCATGTCAAGGGTTCATGAACATCTTGCACTGACACATTAGAATCATGAAGGGTATCAGGATCACTAGGGGGATCAGGATCACGAGAGAGACTAGGATTGTGTAGTGGACATGGTTCAATGACTGGTTCTTCAAGAGATGGAATGAGAGAAATAATGGGATCATCAAAAGAAATGTGATCTTGGAGTGTATATGGAGCATTAAGACAAGGAGATGGAGGAACAAAAAGATCTTGTGGAGGTTTTAAAGGAATAATTTGATCTTGACAAGGAGGAAGATCATTGGAATCCTCTTTAAAGGTGCTTTGCTCTTGACTTTTAATGGGATCATCAGAAAGGATGGAAGGGATATCTGGAATGTCAATGGGATTTGAAAGGACATTTTTTTCATGAAATGGAAGGGGATTGTTTGGGATTGGATGGACTGGGATATCTTGATCTTGCTCGGGGAATGGAGTGTCAATAGGACTTTGGATAGGATGGACAAGAATAGGGGAATCATCGTGAGTGTCTGGGAACATGGGGTCCTAGTCAACAATTGGATGGGATGATAAGGTTTTGGGATCTTGATCTTGATCTATTTTAAGACACGTTTCTTCGTGCTCTAAATTATCCTCTTGACATGAGGTTGGACTTTGGATATGCATGGAGGATTCTAACAAGGAATCAATGTTTTGGCATGAAAGAAATGCACTTTGAACATTTATGATGGATTCTGGCAGGGAATCAATGCTTGAACATGAGGAAGAGGGACTTTGAATGGGGTCCTCTAAAACAGGTAATGGCAATAAAGTGCATGGTGGCCTTGGGTCTAGTATTTCTGAGACATGACAAGGATGTGCATCATGAATTGGATTATTTTGGCAATCAATTATGGATAGCCCTTGGATAATTGCATCCTTGGGTGCATGGTTTGATGAGGACAATATAGAAGGTTCTTGCGAAACTTCTAAAGGTGTAGGGATAGATGCCACTGGAGAGTCAATTTGTTTGTGGGGAGATGAGGCATTGCTAGATATAATTGTATTATCTTGATCTTGCTCAAAGAACTCACTTGGTAATTTCTTGAAGAGCATTGCAATAAAGCCACCTTTCTTTTGAGGTTTTGACATGGTTGTATCTGGAATTTGAACTTGTTTGGCAAGAATTTGGTCCTGGTTTGATGTCATGTTTTGATATTGGACTTGGTTCAATTGTTCCAACATGTTTGAAACTTGGCCTGGTGTGGGCTGCAACCTTTGTTTTTGAATATTTGGTTGTGGTTGTTGACATTGATATTCCACCATTGGTTGAACTATTTGTGGACATTGTATTGTTGGTTGGACATATTGTTGAAATTGGACCATTGGTTGTATTGGTTGTATATGTTGAACAATTGGTTGAACCATTGGTTGTATTGGTTGAAAATCTTATTGATAGTAAACACCTTCTTGTTCTTGTTGTGGAGGCACATAACATTGAAATTGATGTTGTCTCTTTTCTTGAAATTGTTTCATCATCTCTATTTGGGAGAGGAGAGCTGGTATGTCTGATCGTTCAAGAAGAGATCTTACATCAATTGGCTCAATTTTTGGATTTTGACCTGGAAATTTTTGAAACATTTTGGACATTTGTGATCTATTCTTCTCAATGTTTTTCACTCTTTGTTCCAAAATCTCATTTTCTTGAGCTAGTTTCTCCTCTATTTTTTGTATTTGGAGACTTGTTTCATCATAAAGAGTTTGATCAATATTGCCTTGTTGTTGGGTTGGATATAATTGTGATTGCCTTGGATTAAAATTTGATTGCATTGTCGGTTGATACGTCAAACTTTGTTGCATCATTGGTGCTTGGAACCTTGTTTCAATAGACATGTCACTATGCAATGCAATATTTTTTTTGGATTTTTTATTTTAAAAGGATGATGTATGATATGCAACTAAATGCAACCTAAATAGATGAAAATTCAATCTATGGCAAGAGTACAACCTTTATTTTTGTTGTTTTTGAAGATTTTGACAAACTTTTTGGAATGCAAATCTAAAAAGAGACCCTTAGGAAATTGAAATGATGTCTAGACCTCAAAGGACAAAAGGACCAAGTGACAAAAGGACAAATTGATAATGTCTCACCTATATGCTTGGATACTAAGCTAGGTTTGACCAAATGACAATGATGACAAAAAGACAAAAGGTCAATAAGGTCTAGACTTCTTAACAATGACTTAGGATTTATCAAAGATTTGCAATTACTCAAGTATGACAAAACCTAGTTTTGACACTATATGCAAAGGGACAATTACTATGCAAGTGATCCTAATATGATATGATAATGACCTAAGCTTAATGAAGAAACCTAGGGTATGCAAATATTAATGTATGACAATGGTATTACTCTAATGCTAGAGGATACATGCAAATGGATGACCCTTGTTGATATGCAAAGGAGTATGACCTAGGTGGAACCTAACCTTGGTAGTTGACAATGACTTTTACAAAATGCAAACCTAAGATGAACCTAAATCTAAGTGACATGAATGTTGAGACAAGATTTTGAAAAATGTTTGACAACCATGTTTGAAGATTTTTTTGAATTTTGTTGGATGAAATACTCTTGTGTTTAACCTTGTTTTGAACCAATTTGTCTTGCTTTTGAAATGAGATGCAATTCAAATTTTGACAAGCAAAGAAGACAAGATATTTTAACTTAGACTCAAGACAATCATGCTCATTCACACATTTCTTATGGTAGGCAAGGACATTAGGTACTTGAGAGGTAGACTCGTTATGGGATTCAAGGAGAATACATAGATGCTTGACCCCACGGGCTCCCCTCCATGGCACTCACTTCTCAAGGCAGCCAAGCATCAGTCCCCATGGAAATCTCCCCATGACAAACTTAGTATCTCTTCCAAGTATCCGAACTTGTCCTTCTCAAGCAACTAGAAGGGTTTTTGGCCTCTAAATACAAGGTGTTTAGTAAGGATTTCTGTTAAGTGTTACTCCTTGGTGTCACGCAAGCGTGATTGAGACATTAAGCCCACCAAGATACCAAACAAATGTAGTCGCGCAAGCAAGATTTAGACCGTGAGGTCCTACTTAGATGTTGATATAAGAAAGAGTTCAAGGGTCATCACTTCCCAAGTAACTACAATTCCCACGTAACCCTTCCTTCAAAGCTTTCGCTCATCAGGTATTTATTTATAGTGAGTTAGAATGCCAAGGTATTCTAGCCATACTCACTTTGGGTCGTTCCCTTCTCACGATTGTCACTTGCTTGCAAAAGCAAATGGTCAGGAAGGCAGGCCCTCTAAAGGTGACACACAATCAAAACAATGAGCATGGTATCGAAGATCTGGATTTCTGATCACCCTAAGAAGGATGAGAGCATACTCTCCTACTCCAATGTCAAAATCAACAATCAAAGAAAACATACATTCATTCCATCCTATTTAGAAATCATACTATGTGCCTAAATATTAATTGCAAACACAAAGTTTAGTTGTATTCCAAGGCAACCTGCAAAACCCAAGTCAGAAGTTTGATAATTTAGTCTTTGACTATCGATCCTGCATAAAACATGTTAGTAGTTTCATTTGTTGTCTTTGTCATGCATAATGCCAAGGTGCTGCACAAAGAATCAGTACCATAAAACCAAAAAGCAGAAATAGAATGCAAAACAAGCCAATTTGCAAGTAAAAACACTGCTTTTTTACCTCTGTTTCTAGACTTACACAGGTGCAGAATGCTTGACACAGGCGTAGAATGATGCAACGCAGGCACAAAATGTTGCAACACAAGCACAGAAGTCTCTGAAACAGGTGTAGAAGTCTCTGACACAGGCGCAGAATGCTCGACACAGGTGTAGATTGCTCCTACACAGGCACAGAAGTGCCCAGAAAGGCCTACATTACCCTATTTCTTGGGTTTTTGACCTGCAAATCATCTCAAAAGCACTCAAAAGCATGGTTAGGGGGTTAGTTCATGTCGGGTTCACCAAGAAATGTAGCTAGGAAATCAGAAATCATCAAAGCAATGGCAATATTAGTCTAGCTCAATCACGAAAGCTCAAATGCAATGATCAATCCTAAACACACTCAATAAAGACATGAAAGAAAAACATTCAAGATTGAAAACTAAGCAAACCAAATGTAGATCTGAATGTCTCCTTCATGCAACTCCATTGTCCTTCTTTCTCCTTCAAATATCTTTTGTTTGTGGATCTCACCTTCAAGTGCATAAACTTGAATGTCTCCTTCATGTGGCTCCATTGTCCTTCTTTCTCCTTCAAATAGCTTTGTTTGTGGATCTCACCTACTAGTGCATAAGCATGATGTGAAAGCAAGTAGACAAGATTGTAGCGCAAGAATACGCGAAGCGTGATTGATTCTACCAGGTAGGGATCATGATTGAAGAAATTCATCCAATTTATAGACAAATTGGAGAAAAGATCAAATTAGCATGAAGAGATTCAAATGGAAATTGCAAATCAAGGATGTCAATTATGACAAATTATGACATATTTGCACTTTCTATGCAAGATTGATTGATTGACAAATATGACAAAATTATGACAAATTTCTATGTCAAAAATTGATTGATTGTCAATTATGACAAATTATGACAAATTGAAATGTCATTCCCATGAAATTAGGAGGAAAATAGGAGAGAATTGAAAAATAGATGAAATAGAAATTAGGAAATTTGATGAAAATTAGGAATTAAGGAATTAGGAGAAATTAGGTAAATTAATTAATAATTTGTCATTTATTAATTAATTCACAAAAAGAGGAATGATTAGTTAGCCAATTAAATACACATTTAATTGTGACACGAAGACTTAGGATAAATAAATAATTTATTAATCCTAGAGGGAGAAATGACAAACAAGGTTAAATGATTATATCATGAAACCCTAGAAGATGAATTAGCAATGCAAGGATGACAATTAGGTCCTGATGTAAGATTAATTTGATGTCGACTCGATCATGATTTTGAATTGATAAATGACCAATGTGATAAATGATTTGATTGATAAATGCGCCGATTGACGAGGAACAATGACTAATTGATCCAAATTGACATGATTGAGAGAGACAATGATCAATGACAAATCGATCGCAAAATGACAAAATTGACAAGAGGACAAGGATCAATGACAAAATAGATTGCAAAATGACAAGATCGAAAATGACCACAATCGATGACAAATCGATCGCAAGATGATAAGATTTGAAAATGACAATGATCGATGACAAATCGATCGCATGATGACAAGATTGAAAATGACAACGATCGATGACAAATCGGTCGCAAGATGATAAGATTGAAAATGACAATGATTGATGACAAATCGATCACAAGATGATAAGATTGATAAGAGGACAAAACCTAATTAGGATTGACGATGTCCAAAATGATGACAAATGAACACGCACATTGATGCGACAGGCTAAGATCGACCAAAATTATGACTGAAGATGTGTTATTGACAAGACCAAATTCGAAAGCGAGACGAATGAAGAATGCAGAAGAAGGACTCGATGCTCACAAATGATAAAGACCAAGTGTGTGACATAGGAGAAATGTTAATGCAATGCAAAAACCTAAAATAAGGCAATGCGCAAATGTTAAAGTATGACTCCACAAGCATTGACCATTTTTAGACATCTACACTAATATAACATTTACTTCCAAAAATTCTGAAATACTTAAGAGTAGGAGTATTACCAAACCATAGTTCATGAGGGGTCTTACCGGTTTCACCTTTGATGTGAACTTTGTTGAATGTATAGACGACTGTGCTGACTGCTTCTCTCCAATATACATGTGGTAAATTTGCTTTAGATAACATACTTCTTTTTGCATCCAAGATAGTTCTATTTTTCCTTTCAACAACTCCATTCCACTGTGGTGTCCAAGGTGCTGATAGCTATCTTCTGATTCCATTCACTTCATAGAATGTATTAAAGTCCTTAGATGTGAATTCTCCTCCTTGATATGATCTTAAACATTTGATTTTCTTACCGGTTTCATTTTCAACCATTGCTTTGAACAATTTGAACTTTCCAAGTGCTTCTAATTTTTCTCTGAGAAAAGTAACCCAACACATTCTAGAATAATCATCAATAATTAGCATGAAATATCTATCACCTTGTAAGCTTTTAGTTCTAGCTGGACCACATAAATCACTGTGAATCAAATCAAGAGCATTATTGGATTTTTCTGGAATACTTTTGAAACTTGCTCTAACTTGTTTTCCAAATTGACATTCCTTACCTATTGTATTCTGAGGTTTCACAATTTTAGGTAGATCTCTAACTGCCTTAGAAGTACTGATCTTTACCATGCAATCAAAGTTTACATGATAGAGTCTCTTATTCTATAACCAACTTTCATCTATATGTGCAATCAAGCATGTCTTTTCACTGTTATTCAAATGAATGATATTACCTCTAGTCTGATTACTGGTTGCAATTTCTAAACCAGTTCTATTCATGATTTTGCATTTTCCATTCTTAAATTGTAACTAAAATCCTTTCTCAACTAATTGACCAACAAGATTTGGTTGCAAGCAAGGCAAAAACCCTTCTAGAGGCAATACCATTTATGGAAAACAGAGTACACTTATAATGATGATCTAGTTTTATAATCAGTTATTCTTCTTCGTTCCCCAATAGAGTCGCCAGAAATCTATTGGTAAATAGATTTGTCTTTCCTTATCTATTTAATTCAAAGCACTGTGAAGCATAAGAAATCAAACAAACTTTTACCAAACAGTTGGAAAATCATCTAATTGATTAACCTTTGAATTTAGGTACAGCTCCCTCTAGTGAATATTCATTCGGCTCCAAATTACATACCATCAATAGAATGCTTTTCACCAAAAAGCACTTAAAGGCAATTACATACACCAGTCAATACAAAATGAATGCAAGCAGTGATCTATATATAATTTTCTATATAAAGCCGACAGACTTCATATGAACACTAAAACAAAATGGAAATAAAAACTTATAGAGATGAACTTAGCCAATAGTTTTCTGCACATATAGAAAGTATAACAGCCCCTTCATCAAAATAGATTTACACAAAAATAAAACTTCAAAATCAAACACACAGATTTGAAACTAAAAACAGTTGTTAATAAGATATCACATTCACTAATGATCATCTACTTTCTTCATACACAAAATGTTCTTAGCTAATCTCAAAGATAGTCTTTCTTCCAAAACCTTAGTGAACCCTTTTAAAGTCCTTACATAAGATATTTATAGGTCACTAGACCCAATAGTTCTTTTTAACCCAAGTAAAATTAACTCGCCAGAGTTAATAGAAAGCAACCCTAACTATATAACCAAAATTTAAAGAAAATAACTAGACACGCTGGCAAACAACTACCATTAGTGCTAGTCAAGCAATTTTCTCAATTCTGGTATGATCACTCAGGTTGGTGTCTTGGACAGACACCATAACCGCCTTGGCTGCACTCCATTCTTGGTGCACTTTTGAAAACTCATGGATTATAGTTACATGCAACAAACTGATATGAATAACTCTTTGCTTCCAGAGCTCCTTTTTCCTCTTTACCATTTTCACTTTATCTTTGTGTGAATCCAAATGATCGAGGCAAACAGTGAGCATCGATTCCACTTTAGAGATCTTTGTAAAGTCTTCCACGGACAAGTATTTCTCCATCTTGATCTGTCTGATGTGGCTACCAAACTGGTTAATCATCTCCGTAGTGTCCTCCAGAATTTCACTGTCCTCTTTAAGTAATTGAACATTCATGCAATGTAAGTCCTTCTGCATGGTCGCCCTCAAGGCTATTAACTCACCACGTAGACTGGCTAACTCGTTATAACCCTTCTCAATTATTTGGTTGTGCCACTCAATACTCTCCTTGCAAATGAATATTACATCTTCATTTAGTCCTAATACTTGGTTTTTAGCAAGAAAGTTCATTAGACCATAATGCTAAATATCCTGCATTTGCTTTGAAATCACTTCCCACTTAGATTTTTCCTTCTACCATGAGACCAAGTCAGAATCCAAGGCTTTGGTGACCTCATTGGCATCCTTAAAAAGCTAGACCAAGTCTGTTATATAATTAGTTGCCTGATGTATGATCGAGGTGAGCCACTATGAGAAAACCTCAGTAATCATCCAATTTCGCTGAACTTCATCGAAGAATTTCTAATTGTTAGGTGATTTCGGACTAAAAGGACCTAAATGTTGAGACAACAGCAAGGGGTGTTCTGCAAAGTGTGGAAATATTGGGCAATTTGCATCAAACTTTGTTTCAACTCAACCTTGTCCCTCTCATCTTTCCAGGTACGAGAGATAATTCGCTTGGTGAAAGTCTCCAAGTGCTTCACATCCACGGCTCTGGTTCTGATGCCCAAATCTATTTGTTCAATAGCATATTCTACTTCTAAAGCCGTAACAACATCTTTGTTAGGCTCAAGTCTAGAAATGTTTGTGGTCCAATGCTTCGTGTTT